>NC_057398.1:17130080-17473731 GCF_019320065.1 Cervus canadensis | reverse complement strand
CGTCATGCTGTGTAGGAAGTATCCTGGGAACGTGGAGGAAAGAGAAGGTGGCTGTGTTTGGGGGAAAGAAAATCACTGGGAAGTGATGTTTGTTTTAGGTTGCTGCTGAAGGTGAATAAGGGGCTGCCAGAGAGAATGTGGGGAAGGGTATACAGCCAGGAAAATGGAGGGTATCGGGGGGCAGGGGTTATATCTTTTGAAAAATATTTATTTATTTTTGGTTGCCCATTGGCTTTCTCTAGTTGTGGCGATCAGGAGCTGCTCTTCATTGCAGTGCACAGGCTTCTCATTGCGGTGGCTTCTCTCATTGCGGAGCATGGGCTCTAGGTGTGGAGGCTTCAGTAGCTGCAGAGCGTGTGGTCTCAGGAGTGTGGCACACGGGCTTAGTTGCTCAGCGACATGTGGGATCTTCCCCAGCCAGGGATCAAACCCGGGTCCCCTACCTGGGCAGGCAGGTTCTTAACCACTGTACCACCAGGGAAGTCCAGGGGGTTATATCTTATCTGTATCAGAACTCCTCGTGTCCCTGGCGCTTAGTGGTTCTTCAGCAAGTATCTCTGAAAAACAAATGAATGATGGGAGAAGCTAATGAGTAAATTACTGAACGGCAGGTAAGGAAATGGGGAGGAGTTTAAGAAGACAGGCAAAAGTTCCAAGGATGCTCTTCAGGCCAAATGAAGAAATGCTGAGTTGATCCAGCCTTTGTCCGAGGATTACATTTGTGGGAGGAAGACTACATCATTCCCTGTCTCGTCCTTCTTCTCTAAGGTCCTTGAACATTGCTAATGCTGCCTGAGCCTCCTGGTCTCATGTGGCCTGTTGTGTCTGAGTCCCACTGACACTTTCCTTGAGCCTAGAAGGAACCTAAAAAAAAAAACCTGATAAGCTTTCTTCTTAGTTAATAGAAATCCTTCCTCAGGGCAATAACCTCTGAATATTAGACATAAAACCATTACATTTCTTAATGGATAATGCTCTTGTTAAAATTTACCTTTTCTCCATAGAAGACAGATGGGGACTTTAGACTTTGCTCTTAGTTGCCGTATGTAAGAAATGGTATGTGGTGACACTGTGTTGTTTGAGCAGGGGTCCTAAGTTAAAGTAGGACAGAGGTGAAAGTAGAAACCAGGACTTCTGATTTCAGATCCCCAGTCTTACAGCACATATAAATGTTGTCTATTTAGTCTCTGGCCTCTATCCTCTCTATGCTGATCACCAACAGATACTCAGTGAGTACATGCCGTATAGTTATGAGGTCCTGTTGTGTGCTGGTGATGCACTGCACAGTTAGGGACTATTTATGATGAGGGAAATGGAGGATCTTCACAAATCCCACAGTAATGCAAATATGTTTCCTGTGTGCCTTGTGGAGTTGGTCATAATTATGCACATACACAGTCTTTCCTGGTGGCTCAGATGGTAAAGAACCTGCCTGCAATGAGGGAGACCTGGGTTTGATCCCTGGGTCAGGAAGATCCCCTGGAGAAGGGAACGGCTATCCACTCCAGTATTCTTGCCTGGAGAATCCCATGGATAGAGGAGTCCATGGGGTTGCAAAGAGTTGGACATGAGTGAGCAGCTAATACACACACATGCACATACACACAATAAACATCAGAGGTCTTTGATTGGATGCTTCATCTTCAAGGATTTCCTGTAGTCTCATCTGATTTCCTGTTTACCACGGTGGTCTCCATACTCTGTGGCACGCTGTGTGTTACATGATCTTTTATAGAATCATTTTTATTCCTTGTGCATGTAGGACGTAGAAGTCATTCAGCAATATTTGATGAATATTGAACAAGCTAATGAATGAGTGGCATATATGAAAAGGGGGAGAGTTTAGGAAGGCAGGCAAATATTTCAGGAAATATTTTTAAGGTCCTAAGATTTAGCATGGTTTTAGTCAAAAATATCATACATTTCATTTTGAAAGGATCTGAGGTTTTATACTTTACATTCTATTGCCATAATAATAAAGATAAACCTAAAAAAAAGATGGAGGGAATTTTTAAGGAATAGGATTTTAGAAGCTAGAGGTTGGAGGAATTATGATCTCCCAGTTAGTTAGGTGGACAGTGAAGGAAAAAAGAAAGGGGGAGAGGAGCATGATTTCTAGTTTAATAGTAGCAGGACTGTTGAGAGCATAAACAGAAGTAAATTGATGCTCATCTCCCAGATTAGTTAAGAACAGGCTAATTAGCTAATGAACAGTTCCAGTCCTGTGTTCTGAGAAGCTCAGTCTCTGGGCAAGCTGCAGTGCTTAGCGGCAGCTGCAAAAGCGTATGGACGCACTAACACCAGGCGGAGGAGCCCATGCTGAGTTCTGGCCTGCAAAGGCTGGTCTTTCGGAGTCACCCAGAGTACAGAGGGCATGTTTGTTTAGTAAAAGTAACAGAGAGGCAGCAGGACTCAGCAGCCTGGCCTCTGGACTCCCTGGGGTCAGTTGCAGCCCAGTCACTTACTGTCAGGCAAAGCCTCACATCCTGGTCCTCATCCCCTTGCATAGTCGTTTCCCACATTGTGGTCTTTGTGACCAAGAGAACACGCAGAAGGGAGAGTGTACCTTTTGAAGCTCCGTTATAGAAGACGCTGCCACTTCTGCCTTGCTGTCTTGGATGACTTGCTCTGGGGACAGCCCGCTGCCATATTATGAGGACACTCAGTGAGCCCTCTGGAAGTCATGTGGTCAAAGTCTGGTGAATGAGCCATCTTGGAAACCCAGAATAGTCAAGCCTCAGGTAACTGCAATCCTTGCTGACATCTTGACTGCAAGACCGTGAGAGATCCTGCTCCAGAACCAGGCAGCTCAGCCACTCTCAGATTCTCAACCCACTGTGCGAGATAATACATGTTGATGTTGAAAGCCACCTAGTTTTGTTGTGCAGTAGGAGGCAAATGAAGCAGAAGGCTTTGTAAAGAACTCCTTTAAAGGATATTGTTAACAGCAGATGTGATGTGATAAAATAGTGGTCCATTCTTTTACTTTCTTTTTACAGAATACTTAAAAAGTAGCACTTGCCAAAGTATCAGTAACTTCTGTGGAACACTAAGTCCTACCATATGTTCCGTATAAAAGGGAGTTGATGCTCATATAAGTTTTTGAATGCTATGCACTGTGGATCCCTTTTGGATCTTCACATGCTCATATATTAAAGGATCTGAGAAGTTCTGAGTAAAGAATTTCTTTGTATAGCCCAATGTTTCTCAAATGTGTATTGCCAAGAAATTACTTGATCAAATATTACTTGGTAGAATGCTGTGAAAACCTCCTGCAAGAAATAGTATTCTATGTCATTGATTCTTAGACAAAGCCTATACTTAAGAGAGTTTGGAGTCACTTGGACAGCTTGTTGAAATATAGATTTCTGGGCCCTACTTTTAGAATTTCTGATTCAGGTGACCTGGAATAGGGCCTGAGAATTTGCTTTTCTAATAAGATCTCTGGTGATTGTGATACTGCTGTGTGTGTGTGTGTGTGTGTGTGTGTGTGTGTGTAGGGAAGAGACCATACTTTGAGAAGAACCACTGTAAACAGTGGATTCCAGGCTCCTTACTAAAAGCCTTAAAAGGAGTATGGAAATGGCCAGTAAATACAGGAAAGAATGTTCAACCATTCTTATTAGCTATTAAGTAAATGCAAATCACAACCACAATGAGATACTCTTTACACCCAAAAAGAAGACAGTGACAAGTGTTGGACAGGAACATGGATAAATTAGTGCCCTTAAACATTGCTGGTAGGAATGTAAAATGGTATAACCAGTTTGGAGAACATGTCAGTGCCTCAAAGTAAAGTTACCATATGATCCAGCTGTGTCACCCCCAGACATATTCTTAAGAGAAATGAAGACGTGTGCCGTACACGAAGTGGTACATGAATGCCTGTAACAGCATTATTCATAGTCAAAAATGGTTATCACCCAACTGTCCAAGAGCTGATGAATGGGTAAACAAAATGTGATCTATTACACAATGGAATGCTATTAAACTATGAAAAGGAATGAAGTATTAATTCATGCTACAGCATGGATGACCACTGAAAATATTACGCTAAGTGTAAGAAGTCCTTCACAAAAAGGCCATGTATTGTTAGATGATAAGTTCAGAATAGGCAAGTCCATAGAAATAGAAAGTAGAATAGTGGTTACCAAAGGTTGATGGGAGGAGGGTGGGGAGAGGCTGCTAGTGTGTATGGAATATTTTTTTGCAATGATGAACATGTCCTGGAATTAGATAGTGCTATTGGTTGGCTTCCCAGGTGGCTTAGTGATAAAGAATATGCCTGCCAATGCAGGAGATATGGGTTAACTCCCTGGGTTGGGAAGATGCCCTGGAGAAGGGAATGGCAGCCCACTCCAGTATTCTTGTCTGGAAAATTCCATGGACAGAGGAGCCTGGCAGACTGCAGTCAGTGGGGTCACAAAAAGTCAGACATGACTGAGCACACACATTAGTTGGACGACTCTGTGACTATACTGAAAACCCACTGACTTGTACACTTTAAATGGGTGACTCTTGTGATTGCAAATTATAACTTTAAGAAAGAATGTACATAGCTTCTAAATTAAGATACCAATAAAAATACAGATATCCAATGAAGGCATATATTGTAAGTCTATCATACTTTATAAGGTGCTACAAATAGAGGCAGTGGTGGGCTGATACAGAGAGGACATTAGATATACATGCCCCTTTACCTCGCTATTCTTCCTCCTTCCCCCGATAAAGATAATAAGTGCTACTGTTGTTTCATTGTGGCCCTGAGTAAGCTGTGGAAGTCATGGGGAAACAGCAGGATGACCCCAGACAGATTGGAGAAAGTTATAAATTTCACATGGGGCAGTGTTGTTGTTCAGTCACTCAGCTGTGTCCAACTCCTGGCAACCCCATGGACTGCAGCATGCCAGGTTTCCCTGTCCTTCATTATTTTCCAGAGCTTGCTCAAACTCATGTCCATTGAGCTGGTGATGCCATCCAACCATCTCATCCTCTGTTGTCCCCTTCTCCCCTGCCTTCAATCTTTCCCAGCATCAAGGTCTTTTCCAATGAGTCAGCTCTTTGCATCACGCGGCCAAAGTATTGGAGTTTCTGCTTCAGCACCAGTCATTCCAAAGTATATTCAGGGTTGATTTCCTTTAGGATTGACTAGTTTGATCTCCTTGCAGTCCAGGGGAATCTCAAGAATCTTCTCCAATAGCCAGTTTGAAAGCATCAATTCTTCAGTGCTCAGCCTTCTTAATGGGTCAGCTCTCACATCCATACATGACTACTGGAAAAATCATAGCTTTGACTATATGGACCTTAGTCAGCAATGTGATGTCTCTGCTTTTTAATACACTGTCTAGGTTTGTCATAGCTTTTCTTCCAAGGAGCAAGCATCTTTTAATTTCATGGCTACAGTCACCATCCACAGTGATTTGGGAGCCCAAGAAAAGAAAGTCTGTCACTGTTTCCATTGTTTCCCCATCTATTTGCTATGAAGTGATGTGACTGGATGCCATGATCTTAGTTTTTTGAATGTTGAGTTTTAAGCCATCTTTTTCGCTATCCTCATTTACCTTCGTCAAGAGGCTCTTTAGCTCCTCTTCATTTTCTGCCATAAGGATAGTGTCATCTGCATAACTGAGGTTATTGATATTTCTCCCAGCAATTTTTATTCCAGTTTGTGCTTCATCCAGCCTGGCATTTCTCATGATATACTCTGCATATAAGTTAAATAAGCAGGGTGACAATACACAGCCTTGACGAACTCCCTTCCCAATTTGGAACCAATCTGTTTTTCCGTGTCTGGTTCTAACTGTTGCTTCTTGTCCTGCATGCAGATTTCTCAGGAGGCAGGTCAGGTGGTCTGGTATTCCCATGTCTTGAAGAATTTTCCACAGTTTGTTGTGATCCATACAGTTAAAGGCTTTAGTGTAGTCAATGAAGCAGATGTTTTCCTGGAATTCTCTTGCTTTTTTGATGATCCAACGGATGTTGGCAATTTGATCTCTGGTTCCTCTGCCTTTTCTAAATCTAGCTTGTACATCTGGAAGTTCTTGGTTCATGTACTGTAGAAGCCTCGCTTGCCAGATTTTGAGCATTACCTTGCTAGCATGTGAAATGAGCGCAACTGTGCAGTGGTTTGAACATTCTTTGGTATTCCCCATCTTTGGGATTAGAATGAACACTGACCTTTTCCAGTCCTGTGGCCACTGCTGAGTTTTCCAAATTTGCTGGCATATTGCCTGCAGCACTTTAACAGCATTATCTTTTAGGATTTGAAATAGCTCAGCTGAAATTCCATAATATCCATTAGCTTTGTTTATAGTAATGCTTCCTAAGACCCACTTGACTTCACACTCCAGGATGTTGGGCTCTAGGTGAGTGAGCATACCATTGTGGTTGTCCGGGTCAACCCTAAGACCTTTTCTGTACAGCTTTTCTGTGTATTCTTGCCACCTCTTAATATCTTCTGCTTCTGTTAGGTCCACATTGTTTCTTTCCTTTATTGTGCCCATCTTTGCATGAAATGTTCCCTTGATGTCTCTAATTTTCTTGAAGAGATCTCTAGCTGTTCCCTTTTGTTTGTTTCTTGCATTGTTCACTTAAGAAGGCTTTCTTATCTCCCCTTGCTATTCTTTGGAACTCTGCATTCAGATGGGTTTATCTTTCCTTTTCTCCTTTGCCTTTTGCTTCTCTTCTTTTCTCAGAAAACTAATGCATGGGGCAGTAGTTAGGTAGGTAGTTCAGTTGCTCAGTCATGTCTGACTCTTTGCGACCCCATGGACTGCAGCACGCCAGGCCTCCCTGTTCATCACCAGCTCCCAGAGCTTGCTCAAACTCATGTCCATTGAGTCAGTGATGCCATCCAACCATCTCATCCTCTGTGGTCCCTTTCTCCTCCTGCCTTCAATCTTGCCCAGCATCAGGGTCTTTACCAATGAGTCTATTCTTCACATCAGGTAGCCAAAGTATTGGAGTTTCAGCTTCAGCATGGGGCAGTAAATGACAACAGTTTCAGGGGTTACCCTTCTTGAGGTTGGTTGGTTTCAGTCATTGTTGTTATTTGTTTTGCACTTAGAAAAGCTTAAAGTTCTAAGCTAGAAGAGAGGCTCTTTGATCTTTGGTGCGCATTAAAATCACCTGGGGCTCTTGTTTAAAAAGCTGAACTTTGGCCTTAACCCTGAGCGCTGGCGGATGTGAAGGAAGCACCCAGATAACCCTGATGCAGGTGGCGCATGGACCCCATTGAAAACATTTGCGTTAGAAACGCACCTAAACTATATATATTGGGAAAGCATATAAATCTGCATGTGACTGCTGATGACCAATTCCAGACAGTGGTTACTCTAGGGAGGTGGGGGAGAAAGCGGGGTGGGATGGAGTTTAGTCTGTATTTTAAATGTTCATGTCTTAAAAAAAAAATGATTTGCAGCAAATATCAGCAAATGGTAACCCCTGTTAAATATGGGACTTTGTACGACTATGTACATTGTTTTATGTTCTGAGTATCTGAAATATCTCATAATAAGAAATATTCCAGAGTACCTTATCATCTTTGGAATTTTAGATTGGCCTCCGTGTTTCCTGTGGGGCTATAGGTGATGGAGGCTGTGCCCTGCCCTGCAGGTCTCGTCTCCTCCCACAGCACCCCCTCTTCAGGGAGGGTCCCCTGGCTCCACAGGGTCTCCATTAGGGCAGGACACAGGAACTCTAGAAGCCCCAGGATAGAATTTCTACTGACAGAGCAGGAAACAGGAGGAATGAGGAAACAGCAGCCTGCCAGCTTGGTCCCAGGAGACATCTGTTCTGGGAGTTTGGGAGGATGCCATATTTGGATCACAATAGTTGTCACTTTTTTTTTTCCATCTCCCTCCTAGGTTTTAAGACCCCTGCCTTTCCACCCTGTCTCCAGGAGGGAGGGATGTTTGTTTCTTTGTCAAAGGTTACCTCAGGCCACACAGCACACCCTCCCACATCTAATTTCTTTCTTTGCTGTTTTCATCAGGTGGATTTTTTCCCTAGCCCCCTTTTTACATGACTGGGCACAGAGGTGCAGAGGAGGTCATCAGATAGGGCTCTGGGCTGGCCGCCTGCAGGGGAGTGGGGCCCTGAGCGCTGAACCTCTGTCTTGGGCTGTGGGAGGGGGTTGGGGGTACTCCAGGGGTGCTGGGATGGCCAGCCTCGTGGAGAGGGGAGCTGGGGCTCTGGAGGAAGGATGTGAGTGATGGGAGGCAGCCTGCTGGCCTTTGACACTTTGGTTAATGTAGAGGCTACATCCAGCAGACGCAGAGCTTGGTTTACGAGGGGATGAATGCCAAGTCATCAAGTTTTAAAGCGGTCTCAGGCCAGTCAGGAAGCCTGCCAGCGTGTGCCATGCCCGAGGAGAAGAGAGGTCTGGCAGAGCGTTCTGGCCCGAGAATGAAGAGATTTGGGCTCTTGCCAGCTTCTTCTTTCCCCGAACCTCTGCCCTCTTCTCTGAAAGCAGGCAGAGCTCTTCTCCGTCTACCTCGTGGGGGTGATAAGAATCAGAGCGTTTGGAAGATGGCTGATTTATAATCTGATAGTGGCTGCAAAACCTATCACCTACCACTCTCCTCCCCTCCCTCCCAGTTTCCTGCTGCCCTTGGTCTGCGCTCATGAGTCCTTCTAGGGCTGTGCCCTCTGTTTTCTATCTCAAATGGCCCCCTCCCAGGTCTGTGCTTCTCTGGGTTTGATGCCTCTTGAGGTTTCTCAGGTTACATGGGGGATTATTTAAGGTTCGGAGTGGCTCTCAGTGAACAGACATGTGCTGATCGTTGTTCCTGGCCAAGCACCGTGCCAGCTGCCGTGGGAGATACGAAGTTAAACAGGGCTTCTTCACCATAGGAAAGAGTCTGCATGGTCAGTGCACACTCAACTCCTATTCTGCCTCTTCCTGCCCATGGCCCATCTTATAGGGTGTGAGATGCTCTGGTCCTAGGTGTTCGTCTCTTTCAAACTCTGGGGATTTGGAGTCAGATGTTCACCTGGGGTCCAAGGTGGTGAGGTAGGTACTGGACTCATCCATTTTCTGTATCCTTAACACCCGAGTTTCCCAAATCTCATCTGTCCTTTCAAAATATGTGACCTATTCCTCCCTTCAGTGTCATCCTCCCTGACAACAGCCCACATCGTCCTCATCTCAATATCGTGGGTGATTTAGCTGCTCCTAGATTGGCTCCTTGCCTTCATTTTGTCCCCAGTTTCAGTCTATTGACTGCCACGAGATTCTCTCTACAGCTCCTTCCATGGTAAGGCACTCCCTTGTCATCCCAGGTCTGACCTGACCTCTTCCGCGTGACCCATGAAGCCTTTCTCAGTTAGTGATGCTGTTCCCACCCCTGCCCGTGCACCGTTGCCACCTGCTCAGCCCTGTTCTCTTCAGCACACTTGACCATCGCAGCCCTGCCCAGCATCTGCCCTCATCAGAAATCTCTTCTGTCATCCCTCCTCCTTCATCTCCTCTGCATCCTTCCAGTCTCTCCTCAGCACCTCCCACCATGACGTCATCTGGTTCCTCTGCATTCGAACCACATTTCATGCAAACTGGAAGGGACCTCAGAGAGCCTTGAGTGCTGCTCCTCTCCCAAGATCTCGAGAGGGGAAGTAACCTGCCTGTGATGCACACCAGGTTGTTCCAGGACCAGGCCTCCCCTTCCTGGTTCAGCATGCTCTGCCCGCCTACAGATGGAGACGAAGTGTTCTCACCCACAGCTCACTGGGATGTTGTTATCGACAGCCGCAGAGATGCAGTGGAAGTAAATAACAATGTTCATGGAGGATTTCTTATTCACTGCCTTTTCCATGCAATTAGCACTTTATTATAGCCTGATCTCCTTCATATTGTCAGTTCCACACATTGAGCCCTTTTTTACATCAGACTATAACACTGCCTTATTCACTAATTACTTTATGCCTGGAAGTCAGAACTGCCTTAAATATCTTTGGTCGCCTGAACATCTCGCACCGTTCCACGCACGGAGCGGAACTCAGTCTCTATTTGGGGATTCACTGGGTTTCACGGACAATTCCAGGCAAGGTTCATATTGAGGCTATTAGTTGTGAGGGGTCCCCATATCCCTGTTGGCTTTGCCTGAACTCTTCCTCTGAGGCTTCCCAGAGCCACATGGTTACAGTCAGGTAGCCCCCTACCCTCTGTTCTTCTGGCATCCGATTAGTGCCTTGGCTGTGGCTCAAAACATGGGGATAATTATGAAAAAGCCCTACCTTCTCCTGGATTGTGTGTGTCCAGGGACATTAGGAAGTTATGCCCCACACATGGTTGGTGAATATTATGAATAATGACACAATTAACACCATCTTATCCACTTGTGGTCTTTCTGTACCGCCCAGGTCCTCCTCCCGTACCACAGCCAAACCCCAGGCTGGGATGTAGGCCAGTCTGGGAAGGTTTGGGCTGATTTCCAGATGGGCAGAGGTAGTTGTATATCTCTGAGCATGTCTCTCACCGCCTCTCAAAGTCAAATACACAATAAATTACTTTGGTTTTATCCATCATGATGAGTTGGCTAAGTCTCTTCCTCCATCAGCTCAGATAATGAAGAGATGACATTTTTATTGTTTACTCTGTGGCACCGAGGATAAAGCAAGTTCCCGGGTAACAGGGCACAGGCAGCGTTTTCCAAGCGCCCACATGGCCATGGTCTGGAAAGGAGAGGTGCGTCTGGGGGAAACAGAAAGGGAAAGCGGGGTAGAAAGAGGATTCCAACCCTGAGGGCTGGAAGGTCTAACATCACTTACAGATGAAGAAATGGAGGTCCAGAGAAGCAGAGCCAGCCCAGAGTCCCAGGGGTCGGGGTAGGAGAGAGCTTGTACTCTCGGACCCCTGCCCTGACTGTCAGATATCCATTTCCCTGACATCGTAGCCCTATCAGGTTGTTAGCAGAAATGTCACACCACTGCATGGTCTTGTGCTTTGAGGGCGTGAAGAAGGAATAGAGGTGAATTATTAGAATGGGCATGCAGGGGATCTCAGAGGGGCTGGAGAGAAGGGAAGGAAGAAGGGCTGAAGAGAGAGTGGCGAGTGTGATTTGCTTCTGATTGAGGATATTTCCCTCCTCTGGAAAGAGGACCATGTAAGAGAATGAGAGGCAGGATCAAGCTGCCCAGCATCAGGGTGGGAGGTGTAGACATTCCAACAGCTCACCGCCAGGCTGCTTCTACATTCACCTATCTTTTCCCATTAGAATGATATTGCCTCAACTGTAGAGCTCTCCAGAAACTTCTGGGGAGTGAATCTGCCCAAGAGGGAGGAGGGAAGAGGAGGAATTACCCTTGGGTTCCCATCATTCTTGATGGAGCAAGGGGTCTCAGTAGAAGGAACTGTTGGTGAGTGGAGAAGCGTGGTGCTAGACTGGACGTGTATCTTCTGGTGGGCAAAGGGAGTAGATACTAATGATTAGATTTCCAAATATCCTGAGTTAAGTAGCTCCAAAGTCCTACATAAATGACATGGAAAGGGAGAATTGTAAAGTCCTGAATTTGGATTTCATAACTGAATAGCTTAAGTACCAGATAGGATAGCTATGGCTTTTCAGCAGTGCACATGAAGAAGACTGGTGTTTTCTGGTTTAACGAATGTTACCTGAATTTGCATTAGTAGAAATACAGGGTCCAGAGGAAAGGCAGTTATAAGCTCTCTTGAATTCACTCTGCACATAAATGATGCTTTCATTCAGGGTACATAGTGTATTGTTGTTCAGTTGCTAAGTTGAGTCCACCTCTTTGCGACCCCATGGACTGCAGCACACCAGGCTCCCCCTGTCCTCCACTATCTCCCGGAATTTGCTCAAATTCATGTCCATTGAGCTGGTGTTGCTCTCTAGCCATCTCATCCTCTGTCTCCCCCTTCTCCTTTTGCCTTCAATATTCCCCAGCATCAGGATCTTTTCCAATGAATCAGCTCTTCGCATCAGGTCGCCAAAGTATTAGAGCTTCAGCTTCAACAACAGCCCTTCCAGTGAATATTCAGGGTTGATCTCCTTTAGGATTGACTGGCTTGATCCCTTGCAGTCCAAGGGACTCTCAAGGGTCTTCTCTAGCATCACAGTTCAAAAGCATCAATTCTTTAGCAGTCAGCCTTTTTTATGGACCAACTCTGGACATCCGTACATGACTACGGGAAAAACCATAGCTTTGAATATATGGACCTTTGTCAGCAAAGTGATGTTTTTGCTTTTTAGTACTCTGTCTAGGTGTATAATCATAGTGTATAATGATGTATTAATTCAAGGTACATAGTGTTCAAGGTATATACTGTTTATTGTATACTGTGTAAGAGATGCTGACTGTCTGGAATCCCCTCAGAGGAGCCTGGTGGAAGAGTGTGAAGATCTGGAAACCAGAGCACCTTTCTGACGGGTGTTTTTAAATGTTTAGTACATGGCAAACCCTGTGGTGAGTTCAGGGGACACAGCCCCTTCCTTCAGGAGCCCAGGTATCTTGGGAAATTAGACCTGGACCAACTATTACAATAAAGGTGGTGCATCTGTAAGAGAGGGATGTACAAGGTGCTCGGGGAGCGTGAGGGAGGCTGCATCTAGCTGTCCTTGGAAGAGTCAGGAAAAGAGGCCACAGAGAGGAGCTGTTGTTTGAGTGGACATTTATTCAGAAGGGTTCCTCAGCTCTGTGGTGGGGCAGGGGAAGAAAACCAAAGAGGGAACACAAACCAAGGTACGGAAGTGGGAGCAAGCCTGCTGTATTTGGAGAATAGCATTCATGGGGTGGGCAGGGCCTGGGCAGTAGGCAGGGCAAGTGTGCCGGTTCCTGAGGTAGCCCTACAGGCAGGTGGGAACATTAAGGTCTTGTGTGCTGTGGTAACATGTTGGGATTTTATTAAGAAGGCAGGAGAGGGTCATGAAAGGGTTTAAAGCAAGAGAGAGAAAGAGAATTCCTGAGTAGATAAACCTTCCAACTCTCCAAGGCTCAGATTCTTGTCGTGGTGCATGCGAGTGGGTGGCGATGATTAGGGAGGAATACTAAGACTCGAGCCCAGAGGACCAGTTAGAGAACCATCCTTTACACATGTCACCATCTAGAACAAAATGAAAATATGGATCTCAACTGTGTCAGTGAGACCAGAAGGGGACAGCTGTAATTTACAGATCTTTAAATTGGGATTATGAGGGAGAGGGAATAAGCAAAAATGAGTCCTATGTTTCGCGGGGGAGTGGGGGGTTCCTTCCCTTAGAGGTAACACCTTGAATGCAGAGCAGTCAGAGTGGGGAGATGAGGGTGACTCTGTCTTTGTTGGGTTGGATATGCCTTTTGGACCCTTGGGTGTGGCACTCTGGTCAAAAGGCTGGAGGTCAACTCAGGCTCAGCGTGGACATCTGCAGTTCAGCGGTGTGTGTGGACGACATTTGTAACCACAGCAATGAGTCAGATTATCCTAGGAAAGCAGCAGAGAGAGAAGATGGCTGAGGATGGACTCCAGCGGACCCTGCACTAAACAGGTGCTGAAGACATGGGTGACCCAGAAGGGAGGCTGAGAGGCAGCAGGCACTGCTCTTCAGTGGCTAGGTTGTGTCCGACTCTTTGCAGCGCACCAGGCTTTCCTGTCCCTCACTGTCTCCCAGAGTTTGCTCAGATTCATGTCCATTGAGTTGGTGATGCTATCTAACCATTTCACCCTCTGCCATCCTCTTCTCCTTTTGGAGAAGACCTTGATGCTGGGAAAGATGGAAGGCAAAAGGAGAAGCAGGCAGGCAGTGGGAGACAGATTAGTGGGAAACATCACAGGGAGGAGTTTCCAGAAGAAGCAAATGGTTAACAGGGTGAAATGTGAGGAAGGAAATCACTGCTGGCATTTCCTGGAGAAACACTGACCTTTCTCTGCTTCCTCGCTAGAGATAAATGCCTTTTTTTTTTTTTTTGTAGCAGGCAGTAATATACAGGGCCCCTGCCCCCTGGAGTAGATTGTTATTGTTCCATGTCTTAGAATCCATACATAAAGTCCGTTCTCATTCTAGGCTTCATGAAAGAGCAGAGAACAGTCACCCTTGGGAAGTTTGCGCTGAGAGACAGAGGGGGCTGGGTGTGAGGGATTAGTGCCTTAAATTTATCAAGACTCTCTGAGCTCCTTGGAAGGCAAGCTAATTTCTATATAAATAGAAAGTATTATTATTATTACATCCTCATGCTGTATCAAAGCCAAGCACTGGAGTCCTCAATACTGTATTTATTTCTTTGGGCTTCTGGAGGGGTGGGGAGGAATGGGACGTTTAGGTTGCTAAGTGATTGTGCTGCTAAAAATAAGGAAATTCCCAGTGGCTCTCTCTCCCGTTTTTCTCGTTAGAGTAAGAGGATGCCAAGGTCAAGTTATGGATGGCGGGCTGTGTCTCCAGGTGGCCCCAGGGCAGTCTGTTGGGGAAGGATGGGAGAAACTTGCTCCCTCTCCAGTCCTCCTCCCTCTGTTCCCTTGGGGCTCACTACTTTGGGAAATTGCAGGAAAAACTGGGCCTCACTCTGCCTGAATTGAAATGTCTTGCGAGGTAGTCAGCCTCTGTGGTTGCTATGGTGACGGTGGGCGGTGGAGGGGAGGTAGTGTTGCAGTATTTGGCCTGTGTGGCTGAGGTCCCCAGCGCAGCCTGCTTGAAGCCCAGGCTCTGATGCTCTCCACAATCAATTCATTTGGGATTCCAGAGGGTCACTTGCTGCAGTGTCAAAATCTCCAGACAGGCCAGCCAGTTCAGCTGGCTGAATCTGTCACTATTGAATATGCGTTTCACAGGCCTGGTTTTGGCAGATGTTCCTGGGATTAGGACCTCCAGAGTGACTTTGATGGAAGGAGGGATGTCTGGAAGAGAGCTCTGAGCAGGGTGCAGGGGGTGAGGTTGTAGCCTCTGAGAATTGAAAATGGCCTTATCTAGTTCATCAGACTCTTCACATCCCTGTTTTCTGGTCACTAAGCCCCTACTTGGACTCTCCCTACGATGAAGAGCTCACTACTGGCAGGGCATACTTTTCTATTGTTGGTCAGCTCCTAGGTACCCCACCCTATACCCTTCCTCTCTTCCTTCATTCCTTTTGGTCTGTCTGTCTTGGTAAAACCTGGCTCCTTCTAATTTGATCCCCTGGCCCAAGTTAGGCCAAGAAGAAGCACAATATCAGTCTTTATCCAAGTGATAGCCACTTGCTACCAAACAAAACATTCATGCTTTTCTCAACTACTTCTCAGCTGACATTTCACGACCCCCTGTGCTACTCCCATCCCCTGTGTTTCCCAGTATTGCTCTTAAAATATGACACCCAGAACTGAACATTGTACTTCACTGGTCTGACCCATGTAGCTAACTTGCAGATGGTACCACACGTCCGTGCACACAGTAGGGGTTTACTTTTTAGCCCCCTTATCGCACTGTTGGCTGATTGTCTGTCATTCTCAGATCTTTTACATGTGAACGTCCATCATTGTCCTTTAGTGTTCTACTTTTTTTGCTGTTGACATCTAAACTGTTGATGACTATGTCAAAATGGACAGAAATAATGATGATAGAACATAGTAGCACACCTCTAGAGACCTCCCTATAGGTTGAAGTTAATAATATAATTACATTAATAGCTAATGTTTGCTGCCTATCTGTTACTTATCTGTCCATCTCATCAACCTTTGCTGGTCTTCCACGTCGGTTGCTATTGTTTAATGATAATATTTTTCTGACGAGGATGTGGAACCACAGAAAGGTTAAAGAAGTTACCTAAGGTCTCACAGGCTTGAAATAGTGAAGTCAATATTTTATTCACTGATCAGTATAACTTAGGCAAGATTTTTCAGATATCAGCAACTTGCCCAGTGGTATTCCCTACTATTCTGAGAGCGTAATAAGAGATTTTGTCAGAGGGCGTATTGAAATACAGGGATACTAAATCTTCAGCATTTTCCTGATTTATTCATCCAACAACCCATTAAAAGAAGAAACAAGGTTAGCTTAGTTCAATGTGTTCCAAGCAATTCCATGCTAATTCCTAATTATATTAATGAGAAGCAATGATGGTAGTGATGGGAAGAGTCCTCACACTTACAGAGCCCTGCTCACCTCTGCCTAGAGCTGAGCTAAGCTTTCCATGCAGTATTGATCATCTTGCTTTCTCATTGCTCACAAACCATTTACCAGTGTAATGCTGCATTCCTCTGGGGTTGACAATGAGCTTCCTTGTTACCATTCTAGAATCTTCATTTTGGAAATCAAGACATTTGTTTGGGTTTCTAAGGCCTCTGTTTTTATCCTCAGTTTCTCACAAGCAGTTCGGATGTTCTTTCTGTGCTGAGTCTGAATGAACATTGAACTTGGGAGCTGGGGACTGGGTTCAAGTCCAGTCTCACTAGTGCTTTTTATCTGTGGCTCTAGCAGCAGATCACTCAGCCTTCTTGAGCCTGGCCCCTCATCCTTAAAATGGGGATGATAATCCTTGGCAGAATATTTCTAGGGATTTTGTAATACTTGTACTAGAGAATGTTTATGCTGCTTAAAATTCAAAATTCCAGACATATTGGAGTTATTATTATTTAAAATGGTTAGGGTTTCTCTCTTATATTATCTCCCATCTGGGTTTCACGTTTCTCATAACAAAATTTGTCCTACCCTTTTTTTAGTTATTTTATATACTTATAAGATGCATAGAAGTATGGCAGAATATTAGTCACCAGACCCAGAAAGAGGTACCCACTAGCCATCTTATCCACCAATTTGGCTTGAGTTATAAGGAATGGGGTTGCAGACTCAAGGAAGAAAAGGGTATCCTTGTGGAATTCTCTCATCCAGAGTAAAGCTTCTGCCTCTTCCTAACCAGCAGACGTCCTCAAAGAAGCAAATCTCATTGATCCTGGAAGGAGGGGACCGTATGTGTAGATTTTCGTTTATTTTTCTTTTTCCTTCCACCCTCCCCAGGGTAATCTGGTTACCCCTTGCAGTTTCTTCTGGTGTTCTCATGAGAAGGAAGGGTGCATAGAGAGCAACCAGCTTTTTTCCCCTGTGGGATCAGCAGCCTAATTTCCTCATTGGAAAAACTGAGGCACAAATGAATGGGCTTACCTGGTGCCACCATCCCAGCAGAGCCAGGAGCTGCCGTGTTCTATCCCTGGTCTTAGATCTTAGAAAATGCACTTCCCTAGATTGTAAGCTCTAAGCTCATGAGCATCTTGCTTACCATTGCATCCTGGCTCCTCACACTGGCACTTGATACACATGAAATGTCAGTGTACATTCACGCAGGAAGGAATGAACAAAGGAATGAAGGGGGAATTCTTTTCCATGGAATCTGTGGCTCCTGCTGTGACAGACTTTCTTAAACTTTGTGATGAGGAACCCCAGAAAGCAGTTCATCAGAAACTCCTTGGTGCTTCTGTGGTTAAGAAAACGCCTTCCAGTGCACTGGGAAGACCCAGAGGGATCGGGTGGAGAGGGAGCTGGGAGAGGGGATTAGGATGGGGAATACATGTAAATCCATGGCTGATTCATGTCAATGTATGGCAAAAACCACTACAATATTGTAATTAGCCTCCAACTAATAAAAATAAATGGGAAAAAAAAAAGAAAATGCCTTCCAATATAGGGGACACAGATTCTATCCCTGGTTGGGGAACCAAGATCCCCCGTGCTGCAGAGCAACTAAGCCCGTGAGTTGCAACTCTGGAGCTTGTGCGCTACAACTAGAGAATCCTTACATCGCAAGGCAAGACCCCGTGTGATGCTGCAAAGATCCTGCATGCCACAGCCAAGATCTGATGCAGTCAAATAAATAAATATTAAAAAGAAAAGCTCCAACCATTTTATCTTTAAATCTTGTCAAAAAGGATGGAAATGTTCTGAGATTGTTGGAAACATGGGCCTAGATGAGCAAGTGGCGTAGGAGTGCTTGAGCCTCCAGCTGCTGTCACAAGTGAAGGGCACTGCAGGAGTCAAGTGCAGAATGGATTTTCTGCTTCAAATGTGGATGTACTAGCGTGTTCCTGGGCGTCTTCTTACTGTCTTACAGGGTGGCATCAACGCCCCTCATCTGTCTAGGGCAGAAGGGGTGTAGTGTACCTTCATGCCTGGTTTGCATTGAATGCTAAATTCCCAAGACAGTGAATTCTTCTCCATTTTTGTTCCACAATATCCCTGGAAGAGATTCTTGTTTCCTCACGCCCCTGTAATAGTCACCTCTAAACAGAAATATAAATAAGAGGCAAAAAAAAAAAAAAAAGTCAGGCTTTCTCCACAATCACAGCAGATTTGAACTGCCAGAAGGGACAGAGAAAGGGTGAGTGTGGGTGGAGTGGACAGTTTGTCTCCTTTGGATGGCTTATCCCTAGAGAAACTCTGTGGGCACTGGTCTTTCAAATGTACTTTTTCTTATAATAGTATCAGGACCGTCTCCCCCAAAGAGGAGTCACCCTGAAGTTCGGATCCATTTCCCATAAGACATGTGCTTGGAGGATGCATGACCCCGGGCCACTCTGTGGGGCCTGGCGGGCAGAAGTCAGGGTAGAGTGGGGTGGGGAGACTCTGTGGTCATCATATTGAGGAAACAAGACGCTGAAGCTTCCAGTCCAGACAGGCTCGGGTCACTAACTGCTAGGATGGAGACCAGAATGCATGCAGCATCACTGCCGCTACCAAGAGGTGTAAAACGAGAGTTGGGAGGGAGAAGCGGAGATAATTTGCTAATTCACAGCCTTTCTCACAGTTCACACCAAGTTTCTAGTCCTGCCAGCCCCACTCCCATGGCTCTTCTTTTAAATATCTCAGAGATGGTGAGATCAGTAAGTAGAAGCATCACGCGACATAAGGTTGGGAGCCATGGGTGCCCCTTCTCAGCTCTGGGAGCAGGGGCTCTGGCGAGGGCAGGGGAGGGTGTGGGGTCAGCTCAGGGGGAATTCGGGGTCGGCATCCCCACTGCTGTCCTTCCTGTGACCCTGGTTGCTGAAGTCCAGCCCATCAGCCTTCAGCAGGGCTTTCTTTGATGAAGTCTTACAGGCTCCTCCAATGACGTGGTTGTTGAGAGAGCAGATGGCATGTGTGGTGGGGTCAGTCGAGAGATACAGGGGGAGCCTCTGTATCTGGCCCAGGAGCGCCTCCTGATTTTTCTGTAGAGCCCTCATTTTCCCCTCTGGAAGGTGGCACCAGCACCTCTAATCTTCCTGGGGTCACCCTTGGCCATGCAGCGGCTGCCTCCGTTCTTTTTGACAGTTCTGGGCATTTTAAGAGTCCTTTTTCTGACAACTGTCTGGAACAGGCGCATTGTGTCGGCACGCTGAGTATTCTGGGAAGATGGAGATAACGAACTTCCTTTTCACCCCGGTTACTGTCACCAGAGTCAGAGCCTCTGTACCTCCGGTGGTAGGGAAGTAGAGCTGCCCCTTGCTGCCCTGCCCAGACATCCCTGCTCACTCGGGCTGCTCTCTCAGTCCTGCTGCACAAGCTTCCAAAGACTAGCTTTGCTCACATGGTCTCCCTACTCAGGAACAACCACCCTTGGCTCCCCAGTCTCAGGAGAGGAGGGCGCGGAGCTAACTAGGGCCTGCTGTAACCAGAATTTAAGGTCCCAAACGAGGTTCAGGCTGGCCCCACTTTTACCCTCAGTCCTGGTTTTTGAAATGGGCACTCCCTTTAAAGTGTTAAAAAAAAAAGTGGTTCCCAATAAAATTGTCCAGAATAACTAGGGCTTAGCCTTAAAAAAAAGTTACAGGGACATGAGAGAAGAAATAAGGGTGTCACCTTGGAGAAGAGGTTAATTCCAGGAGTGCTTATCTTTGAGCACTTGAAGGACCGTCTTGCAGCTCCGTTAAGATGGGGTTCTTTTGCAAAAGCTCAAGGACAGGGATGGGCTGCCTTGGAAGATCATTGCTGCCCTTCTCTGTCAGGGTCCAAACAGAGGCTGGAGTGATCCTAGCCCAAGAACATATATAGTGGCTTAGAGTTTGGGCTTGATGTTTTTGAGGATCTTTTCCAGCCTGAGGTTGATCTAATTCTCTTCCCTACAACGTACCTTTATGGAGAACTTGTGCTAAGTTGCTAAGTTGTATCTGACTCTTTGCAACTCCATGGACTGTAGCCCGCCAGGCTCCTCTGTCCATGGAATTTTCCAGGCAAGAATACTGGAGTGGTTGCCATTCCCTCCTCCGGGGTATCTTCCTGACCCAGGGATCCCTATCTCCTGTGCCTCCTGCATTGGCAGGCAGATTCTTTATCACTGAGTCATCTGGGAAGACCCCTGGGGAGAACTTACTGTATGCCAAGTACCGTGTCATGGACTGAATGTTCATGCACCCCCGCCCCCAGATTCATATATTGAAGCCTAATTTCAAAGATGATGATGTTTGGAAGTGGGCCTTTGGAGGTGATTAGCTAATGGGATTAGGATCCTATTAAGAGGACCAGAAAGCTTCCTTGTCCCTTTCCTCCATGTGGGGACACAGCACAAAAGATGGCAGTCTATAAACCAGGAAGTGTGTTTCACTGGATACCAAATCAACTGCCACCTTGATCTTAGACTTCCCAGCCTGCAGAACTGTGAAAAATAAATTTCTGTTCTTTGAGCCACTCAGTCTGTGGTATTATGTCAAAGCAGCACAAACAGACTGACATACTTTATTCCATATTGTATTGGAACAATGTTCTCTTAGGCCTTGCCCTTAGAGAACTCAGTCCAATAGGGAAGACAAATAGGAACAATGAATTATTAGAGTGAAGATGGGGGAAAAATGATTTGGGAAGACTTTCTAAAGGAAGTTCACGCTAAACAGAGTGTTGACGGAAATGTTTTGAAGGAGCAGGTTATATTCAGATAAGGCAAAGTACATGCAGAGGCACTGATGTGTGAGCACCTGAACATCTGTAGAAACCATGATTAGTTCAGGTGATTGGAGGATGGCATGGGGGAGGTGTGGGAGCAGGCTAAGCTTTAGATCATGGTGATATTTGAAAGCCCATGTAGGGGTATTGGAGGATTTAAAAGGGGAAGATGCCTATTAGACTTGAGTTTTAGAAGGATCATTCTAGCAATGGTCTGGAGATAACACTGTGGGAGAAGGGGATAGGAAGGCAGAGAGACCACTGCATCGTGATGGGGGAAATGATGAGCACATTGGCAGTGAGGATAGAGAGAAAGAAAGGACTAATGGAGACAAAGCTACAAGAATCCCTATAAGACAATATCTAGAGAAAGACAAAAGAGGTGACACTTGAGTTGACATCTGAATGATGAAAAGAAAGCAGCCACATGTAACTGAGGAATGAAGAGAGTTCCAAACCAAAGGACCAGCAAAGCCCTTGAAACAGAAATAAATCTCTTGGGCTTCCCTAGTGGCTCAGTGGTAAAGAATCCTCCTGCTGGATTCAATCCTCCAGGGAGATGCCCTGGAGAAGAAAATGGCAACCCATTCCAATATTCTTGCCTGGGAAATCCTGTGGACAGAGGAGCCTGGCGGACTCCAGTCCATGAGATCACAAAGAGTTGGACGTGACTTAGCTACTGAACACCACCACCAATCAATTTGAGGATGATATCTCTACAAGTTTTCTCCATCCTTTTTTAAAAACTTTTATTTTTGTATTGGGGTTTAGCCGATTAACAATGTTTGTGATAGTTTTAGGTGAACAGCTAAAGGACTCAACCATTCTTATATATGTATCTGTTCTCCCCCAAACTCCCCTCCCATCCAGGCTGCCACATAGCATTGAGCAGAGCTCCCTGTGATATACAGTGGGTCCTTATTGGTTGTCCATTTTAAATATATCAGTATGTACATGTCCCCATCTCAAACTCCCTAACTGTTCTTCCCTTCTAGCAATCGTAAGTTTGTTCTCAAATTCTGTGAGTCTGTTTCTGTTAGAAATAGCATTTTAAAGTCTGTGTACTATTTCACTGAAAGAACTGTACTCAACTATGGAAAATGGTATGTTGGTTCCTCAAAAATTAAGCATAGCATTACTTTATTATTCAGCAGTTCCACTTCTGGGTATATACCCACAATAATTGGAAGAGGGAACTTGAATAGGTATTTGTACCTCAATGTTCATAGCAGCATTATTTACAATTGCCAAACAGTGGAAGCAATCCAGGTGTCCATTGACAGATGAATGGATAAACAAAATGTGGTATAGACCTACGATGGAATATTATTTAGCCTTAAAAAGAAAGGAAATCCTAATACATGCCACAAAACAGACGGCCCTTGAAGACATTGTGCTGAATGAAATAAGCCAGTCACAAAAGGACAAATACTGTGATTTCACTTATTTGAGGTATCTAGAGTAGTCACATTTGTAGAAGTAGAAATAAGAATTGTGGTAGCAGGGATTGGGGGACGCAGGGACTGGGGACTTGGTGTCTAATGGGCACAGTTTCAGGTTTATGAAGAGAGTTATGAGGGTGGATGGTGCTGTTGGTTGCACAGTAATGTGAATGTACTTGATGGCACAGAATTGTGCACTTAAAAATGGTTAAGATGGTAAATTTCACATTGTGTATGTTTTGTTGTTCAGTCACTTCATTGTGTCTGACTCTAAGTGACCACATGGACTACAGTATTCCAGGCTTCCCCTTCCTTCACTATCTCCTGGAGTTTTGCTCAAACTCATGTCCATCGAGTTGGTGATGCCATCCAGTCATCTCTTCCTCTGTCATCCCCTTCTTCTCCTACCTTCAATCTTTCCCAGCATCGGGGTCTTTTCTAATGAGTCAGTTCTTCACATCAGGTGGCCAAAGTATTTGGGGCTTCAGCATCACTCCTTCCAGTGAATATTCAGGGTTGATTTCCTTTAGGATGGACTGGTTGGATCTCCTTGCAGTCCAAGGGACTCTCAAGAGTCTTCTCTAGCACCACAATTCAAAAGCATTAATTCTTTGGTGCTCAGCCTTCTTTATGATCCAACTCTCACATTTGTACATGACTACTGGAAAAACCACAGCTTTGACTAGATGGACCTTTGTCAGCAAACTAATGTCTCTGCTTTTTAATATGCTGTCTAGGTTGGCCGTAGCTTTTCTTCTCAGGAGCAAGCAACATGGCTGAAGTCACCATCTGCAGTGATTTTGGAGCCCAAGAAAATAAAGTCTGTCCTTTCCATCTTTTCCCCATCTATGTGCCATGAAGTGATGGGACCAGATGCCATGATCATAGCATTCTGAATCTTGAGTTTTAAGTCAGCTTTTTCACTGTCCTCTTTCACCTTCATCAAGAGGCTCTTTAGTTCCTCTTCACTTTCTGCCGTTAGGGTGGTGTCATCTGCATATTTGAGGTTATTGATATTTCTCCCAGCAATCTTGATTCCAGCTTGAGCTTCATCCAGCCTGGCATTTCACATGATGTACTCTGCATATAAGTTAAATAAGCAGGGTGACAGTATACTGTCTCGACATACTCTATTCCCAATTTGGAACCAGTCCATTATTCCATATTTGGTTCTAACTGTTGCTTCTTGTCCTGCATACAGGTTTCTCAGGAGTCAGGTAAGGGGGTCTGGTATTCCTGTCTCTGAGAATTTTCCAGTTTGTTGTGATCTGCACAGTCAAAGGCTTTAGCATAGTCAGTGAAGCAGAAGTAGATGTTTTTCTGGAATTATCTAGCTTTTTCTGTGATCCAACGGATGTTGGCAATTTGATCTCTGGTTCCTCTGCCTTTTCTAAATCCAGCTTGTACATTTGGAAGTTCTTGATTCATGCACTGTTGAAGCCTAGCTTGAAGGATTTTGAACATTACTTTGCTAGCATGTCGAATGAGTGCAATTTTACAGTAGTTAGAACATTCTTTGGCATTGCCCTTCTTTGGGATTGGAATGAACACTGACCTTTTCCAGTCCTGTGGCCACTGCTGAGTTTTCCAAGTTTGCTGGTATATTGAATGCAGCACTGTGACATCATCCTTTAGGATTTGTGGTATGTTTTACCACAATTAAAAAGGAAAAAAAACCCCACTAAGGAATCTGAAATGTTTAGAAGTCAGGTTTACTGAGCTATAATTTACATACTGTAAAATCCATCCATTTTAGGTGGACAGTTCTGTGTGTTTTGACAAATGTATGTGGTGAGCTAACCACCATCACAATCAAGATATAGAATATGTGTTTTACTCCGAAATTTCCCTTAAGCCTGTTTATAGTCAATCCTCTCTCCCCATCCTCAGCTCATAGCAATTACTGCTCTGTTGTGTCCTAATAGTTTTGCCTTTCCAAAATATAATATAAATGGAATCATTTAGTATGTTGCCTTTCACTCTTGGTTCTTGTGTTTAGCATAATACTTTTGAGATTTATCCATGTTATTGTATATGCTAAGAGTTTATTCCTTTTTATTATTTGCCTATTTTGTTTGCCTATTTGCCTATTTTATTATTTGTTCAATTGTATGAATATATCACAATTTGTTTATTTACCAATTGAGGGACATTTGTAATGTTTCCAGTTTGGGCAGTTATGAATCTGACTGTGATTAGTAACTGTTCATTGCTGGGTTATATAGCAAGTGTATGTTTATCTCTAAGCGGTTGCCAAACTGTTTTACAAAACGGCTATACTATCTGATAGTCCCAAAGCAGTATACAAGAGTTCCAGTTGCTCCACATTCTTACCAGCTTTTGCTACTGTCAGGCTTTTTATTGTTTTGTTTTGTTCTATTTTAGCCTTCTGATAGGCATGTAGTAATAACTATTGTGGTTTTAATTGGCATTTCCCTAGTGATTAATAATGGTGCATCTTTTCTTGTGCTTATTTTCCATCCACATATCCATTTGGTGAAGTGTCTGTTCACTTCTTTTGACCATTTTTTTAATTAGGTTATTTGTTTTCTTTTAATTGTGGGTGATTTTTAAATATTTTATTATCATAAAAAGTGCTTCAATGAACATTATATGTAAAATGTTGCCCTCACCTCAGTTTGGAGCGTGTACTTGAAATAATTTCCTAAAACCACTGGATCAAAGAGAGAACATCTTCAATGTCCTTCCGTATGCATCGTTCAAGAGCTCTTCAAAGTGGTTGAACCAATTTACTGTCTTTCTAGTGGTGGCAGTTTGATAGGTGGAACAGGCTATCATATTGTTTTAATTTGAGTTTGACTATAATGCCTTGGAACTTTTTCATATAATCATTAAACATTCTGTTTCTTCTTCTGTAAATTGTCTCTACCCTTGCCATTTTTGTTGCTAGAGTAGCACAGAAATTTTTCATGGCTCTGTCTTCATAAGGTCAGTGACAGAGTATGTGAACCTCAGTGCCAGGAATGGTGATTTACAGTATTTTCATTTTTCATAAAATATTAACCAAACTCAGCCTGGTTTCTTTCATGCTTGGAGGCCGTGAGCTAATTTGCATAGCTGGCAAGGTAAAAATAACTTCAGAGCTGAAAAGAAAGAGCATTGCCATCGAGTTAAATTTGGACCCTGGGTGTCAGCACTTGTACAAGGGGCAGCAGTTCCTTCGTCTAGACTCCATTATTAATGAACACACTCCACTGTTCCTTATAAATAGAAAAGGGCGCTCTTTTAAATTCCTTTCTGAGAAAATGCCCATGCCACTTAGTTCTTCAGCTAGGAGAGCAACCTCTTGATTCCTCTAACAACTCAGCATTTTATTTATTCACAATGAAAGTGCAATTAAAACCACTTACGTTGTTTGTGCTTATATACCCTATCAAATAGATTTGGGTAACAATTAAAAGAGTTCCTGTATATAAGCATAATTCTTTTTAATTATTAAAATTGCTTGTATTTTATTGTATTCCAAATAGGTGGTATGGGATGTGATATGACTCAGAAGTACTGGAATGAATTTTGGTTTAATGACTCTAAAAAGTAAAAAGCATTTTGTTTCCTCTGACAAATAGCTTAGTTCATTTGGTGCTCTACAGACAGTTGATATTTTAGAATTACTTTATGGCTGCCTCTTCATCGTGCACTATAATTGTGGGTTTGTCTTCCATGCAAGTACAGGAAATTATCTAGGTATTTTTTTTAATACATGTCATCCTAGAAGACAGAAAGCCTGTACCTGTCATGCAAAGTCGTCTCTTACACATTGTAGGCAGAACTAGAAAAGTGGAACAATGGACAAATATTTATTTTTTTCCTAAAATTTATGGATCCATGCTTTGTCTGAAAGAGTCACTGATTTGAGAATATTTTATAATTTCAGATTCTTTCAGCCAGATACTTCCCAGACATCCAAAAAAAAAAAAGCTCCTTACACCAACACTCTATGAAAAAGTAGAGTTTTATTTCTTAGGCTTTTCTTTTCCTCCTACTTTGAAGGATCCTTCCGCTAGCCCTCTACCCAGGGTTAACTTGTACTCATCAGCATTTGATGTCTTGAGAAGAGGCTTCTGAGTCTTTCCAGGATCATGAATGTGCATAATTTTTCAGTCTTTTCAAAGCTGGAGAGAGAGCAGAGTTTCAGTATCTTAGGGATTAAGCCACCTGCTAAGGTGACATTCAAGAAAGCAACTGTGCATCCTCTAATTGATATATTGACCTCATGTCTGGGATATGTTTCTGAGTTTTTTTTTTGTTTCTCATGTAGATGACTTGGCTCTTGTCTGACCATGCCAGTTATATCAAGTTCTTCATTTTGGTTTCTTATCCAGATGGTATGAATCTGGATAGAATAGGTGGGTGGGTCATTGTGAGTGACGGAAACCAAACTTGGCCTGCTTTAGACAAGGAGAGACTTCTCAAAAAAAAGTATCTCACAGGGCCACCATGTTGCAGAACCATGAGGGAGAGTTGGGGCTCAGGAACTGCAAAAACAGGGTGCCATCTCCAATAGAATTCCCTCCTTCCTCTTACATCAGTGGGATCAACTTTCTTCTCTCTCACTGGAGCCAGCTTTGTTCTGTGAGAGCAAACATGGATGAGGACAGCCTTTTATTCTGTCTTACATTTCATTTCATATCTACTTCAGAAAAGTTCAACCAAACTCTGACCCTGAGTCTAAATATCTCAGTAACCACCCTGTCCCTGTCAGCTGACCAGCAATGTCACATGAGAACATTGTTGTTTCTGAAAAGAATGACAGGTATAGAGTGGTGGTGTTGAAGGAAAGGCATTAAGACCACAGGCGGCCACTCTGTATGGACAGTGCTGGATTTTACAGCCGGCGTCTGTAACCCAGCATTGGAGTTTGCTGGTGCATTCTTCTGCTGAGGCCAACATTAGAGGCTTGGCCCCTGCGTGGATAATGAGCTCGGTTCTGTTCCTCAGCTGGGCTCTCTCTCTGGCTAACCATCTCACAGACGCTTATTCCTGGTCCTGCGGGAGACCTGGTGAGGGAAAGTGTGTGGGTGGTAGATCCACAGAAATCCCTCACCACTACTAGCCAAACAACTCAAAGAACATGTATTTATGTTAGTGAGTTCTTATAATGTGGGATTTCCCTCTCCAGCAATTCTCCTCCTTTGCCAGCTCTCTGAAGCACAGTTTTGGTAACATTCATATGATGGTGCAATCACAGGACACCATAAGGCTCTGCAGAGAGGCAGCTCTGTGGTCATCCAAGAGAAGACATTTGTCAAATATATGTGCCTTTGGGATCTATTTCTAGCGATTAGCCCTTATCTTTTGTAGCTACTGAAAGCTCTCCAAATTTGGAATCTAAATTTCTAGGTTTGAGTCTCAATTTGACCATTCACAATACTACCTTAGTGACCTTGGGCTAACCAGCTTTTCTCTGTGAGCCTTAATTCTCACACTTATAAAATAGGACATAATGGTATTGCTATGGAGCAGGACTATGTAAGCTATGAAACAAAACTGAGGCAGTTTTCTTTTATCATCTTCGTCATCACCTAGTCCTAAATGACAGTCATATAGTTACTGCCTATCGCTTGGCATGTCTCCTTGCTGTGTCTGAGTGAAAATCAGGGACTTTCTTACAAAAAAGAAAGAAACTTGGGACCGTTGGTAGAAACTTGACCTTTGTTTTCACTACTGTAATAAAGTTAAGGAGATAAAACCCTCCTTTGTACATTTCTGTGTTCTTCATCTTGCATCATTTGGGGAAATTTTTCTTTTGGATTAAGGCTTCCTTTGGAGACACCACAGGGGGTAAGTTTTATGCATCCCCTCAGAGATGTTTTTGGGCTTCTCTGGTGGTTCAGACAGTAAAGAATCCGCCTACAATGCGGGAGACATGGGTTTGATCCCCAGTTGGGAAGATCTCCTGGAGGAGGGCATGGCAACCCACTCCAGTATTCTTGCTAGACACAACTGAGCAACTAAGCACTGAAGATGTTTTAAGAAGAAAGCAGAAGGAAATTTTCATCACTGCTGGAGGTCCCTCAAAATCATGACAGTGACTAAAGGTCATGCTGGAAGATTCTTCATTTCTGCCTGGGAGGGGCTGTGTGTACTTCTCCCAGAGTGGATGGAGATTAGTTTTGAAGCACATGTATTGTCTTTGGCCAGGCTATTGCTTAGCTGAGAGTTTCTCTTATGGTACTGGTTCTCAACTACCCTACCGAGGTAGGGGTGCCCTCAGTAGACATTTGCTGACGCTTAGAGACTTTTGTAGTTGTCGTAACTTGAGGAGAGGGGATAAAGTAGGGGATGCTACAAGTATCTAGTGGGTAGAGGCCAGGAATGTTGTTCAGCATCCTACAGTGTAATCTGGGTCATTAAGATCTTTTTTGTATAGTTCTTCTGTGTATTCTTGCCACCTCTTCTTAATATCTTCTGCTTCTGTTAGGTCCATACTGTTTCTGTCCTTTATTCTGCCCTTTATTTTTGCATGAAATGTTCCCTTGGTATCTCTAATTTTCTTGAAGAGATCTCTAGTCTTTCCTAGTCCATTGTTTTCCTCTATTTCTTTGCATTGATCACTTAGAAAGGCTTTCTTGTCTCTCCTTGTTCTTCTTTGGAATACTGCATTTAGATGGCTATATCTTTTTCTCCTTTGCCTTTCACTTCTCTTCTTTTCTTGCTATTTTTAAGGCCTCCTCAGACAACCATTTTGCCTCTTTGAATTTCTTTTTCTTGGGGATAGCTTTGATCACCGCCTCCTGGACAATGTCACGAACCTCTGACCATAATTCTGCATTCTGTCTGCCAGATCGAATCCCTTGAATCTATTTGTCACTTCCATTGTATAACTGTACAGGATTTGGTTTAGGTTATACCTTAATGGTCTAGTGGTTTTCCCTACTTTCTTCAATTTAAGTCTGAATTTTGCAATTAGGAATTCATGATCTGAGCCACAGTCAGCTCCCGGTCTTGTTTTTGCTGACTGTATAGAGCTTCTCCATCTTTGGCTGCAAAGAATATAATCAATCTGATTTGGGTACTGACCATCTGGTGATGTCCATGAGAGTCATTTCATGCATTGTTGGAATAGGGTATTTGCTATGACCAGTGCTTTTGACTCTGTGGATCGCAGCAAACTGTGGAAAATTCTTAAAGAGATGGGAATACCAGACCACCATACCTGCCTCCTGAGAAATCTATATGCAGGTCAAGAAGCAACAGTTAGAACTGGACATGGAACAATAGACTGGTTCCAAATTGGGAAAGGAGTACATCAAGGCTGTGTATTGTCACCCTGCTTATTTAACTTATATACAGAGTACATCATGTGAAATACTGGGCTGGATGGAGCTCAAGCTGAAATCAGGATTGACAGGAGAAATATCAATAATCTCAGATATGCAGATGACATTACCCTTATGGCAGAAAGTGAAGAGGAATTAAAGACCCTTTTGATGAAAGTGAAAGAGGAGAGTGAAAAAGCTGACTTAAAATTCAAGATTCAAAATGCTAAGATCATGGCATCTGGTCCCATCACTTCATGGCAAATAGATGGGGAAAAGATGGAAACAGTGACAGACTTTATTTTCTTGGGCTCCAGAGTCACTGTAGATGGTGACTGTGGCCATGAAATTAAAAGACGCTTGCTCCTTGGAAGAAAAGCTATGACAAACCTAGACAGCATATTAAAAAGCAGAGACCTCACTTTGCTGACAAAGGTCTGTATAGTCAAAGCTATGGTTTTTCCAGTAGTTATGAGGCTAAGTGCCGAAGAATTGATGCTTTTGAATTGTGGTGTTGGAGAAGACTTTTGAGAGACCCCTTGAACCGCAGGGAGATTCAACCTGTCAATCCTAAAGGAAATAAGTCCTGAATGTTCATTGGAAGGAGTGTTGCTGAAGCTGAAGTTCCATTATTTGGCCACCTGATGTGAAGAACTGACTCATTAGAAAAGACCCTGATGCTGGGAAGGATTGAAGGTGGGAGGAGAAGGGGATGATAGAGGATGAGATGGCTGGATGGCATCACCAATTTGATAGACATGAGTTTGAGCAAGCTTTGGAAGCTGGTGATGGATAGGGAGGCCTGGCATGCTGCAGTCCATGGGACTGCAAAGAGTCAGACATGACTGAGTGACTGAACTGACCTGATCCTAAAGCATACTCCCTGAGACATCTGATCTCAAATGTCAATACACCATCGTCTCCTTGGTGTGACATGGTTTGATCATTGAACTTTCTTTGGTGGGAAAGGAAAGAGGATTTTTAGGCTATGAGTTTATTGTTCATCAGAAGGCATATTTTTGGACTCCTCCATATCTACTAAGATTCTTATGAAACTTAATTAGGAGTCCTATTTTAAAATCCAGAAAGGGTTGTCTTCTCTTTATTAAATACAGAACTACTTGTTCCCTACTGGAAATAGGGAACAACTCCTTCTCTACTGGTAAGGAGCTACTTGACCTTGCCCTTCTTCCCATTCTCCTAAGAAATGTTAGGGCTTTTGGGTATGACTTATTATCTGCAGACTTAGAAGACAATCCATGCTCTGCTCTGACCTAAGCCAAAAACAACCCAAATGAGCAACCAAATAACTAACTAACTAACTAACTAACTAACCCAAAACAAATGGCTGCCTCAAGATGATTTTGAGGTTAGCATATGTATGTGATCACTTTATGACTGCCATTCCTGGGGACAGCAAGATGTTCATGCTACTTCAGGTACCATCGGAAGGAACAAGGTCTCTTCTAGAATGCTGTGTCTGCAGTTCTTGGAAAGCACTCAGCCTTTCAAGGCAGACTGTTTCATTGTTCTGGGAAAACACCAAGAATGATGCCATTAAAGCAGCAATTCATGTTGATCCACCTCGTCCTCTCCTTAGAGAGAAGGAGCGTGTGTATTGGCTGGTCTCTACATCTGGATTTTTCAAACTATGGGCCAAACCCCATTAGAGTTTCATGAAAGCAAGATAGTCGGTTGTAACCAGCATTAAACAAAAGGGAAAAAGGAAAAATTGAAGAGAAAATATGAGTGTATTACACATGGAAAGAATAAGTGTTATTTTATGAAGCATTATACAATTATATAATGTATATGCTTCCTGGCTTGTGATGTAAAATGTATTTCTGACTGTAGGCTGTGGCAAAAAAGATTTGAAAATCATTACTGTTTATTATGCTTTTACTTCTGTTGTAAGAACTTGGGTCAGATGAAGCCCCACATCATATTTTCCCTTATACTGAAGGCCTGAGTTCCCTCCCACACCCATTCCTGAACCAGTCGCTACTCAGGAGAGTGGATAATTTGCTTAGACTAATCTCTGTACACTCTCTAGGGCAGGAGAGGGGCCTGGCCTCTCCAGTTGGCATGAACAGAGTATATCTGAGGATATATCTCTTAATCTGGGAAATTATTATAGGGGAGACACATAGTAGCTGCTGCCTGGGAAGGGCCTCTGGGGCTTCTTCCTGACCCAGGGATCGAACCTGGGTCTCCTGCATTTCAGGTGGTTTCTTTACTGTCTGAGCGACCAGGAAAGCTTCTGGGGCTAGAAGGTGGCATTAATGTAGGTAGAGAAACCAAGATAGACACTCAATTGCAGTAGCTGGGGCTGGGGAGAAGGTGAGGAACCAGTGGTTAAATCAAATTCTTTGGAGCTCAGAGTAGCAGTGTGGGTAACATGATGTCCCATCACCAAATGTAAACTTGGAACTTTTGAGCATTGACAGGCTTGGTCCAAACATTTAATAGCCTACAAAGTCTTGTTTGGTGGTGGTTTAGTTACTAAGTTGTGTCTGACTCTTTGTGACCCCAGGGACCCCACCAGGCTCCCCTGTCCATGGGATTTCCCAGGCAAGAATACTAGAGTGGGTTGCTATTTCATTTTCCAGGGGATCTTCCCAACCCGGGGATTGAACCCATATCTCCTGCATTGTAGGTGGTCTTTACCGCTGAGCCACTGGGAAGCCCATATAAAGTCTTCTTTATTTGATATTTTTTCCCTTCTGTGCAGCCTCTCCACTGTCTCCATTCTTCCCCAGACCACTAGGTTCCAGCCATAACAGCTCTTGTTTGAGCTTTTCAAGTATAACAATCTCCTTTCCCCCCTAGGCCTTCTGCATGTGCCTTTTCCTGTATCTGGGTGTTCTCCCACCGTTGCTCTGACCTACTCATACTTCACCTCTGAGCTCATATGCCATTTCCGCAGAAAAATCTTTTTTCCTTTCCTTCCCATAATTGTGATTTATTTAGTGCCTATCTCTTTCATTAAGTTTCACAAAGATAACCACTATCTTTAGCCTGTCCTCCACTGTAATGCCAGTATACACTCAATACATGTCAGTAGATTGTAGATGGGTTCTGGACTCTGGGGTGGAGCTAAGCCTACATGGGATCAAGGGATCTCAGCTGGGGAGGAAGAAGAGGCAGCTTGCAGTGTCTGGGAACTGGGCTGAGCCTGACACCGGTTTTCTCTTTCCCAACCTCACTCTTCTCCCTCAAATATATTTTGGTCAAGTTGAATTTTGGAGAGTGGAGACTTGTCTCTATGTGAGTAATTTAATATACATTGACTTTTTGTTTTTGAAAAAATAAAATGTTTAGAAATTGATTCCCAGATCAAATCACAGCTTTCAGTAATATATTTAAAAGTAATGGAGAGCCAAACATCAGATATAATTCAGTAGATTTTCATAAATCATCATTATGTGCGCATGTGGCTAAATGGATGTCCAGTTACACATACAAGTGCCTGTGGACTCATTCATAGCTCCATGGGCAAGTCCAGCCAATCTGTCCTAATGGGGATGTATTTGTACTCATTTATCCCTGAGTAAAAAAAAAAAAAGAAAAATTCATGCCTGAATCATTTATCCCTGAGTCAGGGCTTCCCTGGTAGCTCAGCTGGTAAAGAATCCGCCTGCAATGGATTTGATCCCTGGGTTGGGAAGATCCCCTGGAGAAGGAAATGGCAACCTGCTCTAGTATTCTGGCCTAGAGAATTCCATGGACTGTAGAGTTCATGGGGTCGCAAAGAGTTGGCCACAACTGAGTGACTTTCACTTTATACCTGAGTCAAGGGTGTTTCTTGGGTACCACTCTTGTGTATTGTTAGGGTAAGGGCGGTAGTAGATGGCAACATGAAAGGCAGTTCCTGCCATCAAGGCTTTGAACTGAATTTTAAGAATCCAGCTCATTATCATTCATGGTCAGACTTTTGTTCTAAGATGCAAGAATGGTATATACAATTAAGTGTTAAATGTTGTGCAGGCTTCTGGATGGTCAGAGAAAGGGGAGATTGGTGTGAACTGTAGGGTATATCACCTTGTGGGTGGCTTTGACTCATAGAGTTTCAGAGCACGAAGGGGTCCAAGAGGGCTCTCTATCTGACCACCTCATTTTATAGATAAGAAAACAGATAGATTTCTTCTCTTCTTCCTCCATACCACCTATTAAATACATTCTATGAGCAGACTGTAGTAGACATTATAATCTTTTTTAGTTATTCTATATCCAGCTCCCCCCATGGTCCCTTATCTCCCTTTTGGGAGAATATTTTATTGTATGTGCTCTTTCTAGGGCTCTTTCTCACCTGAAAGTGGTGGAGGACTGTCCCTGCACAGCCAGATAAAGTGTAAGGGGACGTGTGACTTAAGCTCAATCACTTGGTTTTTTCCACATGGCTTTTAAGCTAGCAACTTTATGACATTAGTTTTCACTGGCGGATATTAATATATTGCTAGAAACATCCACAGTGGCCTAGGAATCAGATGTCCTGGACTCTCTGACCTTTGCCCAGTGCATTAGTTTCCTATTGCTGCTGTAACAAATTACTACAAACTTAGTGACTTAAAAAACATTAATTTTCTTATTCCAGAGGTCAGAAATCCAAAATCATAGATTGGCCCCATCATCTGGGCCAAAATCATGGTATTAGCAGGACTGTGCTCCCATCATAAACTTTAGGAGAAAATCCATTTCTTTGTCTTTCTGAGCTTCTAGAACTGCACTTCCTGTGCTCTTTGACTGGCAAGCCCTTTTTCCATCTTCCGAGCCAGCAGCATAACATCTGGCTTCACTCAGCGTATTGCCTTCTTTCTAGTCAAGTCTTCCTGTGCCTTCCTCCTTTTAAGGGCACTTATGACTGCTTTTAGGGTCTACCTAAATAATCCAGAATAATCTCCCCATCTCCAAAACTTTAATCACATCTGCAAAACCTTTTTGTCATATCAGGTAATATTAACATTCACAGCTTTCAGGTATTAAGACCTGGTTGTCTTTGAGAAGCATTATTCAGCCAACTATGCAAAGATTTCTGCTTTTCTGTTTTCCCACTGTGGTCTTCCAATATGCCTTCAATTCTGTGAGGTCCTAATATCTTCTCAGTATACTTGTTTGGGATTTGTTTGCTTAAGAAAGCTAACATTTGTTTCTGTTGCTTACAACCAGGAACCCTACGTGATAAATCAGCACTGTGTGAAGAACTACAAGTAGCCTCTTTTAAACAACATCAACCTTCCTAGAGAGGCACTGGCCCCATTTTACAGATAAGAAAACCAAAGCTCAGAGAGATAATTGCATAAGGCCAGACAGCTGGTATGGGTGAGAGAACTGGTATTTAAAACCAGCCAGTCCGACTGGAGAGCATGTGCTCAACTACTTTCTCAGAATCCTACTTCAAGTCTCTTTTGGTGGTGGACGTTTTTCAAGGATGGACAGGATTTCATCTGGGCGCTGAAGCAGCAGGGGAGAGATGGCATGAGAAGGTCAGTCTAGGCAAGAGGGAGGCTGGAGAGTAAAAGGTAGATCCAAGAGATGCAGAAGAGGAAGGATAGGGTGGACTTTGATGCCTCATTGGAGGTAAAATAGTAAAAAGAGATAAAGGAGCCAACTGCCTAGGGAACACTTTTAAGTGAACAAAGCAACTCATTTCTATTGACTTCCCAAGGAAATGATATCCTGACTCAACTCTGGGTTGGAATCCAACTTGAAATCTGTGCCTTCCCGCATCCTCCTGGTCTCCCCTTAATATGGGCTGGATAAGTACCTAATCCCTTTTGCTACTGTTCATCAGTCTTTTTGCCTACATATGAACAACTTGACTTTCAAATGCTAATGAGGTTCTTCCTTGGGACCTATATGGTGAGAGCCAAAACCAGTGATTTCTGGAGTGCAGGAGGGAATTTTCTGCCTGGTGCTAACACTCTGACTTGTGTCTCTTCTTAGAAGAGAGCTTGAATGTTTGTTTAGGGATGAGGCAACCTTGGAGAAGGAGGCTCCTCAGTTGATCATTTCATGCTCATGCCACCACCACTGAAGTAGAGAGGTACATGAGATGCCTACCTAAATTTGAATTTCAGAGAAGCAGCGAGTCATTTTTAGTGTAATATTTGCACAGTGCTTTGGGGCACTTTAATTCGCCTGCAATGCAGGAGACCCTGGTTCGATTCCTGGGTCAGGAAGATCTGCTGGAGAAGGGATAGGCTATGCACTCCAGTGTTCTTGGGCTTCCGTTGTGGCTCAGCTGGTTAAGAATCTGCCTGCAATGTGGAAGACCTGGGTTCGATCCCTGGGTTGGGAAGATCCCCTGGAGAAGGGAAAGGCTTCCAACTTCAATATTCTGGCCTAGAGAATTCCGTGAACTGTATAGTCCATGGGGTCACAAAGAGTTGGACACAACTGAGCAACTTTCACTTCACTTGGGGCGCTTTTGGCCATGTGAGAGTGAAAGTATCAGTCACTCAGTCGTCTGACTCTTTGCAACCCCATGGACTGTAGCCCTCCAGGCTCCTCTGTTCATGGGATTCTCCAGGCAAGAATACTGGAGTGGGTTGCCATTCCCTTCTCCAGGGGATTTTCTCTACCCAGGGACAGAACCCATGTCTCCTGCATTGCAGGCGGAGTCTTTGCCATCTGAGCCACCGGGGGGCGGGGGTGTACAGTGAAATACATGTGCAGAGACTGCTAGACTTGGACTGACCAGGAGACTGAGACAGAACCCTGTGGTCACAAGGAAGGCAGGGTTGCAGAAATCTTCAGGTGACGACTTGGGAAGGGCCCTTTGGTTGTAATTGTCCAGAGCATCATTCCATCATCTGCTGCGCTGTGCCACTGAGTGAAGGTCAGATCACACCCTCAGGGTCATATCAGCCTCCACTCTTTTACCTGCGGACGCCTACAAGTGAAAATGTTCGAGGTAGGGCTGAGCCCTGACATTCATCAGGAAACAGTTTTGGCACATCCATAGCGTATAGAGCACAGTGTCTGTGCTGATGCTGGTCAGGGGTTTGTCTGCTCACTCACTGTCCTTGGCCTTGGAGATCAAGTAGCAATTAAGACCTCCTCTGTGTCCAGAGCTCTCCACCAGGTTCTATGCTCATGGTGACAAAAGAAGTGAAGAACACAGCCTCTGCTCCTGAAGAGTGCACACCTATGCCTCTTAGGATGGTGGAGAGCTTAGCTTTTATTAACTTGGAACTGGACTCCTCCTCAGGGGCCTCGCTCTGACCTTGTGGAGCACCTGTCCCGTCCTGTGTGTTTGTTTAGATGCTGCGGCGGTCACCACCTGGGGCTCAAGGAGCCTCATACCCTGCTGGTCCTGGGAGTGATGCAGTCAAGTCTGTGGGAGTTAGCAGTGTGTGGCCTTGGAATGAAGGAAGCCAAATTATCTGGCTTGTTTGGGGACCAAACTCTGTGACCTTGGTATTTTTAGCAAAGCACTGGACTACGGAACAGTGGAGCTGCCAGGGGCCCAGAAGATGCTGCCGGTATAATGGCAGAGAGGGAAAAGGATTGGCTTTGATCTCACAAGAGAACTGACTTTAATGCCTGGTCTTGCCTTTTATTAGCAATTTCATTTTCTTCTGAGCCTCAGTTGCCTCCCCTGTGAAATGGAGTAGATAGTAACATCAGGATATTTTGGAGGATTTAATGAGATAACATATTGGAAAGTGCTCTCAGATGGTAAGCTCTGTATTGGTCACTGCAGTGTTTCCTGTTCTCATGGCATTTTGTAAACACCTGTGTTACGACACTCTTTGCAATGAATTATAGTCATTACATTTCTGTGTGTCTCCTTCCACTAGACTGAGGGCCAGGGCGTTTTTCCTATGATTCACTTTGCTGGAGCCTCTCTTATAGCCCTCCTCTGGAGGAGGCTCAGAGTTGAGCTGAGTAACCTTCAGAACTTGGGTTTTGCTAGGAGACAGGTCTTTGCATTTTGAGTCTTCCTCCCTTGCCCCCTCCATCTCTGACTCCCCCACTGAGGGCTGGGCTGATCCTGTCCTGGTGGGGTCTGTTTGAGAGCAGGCATCTTAGCAGTACCTCGGAAGCTTGTCATTAGACTCTAAAATGCTTGAGGACAGATTTCCAGTGCTTTCCTGTATGCTCAAACAGGCATGGGTTTGGGTAGCAAACTGGCTCTGATCTCTTCATTGATAACTTCTAGGGTTTCTGTGGTATTTCTGTTCATTTGATCTCAGTTTTAACACAGTTATTGATTTCCTCAGTGCAGTTCAATTTCTTGAGCATTTATTGAGCACCTTTTCCTTGCTAGACCCTGGGCTGGGTGTTGGGCATGTTGAAATGAGGAAGACAGTGTCTCCAGCTGAGATATTCTGGATCTCAGAGGGGAGGCAAGTGAGAAAACAGAGGCTTCCTCTAGGATGTGGTAAGGGCAGTGACAGTTGTGGGGACAGAATTTTATGGGAGTTCAGAATAGGGCCCTTTTCCTTAGTTATCCTTTGGAGCCCATTGCTGTTGCTTCTTACAGATGGTTGGGGGAGCCAGATTGTGATCCCTGCCCTCAGGATGGTTTGAATACTAGGAGAAAGCCAGTGGCAAATGTGTATCAGCCAGAGGTTCAGTTGGCAGCACTCTGGCACTGGATGAAAGAGAAGAAAGTCTCAAGGGCCAGGCGGGGGCACAGGGCCACAGGTGCATGACCCTGCCTGAAGAACGAAGGGTTTTGGAGGCCTGGGGAGAGGTTGGTTCATCCAAGGGCTGCACTTGGTAAAGGGCGCCTGGACACATCTCATGGCCGGCTGCTTCTCTCTTTGATGTTAGCTTTACTTTCCTCCCCTATCCCACGTCATCATCCCTGATTATCTGACAGTTGCTTCTCCACCAGCTCTTGTTTCTTCTCATCGCCTTTCTTACTTTCACCTCCACGTTTCCTTCAACTGCTCACCGCCCCCATCCTCGCATTTTCCGTTCCCTCTGCCATTTTTTCTTCCTTCCTTTACCTGTGCCTTCCTGCCTTTTAATAGCATCCTTGACTTCCTACCTCCATGTTCCAACATGTCCCTTGTTCGTCTCAGAGTTGGGGAGGAGACTTTCATTTACAGTGGCCTTTCTTATGATGTGAAAGAGCATCTCGTGTATATCTGGGTATCCTAGGAAACAGAATCCTGGTTTCTGAACGGGGCAGATTACTCACTGTGTGTGTAAGACAGCAGACCAGAGGGAAAGCAGCCTCCGTGTGTGTCCCTCCAAAGACTGAGAATACAGTGGGCTTTCCCTGTAAGCAGGATCAGGGGAGCATTGACCCCATTTTCATGGGGTTCTGATTCTCTCTAACTATACCTATTCCTGAAGCTTCTCTTTCCTTCCTTTCCTTTATTTTTTAAATTTCTGTCCTGATTTTCAGTTCTATTGTCCATGTTTCTCCTTGTTCTCTCTCTAGTTTTTTTCCCTACTTATTAGAAATTACATCAATCCCCTCCTTAGTGTCTCTCTTTTGCCTTGGAAGATAGAATCAAAAGCTCCTTATTTTCAGATGAGCTGATGGAAGTTTGGGTTGGAAAAGACAGAGAAAATGTGTGAAGCTTGCCTAGCTCCTAAGATGCTTTTGAGACTAAGCTTTCTTTCTAGTTCTTATTTTGAGGTTGGATCAACATAGTTATAGAATCTTAAAAGAAACCTCTACTGGCTATTTAAATAGCCTTCAACCCAATGTTGGAACCCTCTTTCCTTCATTAAGAGGGTTCTTCTGCTCTGTTCTTGAATACTTTTAATGTTAGAAAGTCATTACCACATAAAGCAGCCTACTTGTTGGCTAGCACTGCTTGTTTCAAAGTTACTACTCATGACTATAATCTGGATCTGTGTAATTTGTGCCTGTTGATCTCATATGTGCATTCTCAAGATAATACAACATAAGCCTTTTGTTCACGTTTTAAAGGAACTTCAAGGTATCTTCTTCAGTCCTTGAAATATTTTGGAGAGATTCCACTGAAAATAATTAAATGAAATAAACCATTCTTGCCACCCTTTGCTGTATAGAAAAGTCAGTTTTCTGAATGACTCATTCCTCAGCAGTTCCATATAGCTGAAATTGTCCTGGAAGTTGTAAGGAAGAAAAAGAACTATCCTATACAAGGAACACTAAAATTAGACAAAATTGTAAAAGCAATATTATTAACATTTGTGCTAGATATAATGTCTAGTTTGTTAGATATAATGTCTACTTTGCCCATTAAAGTTTAGAGAACACTCATAATATTCAATGCCATGTCATTTTATTTTTGTAAGTAGGCCATGGTACTCCCCCAGTTTCTAGATGAGGGTAGTGAGGCTCATAGAGGTTGACTGGCCTCAAGGCACCCAGTTCTCAAGTGCATGAGTCAGGACTGAAACCTAGTTCTTCTGATTCTTAGTCTTCTGCTGTGTCTGTCATAAATACTTAAGTGTCTTCGTCTCTCCAAAGTACCTGCAAATGTCATGGGATTATATGAAATAAATTGTCTCCTCAAGACAAGGTACTTGGTGTACACAATCTAATAGGATTGTTATGGATTTTTGTTTTGTGTGTGTCTGTTTCTGCATATGGCTGTGGAAGTAGAAAAGTGAAAACAAAGAAACCAAATCCAGCTCAGGCAGTGATTTGGGGGCAATTAAAAAAATACTCTATGGGGACCAGTGATGCTATTCCCAAAGTATAAGCATCAGTATGATTAATTTTGTTTGGTGAAAATTCTAAGTGTCAAGGTAAAGAAGAATGAGTTACTCCTTTACTGCAGTTAACCCAGAGAAATTTCCCGAAGGAGATAGGAAACAGGGAGTTCTAAGAAAATTTTAAATAAAAAATGTGAGGGCTTTGATAGATTGGAAAGTTGTTATCATTCAGTCACTAAGTCGTGTCCAACTCTTTGCAGCCCCGTGGACTGCAGCATGCCAGGCTTCTCTGTCCTCTGCTATCTCCCAGAGTTTGCTCAAATTCATGTTCATTGAGTCAGTGATGCTATCTAACTGTCTCATCCTGTGCCGCCCCTTTCTCCTTTTGCCTTCAATCTTTCCCAATATTACAGTCTGGGAAGAGGGGAAGGTAATTGGCAGGACTTAGAGGAGGGTTGGGAACATGGTTTTGGGGCAAGAATGAGACAGATGCTGGGGACCTCGTGTTTTACTAATGACTTGAAACTAAGATTCCAATGTGATGATCAGTTTTCCTCCTTTGCAGAGTGAAACCCTGATGTGACTAAATTTAATCTCGCTTGGAATCACTGGTGATTCACCCAAGCTCAGGTGCGCCCACACGCAGCTGGCATCAGCTCTGTGCGCTTTCCAGGCTGATCCTGCTCTAACCCAGCTTCCCCCCACTCCCCATGGAGCTAGCGGAGAAAACCAGACTGTGGTAACCTTGACCCTCTGTGTCTCTATCTGCAGCATCCTGGCTACTGCGGGAACCCACTTCAACACCCATGTGGACCTGAGGACCCTCCGGGCCGTGCGTGTCCTGAGACCCCTGAAGCTCGTGTCGGGGATACCTAGTGAGCATCCGTCTTCCCTCTTCCTCCTCTGCTAAGAGCTTTTCTGTTGTGTCCTCAATCAGATCCAGGGATAAGCAAGAAGTAATTTCCCCAGAGAGGAAGCCCCTGCAGTAATAAAGAGAGGACCTGCAGCCATCTGGCACATTATCTTCCATTTTAAAATTTAGCAAATTTTTTCACATTTAAAAGATAATAAAGATCTTTACAGAAAATGTGGAAAGGAAACAATACAAAATTGAAAATGAAGAGTACCCATTATCCTGTCACTCAGAAATCAATTTTGTTAACATTTTAGCATATTTTTTCATTCATTTTTTCCTGTGCATTTTAATGTATGTGGGATCATAATGTATTTTTTGATTTTGGATCCCATCATGCACATTTGATTTTCCTGACACTAATTATTCTTCAAAAGTATGACTTTTAAATCTGTCTTATATTCTTTCTTATACCATCCATGACTTGGGTAGTCCTTTCTACGTTACTATTCATTTAGGTTATTTTCAGCTTTTTTTTCCTTTCGTTTTTTTTCCCCTAAATAGAAATAGTGTGGTAACAAACGTCTTTTGACTTAAATATTATTCAGATCCCTGATTATTTTCTTAGACTAGAATCCTAGAAGTGCAAGTTTTGGGTCCAAGGATGCAGTAGTTTATGAATAGTGGTTGTACTAATTGTGCTTCCACGACAATGAATGGGAGAGCTGGGTCTGAGATGAGAGTCATGGGAAAGATGAACTTTGTCCTTGTTCTTCCAGACTTACAACCTAGTAAGACAAGGCCTAATTCCCTTTGGGAAGGAAACACATTCTAGTAGGTTTCATCTGTAAGAAGAATCCAGAAGACAGTGTGGTGAAATGAATAAGGGAAGGGTAATAGGCATGTAAGTGATCAGGGAATAAGTGAAGAGGAGCAAGGGGTTGATTCCTCTGGGGAGGGGTGATGGCAGTCTTTGGCTTGACATGTCTTGGTTATCCCTTTGTGAATCATTTTCTCATCTCAGGACCAGTGGTCCTTTTCCCTCAAAGACTTGGCCCTTTCTCCGAGGAGAGGGTACACAGCCTGCCCTGTCGGGATGCTAAGTGAGGGCTCCGTTCATCATTCTCTTTCTTTCCTTCCAGGCCTACAGATTGTGTTGAAGTCCATCATGAAGGCTATGGTGCCTCTTCTGCAGATTGGCCTTCTGCTCTTCTTTGCTATCCTCATGTTTGCTATCATCGGCTTGGAGTTCTACAGTGGAAAGTTGCACCGAGCATGCTTCATGAACAATTCAGGTAGGGTCACTATTTGCTGACTTCTCCTTCTTCCCTTCCTCTCTCCTTTGGTCATGGGGGTAATTTCAGGATATTTGGAGGTTAATTGGAAAACAAAGTATGTCCTATCCCAACCCTAGAATTAGAAGCAGAAGCTTCCTAGTCATCAGCTTTATGAGGTACAACCAGCCTAAAGATCCCAATTGCACACTGATACTGCAAAGCAAATAACCTCTTAGGTTTATAGTCTGTTTCAAATAGAAGGTCTCAGCTGCCCCATCCCTCTGTAGAAGGCTATCAGAAGGCATGTCAAAAATCATCTGCCTGAAAAATTACTCTTTGTACAGGGGACTCTTTGGCCCACAGCCAGAAAGGCCTCAGGAGTCTGAAGTCAGACCTGGGGCCCTCCAGATCTTGGGGACGTTTTCCCCCCATGCTCAAGCTTATGACATTCCCCCTCTCTGCTGTCAACCATGCATAGTGTGGAAGAACTGAGGGAGTTCTGAGCATGACTTGGCAGTGGTTAAATTAGCGAGGTATACAAGATCTCACATTCTTGTCTCTGTATCTTGTTTGTTCAAGTTGAGCAGACTGCTTTAGGAGGAAAGATGGCAGGGGAGAGGTTGAGTGAGCCCAATTAGGTATGATATTTTTATGAAAAGAATCTTTAAAGGACATCGTCCATGTTGGATTTGTTTTAATTTTTGTCTTATTCCAAATGAGGAATTTTGGCCAGAAAAAACAAGGAGTTAAGACCCACGAAAGGGACTGTGGTTTATAATTGTTTCCAAGGAACCCAGAAACAGCAGAGGGGCTATCCTGGAGTCTGAAGTTAGAAAATCACTTAAGATTTTGCCTTCAACTCAGACCCTTCTGGGTGATACCCAGTCCTGTAAATTCCTGTGGGGCTCAGGAGATGGTAGAAGATGTGACCTGCAGAAGGTGGGGGTGGGGGGATATGTGGAGGAGGCTTCATTTTCAGAGCAGGTTGGGAAACACTGGGTTGAACACATTACAGTTTGTGAGCTGTGACGTGTAGCGATGCCAGAAAGGGGTAGGAGCTAGAGACAAGGGGGATAAACCTTCTTGTGGGAAATAGAAATGCATGCTTGTGGTCTCCTGGGGTTATTTGCAGCTCATGTGAAACATCACATGGTTTATCCCCCACCCTCCAAATGTGTCTGCAGGTATTCTAGAAGGATTTGACCCCCCTCACCCATGTGGCGTGCAGGGCTGCCCAGCTGGTTATGAATGCCGGGACTGGATCGGCCCCAATGATGGGATCACGCAGTTTGATAACATCCTTTTTGCTGTGCTGACTGTCTTCCAGTGCATCACCATGGAAGGGTGGACCACCGTGCTGTACAATGTAAGTGAGCTGGTGAGGGGCCGGAACAGAAGGGAAGGATCATGGAATTAGGCTCCTGGCTTGGTTGGGGTTGGTTAGCCGGGGGAAAGGAAAGATTGGAAATGTGTATGGGGGTGTGCATGTGTGTGTGTGGACTCAACTATGGTAGGCTTAGAAGTTTCTATGCCTCTGTTTTTGCCCTCTTGCTAAGCACACAGCTTCTTAATAGAGTTAGGAAATTACATGCCATATTTGGTGGGTGAACAATGCTAGTTAAATCAGATCAGCTCAGCCATTATAGAGTATGTTTTGCTACTGGTTTGACGTGGTGGTAGGATTGAGTGAGGGGTACCAAGAGTTATAGATTTCTTGGTTGCTGTCTTTAAAGAACTTACCATTGGTCTGGAAAGATATTCCAGTAGTTCTCGGCACTTGGAATCAGCTGGGAGGGAGCTTAAAAATGTACACCGCCAGGGCTCTCCAGACTAATTAAGTAGGAATAGCTAGGGATAAAGACCTGTCATTGATTTTTTTTTTTAAAGCTTCCTAGCTGATTCTAATATGTAGTCACTCTCAAGAACCATTGCATTACATGCATGTAAGAAACATGCTTAGTTGTAAGATTCACTAGGGATGCTTGTTAAAAATTCTGATTCACAGGCCCTTTGGAGATTTGATTTCATGTGGTGTTGGTGAGCTGAGCTATATGTTTTACATGTGCTTCTGGTGATTCCTATGATCAGCCACATTGGGAAGGTTGTAAGTTGATGTATAAGACAAGGCTGTCTAGCTGCCTGTCTGGGATGTTTGGGGATCCCTGCTTGAGGACAGAAGTTAGGGTGACTACTGAAGTGTCTTCTACTTCCCAGAGTCTGATCTTAATAAGTTATGAAAGGTATAGTGCAGAGTCTCGGAGAAGGCAATGGCACACCACTGCAGTACGCTTGCCTGGACAATCCCATGGTCGGAGGAGCCTGGTGGGCTGTAGTCCATGGGGTCACTAAGAGTCGGACACGACTGAGGGACTTCATTTTCACTTTTCACTTTCATGCATTGGAGAAGGAAATGGCAACCCACTCCAGTGTTCTTGCCTGGAGAATCCCAGGGACAGGGGAGCGTGGTGGGCTGCCGTCTATGGGGTCGCACAGAGTCGGACACGACCGAAGTGACTTAGCAGCAGCAGTGCAGAGTCTAAGTTCTAAAATGAAAGAGTAGGGAGTTGTGTGGTTTGATGCTTAGGGGAGCCTTGAGAGGCAAAGCAATTTGGGCAAATTGTCTTTGTAAACAGGTGTTCATAAAGGTTTGTACTCTCCTATGCCTCCCAGCCATCCCACCCTAGGGCATATCCGTTTGGAGCAATCATCATCTCACTTGCCCTCCCCTAGCCTTCTTTACCCTAAGGCACCCTCATATTCCTTCTAACCTGATTCTCCTATCCATATAAATGTAATGGATGGGGCATTGGGTGATTTACAAAAAACCCCCTTTAGAATGACTTCGGGACATTATCTATACTGGAAGGAAAAGAAATGCTGTCTTAGGAGAGACTCAACCAGATTGTCACGGAGAAAGAGCCAGGGTCCATATAAGGCCCATACAAGTAGGTGCCTAGTAAATGAGCATCATTAACTTGGTCCCATCCCCACGCCACATGAGCAAGGCAGGTGGGGCTTTGCAGAAAAGAGCCGCAAGCTTTTCCCGTCGAAGATCTGGAGAGGTGTGAAGAAGTCCCAAGGACCAGCATATGCCTGGCAAGCCCAGGGGTTATGTGTGACCTAGAAAAACCTTGAGAACACTCTGGGATTCTTACCAGATGTGGGGGTGGCAGGGAGGAGGGAAGGGAGACAAGGTTGATGAGGCCAGTCACTCCTCGTTTGAGATGTGAAGGTTGTCTTGAGGCCATGTCACTCAGATTAACCAAGCGCCTCTGGAAATGACAGCACTGGGCCCCACAGTGGCTGGTGTCATCTGTGGGGCTTTGGGCAGGATGGCTTTCAATTATATGTGTAGATTCACCTAAGTGATGTGTTAAATGCACTGAAAGCCCGAAAGGAGAAGTGTTGCATTTGAAGATACAGGCAAGATCTGTTGGTCCTCCAGGGCCAAGACTCAGAAGGTACTGAGATAAGCAGGAGTCACTCATCACTTGGTTTAGTTCCTTTGTTCATTCATTCATTCATTCTTTCAACATATATTTGTGAGCATCTGTGATGTGTCAAACAATGTGCTAGGCACATGGGGAAACAGGGAGAAAAAGTGCCATGACCTCTGTGCTCCTGGTGCTCTCTTCAGATTCCAGCCTCTCTCTGGTTGTCTGTCTAACATAGGTATGGAGGTCACACAGAGACAGTGAACTTGCTGTCCTGTCTAGGTGTGCTCTACCGAGAAGCAGGGAGAAGACGTCAGACGGCAGATCCTCTGAAACCTTTCATTGTGTGGGCTCCCAGGACCTCAGACACGTAGTACCTCTGACTTCCAGGCCATCAGTCATTGAACTTCACCTTACTGAAGGCCTCCTGCTACCCCTGTGTCTGGATCCAGGCTTGAGAGAAATCATTGAACTGTAGGACTGGCTTCCAAAAAGTGGCTGGCTGCTCATTGGGCAGAATGAACTCATGCCCACTTTGAAATGACGTCACTTTCCAAAGCTTTGGATCTAGGGAGAGGGCATGGAGCCAAGAGCCCATAGGCAGAGATAATGGACATAGTGAGGCTAGTATCTACCCCTTGATTCAGGAGAAGCTGGATGGAAAAGGCATCCCATTTTCAGCCAGTAGAGCAAGGACAAAGTCTGGCTCCCTAGGAAGAGAGGAAGTCAGCCAAGACCAGCTTCCCTTGAGCAGGGAACTGGGGTGTGAAGCATGGCCCAGGTGGAGCTGTCTTATAGGAACTGGACACACATCCTAGAGTTAGGGTTGTCTTCTGCTGGAGGAAGTTTCAGAGCTGGGTGTCTTCATACTGGTGGGGGTAGGGCTTACAATATGTGGGGGAATCACATCACACAGGCTTTTGTTAAAAAAAATTCAACAGAGTGGATTTTAAAGGTGTTATTGACATTATTCAACCATTCATGAATGAGGCAGCATCCCATCTCACATCTGGAAAGGAGCGCTGAGGAGCTATACAAAATGAAAGGCTTTTAGAGGCAGAAGGGCACTGGACCAGGAAGTTAGTAAAAAGTGGATTGGTTGTAGCAAGGTCGCTTTCCTTTAAGGCAGGGGTCCCCAACCTCTAGGGTCTAATGCCTGATGATCTCAGGTGGAACTTATGTAATAATGAGAGAAATAAAGTGCACAATAAATGTAGTGTACTTGAATCATCCCCAAACCAGCCCACCGCCACCCCCAGCCTGGGGAAAAATTGTCTTCCACGAAACTGGTCTCTGGTACCAAAAATGTTGGGAACTGCTGCTTTAGGGGATGGCAGGGTTTTATCAGGCAGATGACCTCATTCACACTGACCAGGTGATTCCTGATTGCCTGGTTTAAGAGCCCATTTGTGGAGAGACTGACACTGTAATAAAGTTTTGGTTTGGTGACATGGGGCTTAGTGTAAGTGACTCTGTTTTGGACCTATTGTCTTGTTGTTGTTTTTTTTTTAACACTGTTAATTTACCCAAATTCAACTAGTCCGCTTGGACCAGAAAGGGGATTCAGAACTTGTGGACACAATAGGGGAAGGAGAGAATGAGATGAATGGAGAAGGTAGCTTTGACGTATATATCATACCATGAGTAAAACAGATAGCTGGTGAGAAGTCATGTAACACTGGAATCCCAACCTGGTGCTCTGTGACGACCTCGATGTGTGGGTCGGGGGAGGGGAGGGAGGCTCAAGACGGAGGTGATATATATATATAATTATGGCTGAATTATTTTGTTGTACAGCAGATACTAGCACAACATTATAATACAATTTTCCCACAATTAAAGAATAAATTTAAAAAAGGATCTAGGATATGGGGAAAAGAACATTTAAATAGTGGAGACTAATTGACCTACCACTCCTCTCCTGTTTATGCCCATTAAGAGTATGAGATCAGAGGTACCTAGGATCTTGGCTGGAAAATTGCAGATTCTTGTAGCCCATGCCAACAATACCTGAGTATTTATTTTTTTCTCTTAATTTTAACTTAAGATTTTGTAAATGAAAAAGTTTTATATATGTATTAGAACCGGTTACACACTACTGTATTAACTGTGAATGACTAAGTCGCCTTGTGCGAATGCTAAGTCCCTTCAGTCATGTCCGCCTCTTTGCAACCCCATGGACTGTAGTCCATCAGGCTCCTCTGTCCATGGGATTCTCCAGGCAAGAACACTGGATTGGGTTGCCATGCCCTCCTCCAAGGGATCTTCCCAACCCAGGGATCAAAGCCAGCTCTCTTATGTCTCCTGCATTGGCAGGCGGGTTCTTTACTACTAGTGCCACCTGGGAAATCCCTACTCTGAATACATGCATGTATGTATGTATGTATGTATGTTTCACCATAGAGGAAAATCAGCCATGGTGCCTTTTATTATCACCACTGTTCACAGGTTGCAGATATAACTGGTTGATTTCCCTTTCAACCACTCATTCCGGAAAGGCCCAATTCACCCAGCTGCCGTATTTCCTCACAAAGGCCACAAAGAAAAGGGAGCCCCTTTTTCCTATTCCAATGTCTTCTCTATTTAATGGTCACAACAAATATGTAAGATTTATTGGCACCAGTTACGTTTGAACCATTAGGAGTGCCTTCAGGTTGACACTGTACACAGAAGCTCTCTCAAACATGTGGACTCAGTTTAACCTTTTTCTATATACTGTAAATGCTTCCCTGGTGATAGCATCCCTTTTCTGCTGTACAAACCCTTCCTAAATGCTTCCTGTGACCTTGTATGGCTCCGCTGTTGATTTTGGTTAGCTTCATTTGCATGTAGCCTTTCTCATTATCCTGCTTGATTGTAAGGGTAGGGGAGAGTTCCCATTGTCAGGGCAACCTGGAGTCCTGCGTGCTGAGCTCCATTTAGTTTCTCCCAGAATTTCAACTTGGTTTGGTCACCCTCCAACTGTATTCTTGGCGTCCCTCCCTCTTGTGGTAGAAAGATGCAAAGCAGTCTGTGGTTCTGCTGGCTGCTTCTCCCTGTTTTGACTATCTCTGCAAAGGTCTCCACCACTTGCAGACTCTCCCCTATTCTTACTGGTTTAATTTGTTTCATGTCTCCTAATCTGGAGATGACTCTTGAGAATCCCTTGGACTGCAAGGAGATCAAACCAGTCAATCCTAAAGGAAATCAGTCCTGGATATTCATTGGAAGGACTGAGGTTGAAACTGAAGCTCCAATACTTCGTCCACCTGATGCAAAGAACTGACTCATTACAAAAGCCTTGATGCTGGGAAAGATTGAGGGCAGGAGGAGAAGGGGGCGACAGAAGATGAGATGGTTGGATGGCATCACCGACGCGATGGACATGAATTTGAGCAAGCTCCGGGAGCTGGTGATGGACAGGGAGGCCTGGCATGCTGCAGTCTATGGGGCCACAAAGAGTCGGACACCACTGAGCAACTGATCTGAACTGATCCTGGATGGGTGTTTGTCCTCCAGGACAGTGCCGTCTTCTCTCTTGGCTCAGTGCAGTTCACTCTGCAAATATGACTGTGGTTCCAGGATTAACTTCTAAACTTCTTCACCTGAATGAGATGCAGCTCTCAGATCTGGCTTTCTGCTGATTCTGGTCTGAATTGGGTTTCTCTGTTGTGACTCTGGTTTTGTGGTCTCTGCTGTATGTGGTTATCAGGACTAATATACAGATTGCAGGGGTTCCCAGTCTGTGTCTGCAATTACTCCAACCTGTGCTCTTCAAGTCCAATTTTTTGAAATATTTATTCATTTGGCTGTACCAGGTCTTAATTGGGGCATGTGGGATCTTTAGTTGTAGCATGTGGAATCTAGTTCCCTGATCAGGGATTGAATCCAATGCCCCCTGTGTTGAGGGAGCAGAGTCTTAGCCACTGGACCACCAGGGAAGTCCCAAGTCCAGTCTTTTGATCTGTATTTCATCTGTGTTTTTCACTGAGCTGTTTTTCTTCTCACTTGGTGTCTATAACTCATGCAGATATGCATAGTTCTTGGAGGCATGCTGTTTCTCTGACTTTGCAGGTATACGCCAGTTTTATCTGTTATGACTGCTTCAGCGCTCTGTGCTGCCATGAGAGAGATTTTTTGATGGTTTATCCAGTCTTAGGACTTTAAATACGATCTGTACCCTGACAATTCCAAATTTATGTCTCCAGCTTAAACTTCTACTCTGAATTCGTTTATCCAGCTCTCTCCTTACATCACCATATAGCTATCACAAATTCTTTTCCTGGAAAGAAAATACTCTTTCCTGGCTTTTGGCGAGAAGAGGAGAGTCTCCCTCATTCTCAGAAGTCCTTTGGTCCTATGACTCGCTTTTAAGTTGCCTTCTCCCACCTGCATATAATTAATAGTTGCTGAATAGTTAACAGCTATTCACTTTTTACCCCGTTGGCATTTATCTTATGTGTGTTCTGCATAAGCACGTTGAAAGAATAAAACCATATCCGAGGGTTGGTGGAAAACTGCCATCTTCAGCTTCCTGAAGCTTCTCTGATTTTATGGTATCTACAGAGAATGTGTTTGGTGCTGACTTCCATGTGACTGGGGAATGTGTCTACTCATCTCTGCTTTAGTTTTCATCACCACCTCCTCCACATGCCCTGGGAACAGAACATACTCAAAACTCATTTGACAAATAGGGGCCAGGAGCCTACCACCATCTTCTGGTGTCAGAGTGATAAGGTGTACCAATTAACCTAGGATAAGGTATCCAGTAGGTAAAATTTGTGGATTTCTGTAACCAGTAAGTCATGCTCTGGTATAGGCTGTTTTTCTCTCTGCATCCTTGTCTGCATGACCCTATTCCCATGTCCTTGCAGGAGTCTGGGACCCAATACAGATGCCACCTGGAATCTGACATCAGTGTCTGTTCATGTATGACTTATCTAATACAAAAAGGGATTGATAAGTACATCCTGGAAATTAGACTTTCCCTGTCCCATGAGGGCTGAGGGGTGAAGTAGATTGGGAAGAAGATGAAGAATTGAGTTGGGACATGAATGAGGAATTTGAGATGCTCAAATGGTGTTGTAAGGAGAGAGTTGGATAAATGAATTCAGGGTAGAAGCCTAGATTGGAGATACAAGTTGGGAGTTTTCAGTGAATAGATGGTATTTAAAGCCCTAAGACTGGATAAACCATCAAGGAAGGGACTATCTAACCATAGGGAAGAGGTTCGAGAGCTGAGTTCCAGTGTTGAGATGTGGGTGAGTTAAGGAGTTATCAGCAAGGAGACTGAGAGGGAGCAGTGAAGGGGGTCAGGGAGGGATGGTGTCCTGGAGGCCAAGGGAAGAGATTGCTACAGAAAGGAGGAAGTAGCAGTGATCAGCTGAGTCCAATGATGCCTAGGGATGGGTTAAGTAAGTGCTAAGAATTTATCATCAGAGGTCAGGAGAGGGCAGTGGGAGGGGCAAAAGCCTGATTGGGGAAGGTTTAAGAGAAGGTTGGAGATACGGCCATACTCATTGTGGTGTTTTGCTGAAAGAGGAGCAGAGAAAATGGGAAAGGTAGATGAAATACCGTTTGCTTTCTGATGAGAATGAATCTTTCAAGACGAAAATCATTGCTGGTGGAGAGAGAGGACAGTTGGTGGAGCAGTCTTTTAAAGCAGGTGAGAGGGGGGTGGGCTCCTGGCCCGGCAGAGCCCATGTGGAGGATTGGGCTTGGCACCCAACTTCATGGTTCATCAGTAGTCCTCGGAGGGAGGCTGCAGAGGCTGGGATGTGGGTAGGGTGGCGGGAGCTCGTGGAAGTTCTCCTATTGTTTCTATTTTCTCAGTGAAATTGGAAGCCAGGTCATTTAGCAGAGGGTGGGAGAAGGGAAATGCTGGAAGTTTGAGGGAAGGTGGAAATAGTTTTCCAGAGAATGGAGAAATGAGTGGAGTGGGGCTGTAACTGCTGGACTGCATTCAGGACCCACTTGGGGTTCGTGTTGCTGGGGTGAAGGTGAGACCAGTGAATGTGCTATGTTTTCCTCTGGTCGCATTTGGCCCCTGAGGTTCAGGCAGGAAGTAGGTACAGAGCTGACTTTTACCAGAGTAGTTTTGCCAGGTGAGCCTAATGAAATGAGCATTAGGAGACTGACCTTAGCAGAACAGTGAAATTTGACCTGGGTAGGAAGGAAAGAGAAGGGGGTGACAGAGGATGAGATGATTGGATGACGTCACCCACTTGGTGGACATGAGTTTTTGCAAGCTCCAGGAGATAGTGGAGGACGCAAGCGTGCTGCAGTCCATGGGGTCTCAAAGAATCCGACACGACCGAGTGACTGAACAACAAAGAAAGGAAAGAGGTGGGGGAGAGACAATGAAAAGGGAGTAAATGTATTATAGGCCCTTTTTCAAATGTTACTCTGGAATCTGCTGGCTAAATTCAGTGTGTGGAATGAGTTGAGAAGCCTGTCTCATTGCATGGAGGAAGTAGGAAGTGAGTTTTAAAGCCAAATGTTCTGATTTCTAATTTGGTGCTTGAACTGCCCCCAATAGAGGGAGAGTGAGTGAGGGAGGGAAGGGTGTGTGTGCACACACACGTGCAGAGTAAGCTGTGACCAGAAGGTGTGGATCACCTCGTGGGCCCTCCCAGACTTCATTCCTGGGCGCCCGGCCCCGCTTCGGCCCAATTCAGAGCGTGGACTTGGGGAACTTTTGGGGACTGAAACCTACCAGGCCCGCCCACCTTCCTCACTTGCATTGTACTCCGTCATCTTGTTTTCCTCCTCAGAGTGTCTCTTTTTAAAAAAACACATTTATGTTTGTAGCTTCTGCTGCTGCCTTTGGCAGCCTGCTCTCATGTGAATCACTTGTCCTCTCTCTAAACCCTGCAATGCCTCCCGCCTGCGTCCTGCCCGCTGGGCCAGAGTCCAGGGTCCACTATTTCCAGTCCCTGGCTCCCTCTGTGGGGGAAGAAAAAAAAAAAACAAAAAACCTGTGATTTTCTTTCTTCCTCGCACATATTTCCATCCATAGCTGCTTCCATCCTGAAATTATTCCCACCCTTTCATATCCATTTTGATTTCTTAATAATTTGTCAAGCCAGAGATGTCCTTCTGTTTGGGGTTGATTCCAAATATGCTAAGTTTGCCTCCTGATCGGGTGCCTGGATTTCACACCACGCACCAGGCCAGTCTCCAGATCTTTTGTCTATGCGGACCCATTAGGCTGGCTCAGGGCTCTTGGCCTTTCTTTTAGCCCACTCTAATACACAGTTTAATTTCTGATCCCTGGCCAGAGACCTCAGGCGCCTGGTGTGTCATACAGCCTTAGGCCATGATCTCTCTGTTCTGAGGCAACCCCGTGCCTGAGGACTAAGGGGCAGAATTAACTGGGGTGGTACGGTGGTGACTCAGTGGCTGTTTCAGGCACTTTCCACTGGATCCCTCGGAGGCCAAATCCTTAATGGAATCCCAGCTAGACAGGGATGGCACAGTGGCAGCCGCTGGCACTAGGCAAGCCAAAATGGTCTGTCTTCATTTTTCCCTCAATTTATCATTCTCTAGAAAAGTATTTATTGAGGGCTTTCTTTCAGTGCCCCTCGGAGTGTGGTCCATCTTGGAATCGGCTGAGGGGCAATTAATATAATTACAGATTCCAGGGCTCTGCCTGGATCTAACGACTTAGCAGCTGCAGAGGCAGGAGGAAGGAATATGTATTTTTCACATGCGCCCTTGTGCTTCTGAGGCTGCAGTGAAGTTTGAGAATGACAGTTCCCTGTGACAGTAATGACTCGGCCTGGGGAGGGTGTGAGGTGGTCGGCGTAGTGGGGGCCTACCGAAGAGAAGCCTTCAGCCTGTCTCTCCCACTGCGTGCATTTCCATGAGGTCCTACTTTAATCAGTATCTGTGTAATACAAACTAACTGATACCCACGGTGGGCTCTCAGGAAAGAGAACAAGGACCATTGGCATTTCCATTCTCCTGAGGGCACGTTAGAGTTTCCCTGGTGGCTCAGTGGTAAAGAATCCCCCTGCCAAGTAGAAGACTTGGGTTCAGTCACTTTGTCGGGAAGATCCCCCGGAGAAGGAAACGGCAACCCGCTCCACTATTCTTGCCTGGAAGATCCCATGAACAGAGGAGCCCTGATGGGCTACAGTCCACGGGGTCACAAAGAGTCAGACATCACTTAGCAACTGAGCGCGCATGCGTACGAAGGCACTTTGCTGGCTGCCCTCCTCCCTCTCCCATCCCCAGGCCTCTGCCCTTGGCCCAGAATCAGGGACTTGTCAGCTGAGATCTGTAGGGGAACTCTGGTGGCTTCACAGAATTGTCTCATTTTGTTTTTAAAATATCTTAAAAATGTTTTTTAAACAATTGAAGTGTAGTTGACTTACAGTATCTCAGGTGTACAGCAAAGTGATTGAATTATACGTATCCTTTTTTTTTTCTTTTTTTTTTTTTATTAGTTGGAGGCTAATTACTTCACAACATTTCAGTGGGTTTTGTCATACGTATCTATCCTTTTTAATTAGAGGTTAGATATAGCTCCCTGTGCTATCCAGTAGGTCCTTGTTGTTTTTCTGTTTTTCATATAGTAGTGTGTATCTCTTATTCCCAGATTCCTAATTTATCCCTTTCCTGCTTTCCTCTTTGGTAACTGTAAGTTTGTTTTCTCTGAGTCTGTTTTGTATATAAGTTCATTTTTATCAATTATTTATATTCCACATATAGGTGATATCATATGATATTAGTCTTTCTCAGTCTGACTTTACTTACTATGATAATCTCTTAATGTGGTAATCTCTAGGTTCATCCAAAAAGAAGTCTGTCACTGTTTCCCCATCTATTTCCCATGAAGTGATGGGACCAGATGCCATGATCTTACTTTTCTGAATGTTGAGCTTTAAGCCAACTTTTTCACTCTCCTCTTTCACTTTCATCAAGAGGCTCTTTAGTTCTTCTTCACTTTCTGCCATAAGGGTGGTGTCATATGCATTTCTGAGGTTATTGATATTTCTCCCTGCAATCTTGATTCCAGCTTGTGCTTCCTCTAGCCCAGCATTTCTCATGATGTACTCTGCATATACGTTAAATAAGCAGGGTGACAATATACACCCTTGAAATACTCCTTTCCCAATTTGGACCCAGTCTGTTGTTCTATGTCCAGTTCTAACTGTTGCTTCCTGACCTGCATACAGGTTTCTCAAGAGGCAGGTCAGGTGGTCTGGTATTCTCATCTCTTGAAGAATTTTCCACAGTCACAAGAATTTTATTGTGATCCACACAGTCAAAGGCTTTGTCACAGTCAATAAAGCAGAAGTAGATATTTTTCTGGAACTCTCTTGCTTTTTTGATGATCCAGCGGATGTTGGCAGTTTGCAACCATGAAATTAAAAGATGCTTGCTCCTTGGAAGAAAAGTTATGACCAACTTAGACAACATATTAAAAAGCAGAGATATTACTTTCCCAACAAAGGTCTGTCTAGTCAAAGCTATGGTTTTTCCAGTAGTCAAGTATGGATGTGAGAGTTGGACTATAAAGAAAGCTGAGTGCTGAAGAATGGATTCTTTTGAACTGTGGTGTTGGAGAAGACTCTTGAGAGTCCCTTGGACTGCAAGGAGATCCAACCAGTCCATCCTCAAGGAGGTCAGTCCTGAAAATTCACTGGAAGTACTGATGCTGAAGCTGAAACTCCAGTACTTTGGCCACCTCATGCGAAGAGTTGACTCATTGGAGAAGACCCTGATGCTGGGAGGGATTGGGGGCAGGAGGAGAAGGGGACGACAGAGGATGAGATGGCTGGATGGCATCACCGACTCGATGAGCGTGAGTTTGAGTAAGCTCTGGGAGTTGGTGATGGACAGGGCGGCCTGGCATGCTGCAGTGCATGGGGTTGCAAAGAGTCAGACAGGACTGAGCGACTGAACTGAACTAGGTTCATCCATGTTGCTGCAAATGGCACTATTTCATTCTTTGTTATGGCCGAGTCATATTCCATTATGTATGTGTGTGTGTGTTATACCACATCTTCTTTATGCATTCATCAGTTGAAGTACACATAGTTTGCTTCTGTGTCTTGGCTATTGTACATAGTGCTGCTGTGAATATTGATGTGCATATATTTTTTTGAATTAGAGTTTTTGTTTTTTCTGGAAGTGTAATTGCTAGATCATATGGTAATTCTATTTTAAGTTGTTTAAGGAACCTCCATACTGTTCTCCATATTGGCTGCACCAATTTGCATTCCCACCAACAGTGTAGGAGGGTTCCTTTTTCTCTACACCTTCTCCAGCATGTTATATGTAGACTTTTTGATGATGGCCATTCTGACCAGCGTGAGGGGTCAAATCATTGTAGTTTTGATTGGCATTTCTCCAATAATTAGTGATGTTGAGCATCTTTTCACGCGCCTGTTGACCATCTGTATGTCTTCTTTGGAGAACTATCTGTTTAGATCTTCTGTCCATTTTTTGATTAAATTTTTTTTTTTTTTATATTGAGCTGTATAAGTCATGTGTTTTTAAAACTAACTCCTTGTCAATTGCAGATATCTTCCCCCATTCCATAGATTGTCTTTCATTTTGTTTTTAGTTAAAATATATCTTTTAACAGTCATACTTCCTTGAATCCAAGATACATATTCTTGATTAGAAGATCTACTAAAAGCTTAATAACAGCTTTTAAAGGAGGGGGAACCCTACTACATTCTATATGTTACATATTCATATATTTTGAGTTTTAAACCCTTGTCTGTGAAGAAAGGGGTATCTTCAAATTGAGGAAGTAGAAAATCACAGACACACAAAAACTAATTTAAAAAGCATAATAAATGTGCTTGAGACCAAATCTTCATTCTTGGAGACTACCTGTGGACACCTGGCTTGTTTGTAGAGACCCTGTAGGAAAGCCATGTTTGCCATTTCTGTGTTTGTTTGAACTTCGTGTAAATGTGCTGTTGATTAGAAGGCCTGTAGTGCTGTGTTAGTCTTTTAAAAAATTCAAGTCTGAGCTTGTTTGCTCACAGAAAGGGATATAAGTGAGCACACTATTCCTTTTCTGTGTGATTCAGGATTTTCTCACTCCTGTGAGACTAAAACAAAATATGGAAATAAACTGGAAACCAAAGCTGATTCGAGACGGCAGCAGGCATCCTCACCCGAGCTTCAGGGCTCGTCTTCCCCAAAACCACCTCATGTTTTGAGTGAATGATTCGGCATTACATATATGTTTTATATTATAAATACATATATATTAAGTTGCAAAAATGTATTTATTTTTTATCCTCTCTGTATTTTCTGCATTGACGTTCTGATGTAGATCTTGTTTGACGCAATGTCTGTTAATAGAGGTGGTGTAACAGTGGTTATGAATCCTGGTCCCACCTTTACTACCTGTGGGACCTGGGCAACTTAATCTCTGTTGTCCTTTTCTGTAATGTGAGGGGAATTATGTTACCCCGCTAGTAGAATCGTAGTAAGAATTAAAGGAGGTAACTTGGGTAAAACCCTTGGCATGTGCCTAGCACATAAGAAGCACTAGTGGTATTAAATAATTCTTTAGAACATTTTGGACAAACCACTCTTATGGGAAGGACAAGCAGAGCATCTTCTTGCACTGCCCCCTTGCTCTATAGATCTGCTTCTCACCGACTGGTCCCTTCCCGCTTTAGTCTAGCCACTTAATATCTGTCATGCGCCTCTTTGCCAATAATACGTTCACATTCTTTGAAATTAGTTTTTCCTCAAAACGTTGGCCACCTCCCCCACAGAGCCTTCTCTGACTATCCCTGAAAACTCAAAAGACGAGAGGTCTTTTTTCTAAGCTCTCACCCCTGACCTAAATGTCAGTAGCATTCATTTGGTGCTTTCGAAGATTCCTGCATCAGAAGTTGTCTTTTAGGTGCCTCTGCCCCTTTTTCCTTTTGAAAGGCCATTCTGTCTTCTGGCAACAATCACAGTTCCCCAAACGTGAAATTCAGTAAATACCCATCGACAGGCTCATTTCACAGGGAAGCTCTGTGAACTCACCCAGGGCGCGTGGGCTTCCAGACCACCGGGCTGTCAGCATATGCAACATGAGGTCTGTGTTCAGATGAGGGAGCTGCTGTCGGGAGGGATGCCACTAATGCTGGGCAGTGGGCTGTCACCACGGTTACCGCAGTCCGCTGTCACTGCTGGGCTCCAGCTCAGTGCCCTGTTCCCTTCTCCTGTGACAGGTAGAGATACACACAGAAACCAACGAGTGAAAAGCAGGGGGACTCTACTAATTTATTGGAATGTTTACACAGGGTTGGTGTGTAATTAGTAGCTTATTTCTGTGACACAGTTGGCCTTCCTGGCTTGGAACCTGGCTCTGAAATGCTCTTAAAGAAACCCAGACCTGAGAGATGGCAATCTGAGAGATGATTAGGATATGGGAACAGAACGAACAGAAAGTATGCCCTGTTGTCTGTGATGAAATGTGACCAGTAACAGCCCCCAAATTGAAGACTCCCTATACACACATACACGTACACACACACACAAGCACGCACCATTTCTGGGATCATTTTCTGCTGCTGAATCCACTTTTTACAAGGTCTGTTTTTCACTTTTGTGAACATCAGCTTGTTTGATCCTTACACTGAGGATAGGGGGACAGCCACTGGACCCCTTCCTGCCATGAGCCCCATGATTGCAGTCAGAACACTCATGTCTCTTTGTAATGTCAACTAGATGAATAAATAAATGTGTGTTAGTCTTTTTATCAGTAATATGCAGCTAATACCTACCACCAGCTGTCCCTAACCCTGAGTCTTGTAGCAATTACATGAGATGAAACATAGGAAAGTGCTTTGAAAAAGACCCTCATTCTTTGCTTTATGAGTGTTTTTTAAAATGCCTTTTTGCTTGTAAGACTTGTATACATATAAACTGGATTTTGCTAAGTGAGCTTTTCTTTTTTTTCTCATTCAAAGAGAGTATCTGGTTGCTGCCAGGGGCATGTAAGGCAAATTTTCCCACCGTGTTTCTTGTTCCTTAGCTTTCATTAGCTCTGTGTATTGGGAGCTGTCGTGACCTTTGCTTTTTGTTTCAAAGTGCAGTGTTTATATTATGTCCATGTTGAGAAACATACATATATTTGATGCTCAAGTGGCTTCTGAACACATCTTAAGTTCATTCCAGTTCTTAATAACTTGAATTACCTCTGGATAACTGGCAAAATGCTGACGTTAAAGCTGCTCTCGAATTCAAACACAGTTTGAATTCAGGACTTTCTACGCTTTGTGTGAGGGCAGACCTGACTTTTATATCCAGCAGTGTTCCTACATGGGCTGGGACTGAGCCCTTGATCAAATTTTTTACCAGTCTGGCATAATGAGAAAATAATAGCAATATAGTTTTTTGGAAACTAAACTTGTTCAACTTAAAAGTGAATTTTCAAAGTTAATGTCTTTTCTTGACAGAAGAAAAAGTTAACAACCCTATAGCAAGCCCATATTCTTTTCTATTTGCTTTGTGAAAATTCTCTGATCTGTAAAAGCTGACAAAAAACTATGGTAATATAGATTTTATCTATATAATAGGTTAATCTATTAATATAATTACATTGATATAAATAATTTACTTGTGAATGTACAATATTGCTATTTGCAGCTTGGCATGTGAGTTTTTTTTTCCGTTCTGGTGACAATGAGCTTTTTACATTAATCTTAATAGGAATTAGTAGTTGCTTATGTGACTTGTCATCAAAGAATGAATGTTTTAGAAACCCAATTAGACCAACACAGCAAATGCCATAAGGAATAGGTAGTGTTCAACACTGGGTTGTACTCAGATCTGGGTTCAAGTCTGGCTTTATTTTCTGTCAACTCGCCCCCTCCCCCACATCATGATCTTAGGCAAGTCACATGACCTCAGTGAGATGCCTTTTCCTCTTCTGTTAAATTGGAACCCCTCAAAAAAAAATAAATAAATTGGAACCCTCAGTTCACTTTATGGTTGTAAGAATTAAATCAGAATGTATGTGTGAAAGGGCTTTGTGCACCAAGATATGCTTTGTAAGTTTAAGGTATTGTTAAAATACTTTAAGGTTATGAACAGTGATGTTTGGAGGATTTCTATTATTGAGCTTCACAATGCAGATTTTTCACATATCATTTTTAAATGTGTTTTGACAGGTATGGTCAATGGGATCCCTTGGGAGTAAAGCAGAATATATATTCAAAATATTGTTAGAATCTTTCTCTTTTGTGCGCAAAGCATCATGATAGCATGACCTTTTCTGACTGTTTCCTTGATGATGTAAAACAGAGCCACTGTTCCCTGAGTCATTTGTATAAAAAGAGCAGATTTCTAGATAAAGCAGGAAAGAGAGGGAGTGTGGGAGCATGAGCCCTTTCCTGAGGGATCCCACTTTGATCTGAATGGCTGAGGTGTGCCGCCACCTGCCTAAGGGGGGCAGGGGACGTGCTGCTCCTTACAGCTGTGCCCTTGAATCAGACAGACCGCCCTTCCGGCTTTGGAAGGAAAGGCAGGACTCAAAGGGCAGCAGGCGCTCGCGCATCCAGGTGATCACGCCTCCTTCACCACCGGTCGTGATCACATTCAAGTTCTGGGCAGCACGTGTTCCCCAAACCCAGGTGGGGCTGGGATCATCAGCCAGGCTGGCTGTCACAGTCTCCCTTTCTCACAGGGCTTCGAATCGGGGACTTGCTCCTCTCTTCACCTCCCGCTTCCCGAGGTCTCCCACTCTCCCCTCTTCTGTGACAAGTCCCCCTTCCTTAGCAGGTGGCCTCGGGGTGGCATGACACAGCCCCTCAGGGAGCATGCCACCTGAGCCGGTCAGGAAGAGCAGAGAGGCCCCCAGGGCTAGCTGAATCACCAGACTGGGCATCGGGGCTCCAGTGTTGGGACTCCTGACCCTGCGGTCTCGGTGGGCCGGCAGTCTTGGTCCGCTCTCCTGCCTCAGTCTCCCTGGGAGCATGAACCTTGCCTGTCATTCCTTGCTACTAGAAGCAGCTGTTACTGTCGGCCCACCGAGCCTGGGAGAGGTTACCGCGGAGAGTAATCTCCCGAGTCTGGTCTGTGTGCATGTGTGTGGCCGATCGAGAAGGGAGGGCGCGCCTCTCTTTTGTACCCAAGTTATTTATTGCGTTTGTCTTACGACTTCCATTTAGAGCTAAATAAACTGCAAAGTAGGTTATTGAAGCTGGATCTTGGGTGTCTTTAGCAAGTGGGGAAGTGGGCGGTGAGGAGGGAGAGCGATGGAAGGCTGGGCAGAGGAGATTCAGAGAAAGGGGCCAAGAGGAAGCAGACGTGGCTTTCCCCCGCCTTTCAGATGGCTGAGGCATGGGTGTGCCATGTCTTGTCTGCGGGGTGCCCTTTTGCCAGAGGACTTTGAAACGCTTTCTGTGTCTCAGGCATTTGGGAAACAGCCTCCTGGGGACATATCTTGAGTTACCATTTATGGATAAAAAAATCTAAGACATGCCCTGCACATTGCACGAAGTCTGCTGTGATCTTACCCCACCTGGAAAGATAGCACCCCACCTCTTCGCCTACCTGACCTGATCACATCCCTTCCCTCTGTGCCCTGATCTTAAGCAGCCTCACAGAAGGGAGAATAATAAGGGAGAACATGTCCTTAGAACATATTATAGCCACTGAATCTAAATGAGGTCTCAGAGGGTCTCATCTCCACAGAGCGGTGTCCCTCCTGCCAGCACGTGCCTGTCTGTGCGTCTGTCAAGCTCCCAACTCCCTGCAGGCCTGGGGAGTTCTTTGTCATTTCCAGAGACTCTTGGTTGATCAAAATCACTCATGAATTCTCTTTTGCGGAGATTTGATAAAGGGTCTTTCTTGAGTACCAGAAGTACTGTACATAATTCATAATACGCAACGAGATGAAGTAGAAAGAGCGAGAAAAGATAATAACTGGGGAATTAAAAGTTTTCAGCTTTGTTACAAGCTGGGAGAATGAGTCAGCATCACATATGTCTTGAAGGAAAGCGTTGCACAGAGCTAGGTTTGGGGTGGGGGCCCAGGGGTTCCGAGATGGAGGAAGAAGGCTGCCCAGGAGTCAGAAGGAGGGGGTGTGGAGGAGGTGGGTGAGGGGTAAGGAGGAAAGGGGCAGATTGTGAGTGGGGGTGAATTCCTGCCCTGCCCTTCCTCTTCCCCTTGCCTCTAAGGAAGGAGATATCCTGGGGCCTTAATCATCTCCCTATCTCTCATTCCTCTCCTGGTTTAATTAAATTCCTGTTCTAATTTGGAAGAGCTTGCATATCCTTTTCTGCTGTAGCAACCAATCTCTTTTATGAGACCCACCCCAGCACTTGGGAGCTGCAACCTCTGTGGGGACTTGATCCTCTGTGGTTTTTGTGGTCATGGTCAGCTCAGTGATGAGCAGAGGTCAGCTTTAGAGAAGGGGGTTATCTTGCTGTTGTCAGTCATCTTGTTTCCCGTGGTCATAGTCTGTGCCACATCCCCTTGCACCACCTGGAATGAAACCTCTCCTCCCATTCATATGTCTTGACACCTTCCTCATTCCTTACTTTTACTCTTGAAGGACAAAACACACTTTGTTGGAATCTCTGGATACTCATCCGTCAGCCTCTGGTGAATTTCCCTTGTAGCTCAGTTGGTAAAGAATTTGCCTGCAATGCAGGAGACCCGGGTTCGATTCCTGGATTGGGAAGATCTCCTGGAGAAGGGAATGGCTACCCACTCTAGTATTCTTGCCTGGAGAATCCCATGGACAGAGGAGCCTGGCAGGCTACAGTCCGTGGGGTCGCAAGAATGGGACACGACTTAGCAACTTAAACCACCACTGGACACTCAGGAATGCTGAAAAGAGAGATGAAAAACAAACATGTGGATAAGATGACTAGCTACTGGGACTTCCCTGATGGTCCAGTCGTTAAGAATCTGCCATCTAAAAACGGGACGTGGGTTTGATCCCTGGTCAGGGAGCTAAGATCCCCATGCCACAGGGCAGCTAAGCCCATGCACCTCAACTACTAAGCTTGTGATTATTGAGCTCATGTGCCACAACTAAGATCCACTGCAGCCAAATATAAATAAATGAGTAAATATTAAAAAAATTTATATACTAGCTACCATTTATCATATACCTACTGTGTGCCAGGCCCTTTACCTACAAGGCCTCCAATTCTTACAGCAGCCTTGAAGTTGACTGATCATTCTTTGTTTTACAAAAGAGGCAGCTGAGACACAGAGAGGTTAAGTGACCTGCCCAAAGTTGTCCAGCTATTCAGGTAACAAGCCTGGATTTGAACCTAGTGTTACATCACTGGAGAAGCCCGCTCTTTCTACTGTTCCCTGCCACCATCAGTTAGAGCAGACTGGCAGAGGAGGTGGTGGGTGATCGGGCTGTTCAGTTCACCTTAATTTACACAACAGGCTTTAGACAGCCTCCTTATTGCCAGGATGGTAGAAGATAGTGTGCCTGCTTTTGAGGAGTGAAAACAGACCTGTGTTCAGTGGTTGCCCTGATGAAGTGTTATCATTCCTTCCAGTCTTATCAGCTGAGTGCTGTGGGGGTTGTATAGACAATGGTCATATTCTGTCTGAGGGCATCAAGAAAGGCTTTGCAGAGAAACCTCATAGAGGCTTGCTTGGCAAAGTGATTGTTTGGTGGGTTCAAGGAATAGCAAGAAGGCTGGAGCATGCCAGCAGGGCATGGAGGGAGAAGGGATCAGAGAGTCACTGGGACTGGATCCCACTGGGCCCGGTTGGGTTTTATTTCATGCTTGATGGGAGGGGTCTTTGAAGTATTTTGAGCCAATGGGTGAGACAATTTGATATATGTTGAAAGATCACTCTGGCTGCTGTGTGGAGAACTGGCTGTGGTGGGCAGAGGTGGAGGTGTTAGAACAATGGTGTGAAGTCTCAGATGGTCAAGCTGGTGGTTATCAGTTTGGTATGGATTTTGAAGGTAGAGCTGGCAGGCCTTGCAGGATGGGTTGAATGTAAGGTGAGAGAGAAAGGCAGGGACCAGTGATGACTCCTCAGCTGTATTAGTGAATTAACGGTGATACAGTTTCCTGAGACAGGGAGGCTAAGAGAAGGGTGGGTTGATTGACCAGTGTCAAGAGTTCAACTGGGGGTTTGTTAAATTGGAGATGTCTGTTTGATGCACCTTTGGTATCCAGGTTAGTGGTGTCACGATGAGTGAATGCTTGGATACATAAGCCTGGAGCAGAGAGGAGAGGGGCAGAACAGGAGATACATATTTGAGAAACATCGACTTATTAATGGTTTTAGAGTCATGGGATTGATTGGCCAATGCCCCACAGGGAGAAGGTATAGCTAGAGAAGAGGATTAAGGACTGAGCTCCGAGGAGCTGCGGCTCAATGTGTATTAGCCCAGCAGTGGGCCTATTACTGAGGCCCTAAGAACTTCAGGGTTTTCTCTTGGAGCTATTTCTTTTGGAATTGAGCCCAAATTTAATATTATTACTTCTCCTAGGAAGTTACCAGGATAATAGCATGCTCTGGGGCCAGTTTATTGATTATGGCAGGGACTTCTTTACCGTAGGGAAGGCAAATAGGAGTTACCACCACCAGCCAGTGAGCTGGTGTAGGAAAGATAACAGTTTCAAGTGTAGAGAAAGCTCTTCAAGTCTGTCCTGGTTTGGTTCTTTTTCCTTTTGTCCTCTCCTCTTTTCCAGTAAAAAGTATGTTTTCCATCAAGATGATGTTGCTTGTAAAGCTGGGTTTTTATTTCTGTAGCTGAAATCCTTTTCATCCAATGGACTTTTATTGAGGGCCTACTGTATGTCGCTTCACTGTGTGTTAGACGTGGGCCAGGTGCTGGAATACTCCCTTTTCCAACACAGGGCTTCTCTGACGGTTTCTTTGCTGCCCTCAGGCATCTGCTCTTTCCCAGGGGTCTCGGTTTGTTTACACTCATCACATTATTCACCTGTACATCATTATTCATACCTGTTACATCACTGATTATTAGTTACAGTAGCTGCTAAATCTCAGAAGCATTCTTCTGTTGCTTTTTCTTCACACCCCACACTTAATTCAGCGGTAATACCTGTTGGCTCTGCAGTGCCTGTTTATCCAGATTCTGATCTCCAATTCTGACCACACACTGGCCCAAGCCCGCACATCTCATGTGGATGTCACTGCAGTGTCTCCCTGAGTACATCACTGCCCTGGCGCAGGTAAATCAGAGCATGTCTCTCCTGCAGGGAGCCCTCCAGGGGCTCCTCCTCTCTCGCTGAGTGGAAGCCAGAGCCCTTGCAAGGGAGCCACAGGACCCTATACAACGTGCTCCTTTCCTCTTCCACTCTTCCCCCTTCTCCCCTCCCTCATCTCCTCCAGCCACAGCAGTCTTCTTGCTGCGGGCACATGGAGCACACTCCTGCCTCGGGGCCTGGCCATTGTGCTGTGTTGCTGGGGTGTCCTTCCCCAGAGGTCAGAGTGCACTCATCCTCTCCCCTCCTCGGGTCTTTACCCAGTGAGTCTTTTCACGACCACCCTATTTAAGGTTGAATTTTTCTCTTCCTGGTAGCCTCTACCTACTCTTCCTGCTTTCTTTCTATCCAGAGAACTTCATCTTTTACCACAGCATATATTTTTCCCATGTATTTGTCTGAAGACTAACTTACCCCATTACAATAAGCCTCATGCGGCAGGAATTTTGTATTACTCACTGCTTTGAACAGTTGCTGCTCAGGTTGCTGAATGAATAAATGGCAAGAGTCCATTACGGAAGGGGGTGTGGTCAGGGCACTGCTTCTGTTACAGTTACTATTAACCCTCTTGGCCATTTCACCAGAACCGCTGCCAACCGGTGGAATGCTGTTGTGTGAGGGTCGGCTGCCATGAGAGACCTAGCCTGTGGCCGGGAAAGAGCACTCCCGTTGGAGAAGCCGCCTGGCTGCCGCGGGAGAGAGCCATTCGCCCAGGTGTCCTCGGTATCATCAGCAAACTCACCATTCCATGTTTGTTAGATAAATCCACAGGAGGGCTCATTTAGGGCATATTCACAAAAGCAAGTCCCTCTTTTGATGGTTCACAAGATCTGTTTTTATCCATGAAGATAACTGTGGGGTCCCTGGCTGGGAGATGGCAGTTGGGGGTGGCGTGGGTAGAGAGATCAGAATTCCCGAGGGGGTCCCCATGATGTCTTCATCCGGGTGCCACAGCAAGCCTCCAGCGCAACAGAGCAGAGTTTGACTCTGTGAATGAAATGAAGGTCAGTGAACCTTAAAACCAGGAAGGAAAACCTACTGGCCATAAGTACTGGGAGACCTCTTGCTTTTATCCTTAGGAGTGTTTAGTGTTGTGAAAGGCCAGGGTGAGGCATCACAGCCAACATTTATATAGTATAGATTGTTTGTCAGGCACTGTTCTGTGTACTTTATAGATAGAAATACATTTGATATTCTCAACAAGCCTTTCAGATAGGACTATTACACCCCCATTTTACAGTTGAGAAGATCAAGGCCATCTGTTCCCAGAGTCTCTGCCCTTAACCCTTACATTACAATTGTCTCAAAATAAGTGTGGCTAGTGGGCCGTTCTATTAGGAGAATAGAGAGATTGTTTAATACACTTACATGTTATGTTTTGATTTGTGATATTGTTGTGGGGAGTAGCTATGTGTGAAAACTGACGTTTTTGTGAGGCATGCATGTGTGAACACTGTAATTACTATTTCCAAGAGAGAACAGATTTTTTTTTTTTAAATTTCACCACTGCGCCTAGCTGGAGGCTTTGCTTATGACACATTTTTGTTTTTGAATTTTCATAAGAGAGAATGTTAAAGTAGGGCTGTCCTTTTGATGAAAGTTCTGGAGGGTTTGGGACCCTTGAAGACTGGTCAGATGCTATTAAGTATTTTTCACCTTTGATCCTCTGTACTCAGGAATTCTTGATTACCCAGCAAGAATTCTCTAGTGATTAGAAAAGTTAGTTTCTTATCCTTTCCTGCTTTTGCCTCTGCCTGCCTGTCTTCCATCCCTGGTGATGTGTGTGTGCTGGCTCAGTCATCAGGTGTCCAGGGCTGGAGGGTCAGGTCCGAGGGCAGTTCAGGCAGAGAGCAACGATAGAAGACCAGGAACACTTGGTGGATATGAAGTTTGGGGATTGCTGTCCACCACCCTGCCCTCAACTTTGCCCTGCCCTGTGGGTGACCGATCTAGCCAGCTATTTTTATCCTAGAAGCACTGATTTTAAAAGAAGGGCTGTGCCTCTTGTGTTTGCTGGACTTATCTGGTTTGAAAGGAAGGTCCTTGTGACTCCCATGAGTGGTACCCTATGATGTCCAGCCGTCAAGTCCTTCTGAGCCCTGAGCAGGTGCAAAGTTCCACCTTGACCCTGTCTCAGACCAAGATCCCATCCGCCCCACCTTGGTCGGCCTTCCTTTTTGGGGGAGTAATCAGGACCCTAAAACCCCACTGCCTTCAACACAACATAAGAACTTCCCGCCCATCTTCCAGGCAGGCTTGAGTAATACCTCTAGCTGAGTGAGCAGCCGTGGAATTGTTGGGAAGAGGAGCTGAGGTCGGTCAGCTACCCTTTCCTTGGGCTGAGACTGGGAAGGGGGAAGGGATGGACCAGTGGGCATGACTCCGGAGGCAGTAGCTACATCAGACCAGTGGGTTCTCTCTGCACAGCCCCGGCCTCACACTCAGATAATTAGGCTCTTGATGCCACTTGCTTCTGACATGGGTGAGGCTGCTACCAAGTCGCTGGAGATGAAATTGGGTCACCTGTCACGATTCCTGTGGGACGAGGCAGAACTGTGCTTACTACACACCTTGCTCTGCTTTAACCTCCAGCTGGGTCTGGTCCCACGTCCCGGCTGGAGGGAGGAGAGGAGACCTCCCAGGGCCACTCTGGGGTGGGACTCACCCCAGCCCCCCTCCCTTCACCTAGCACAGAGTTTCTTAACAGAGTCAGAGCAAATCCTTTCCCTTTTTCTAAGTCCAGTTTGTCGAACAAGGGGAGGACAGTGATCCTGAACCCCTCCTGGTGTGGGAGAGATGAGAATGGCCCCGTTTGTCATTCTGAGCATGGAGGAAGGCACGGGCAATTATTTGTCTTCTCAGAGAGCTGCGAGAGCCTTCTCTGGTCCAGCCCTTCTCCAAGGACAGAAATAAGGAGAGACGGCTAGAGATGAAGTGAGCCAGGGAAGAAAGGGAGGGAAAAGGACCTCATTTGAGTGTGTGCGTGCACGCATCCATGTTTGTGGATTTAACTTAGGAGGCAGTTGAGGGGGAAACAGAGAAATTAGAACAAACAGGAAGAAAGAGGCATAATGTAAACAGGAGGATGGAGAAGAGGCTGCCTGAAGAGGCAATGGAAGGAAGAGGTCAGGAAGGGAATGGGGGCCGGGCGGTGGGGAGCCTGCACCCTGTTTCCCAGATGCTGACAACTTGCCCCGGAAGCTAGAGTGATGCCTCAGGCAGCGCTCAAACCACAAGCAAAACACGTGCAGGAAAAGAACCCCTTTTATTGTGTTTTCTTTACATTTTAGAAAGAGGAATAACCACCGAAAAAGAAACACAAGGGGGGTAAAAAGAGACAGGGGAAAAAAAAATCTGTCATGGAGGTATGAAAATTTAATCAACACCCAGTGTTCTTAGCCATTCGGGAGCAGGCACAGATCTTGATATCTAGGCAGCTATTTCTGGCACCTCTCAGGGCCCCTGGGAGCAGCACCCGCTAGTCCCCGAGTCTAGAAGACAGTGCCTTGGACTCATTGTCCTGGTCTCTGTTGTGGGTGGGAGAAGAGATGGTGGTCTTGGGAAACTTCGAGTAGAGAGGGCAGTTTCAGGTTTACCTAATAGGTGTTTATGTACATGGGGATTTTAGTGTAGACTTTCCTCCTGGGCTACTAGGTATAAATGTGAGGTCATGTGAGCATTTACAGCCCAGTCATGCTGCCTTTGGTGTGTAGATGTGGACGAGTATATCCCACTTTGTGGGATGCTCCTTCCATATGACTTTAAGGCCATCACACCATCCTGCTCCTTTCTGTCTTTCTGGTTGCTTCTTTTCCTTTGGGCCCTCATTTCTTCTCACACACTCTTTCCCTAGGGGATATCACTGAAAGTCCCTGGACGATTCCTGATGACTAGAATTTATATTTCTAGCTCAGAACTCTTTTCTGCACTTCAGGCATATATATCTAATTACCCATCACCAGCACCATTCCGAAATGCCTTAGATTAACAAGGCTTAAACTGAAGACGTGGTTTCCGCCCCGCCGTGTTCCAGTCTCCCCATCCAAGTGCCAAAGCCCCACCACCTGTTTAGTGGCTTGTGCAAAAGCCTCCTGTCTCCCTCATTTCCTCCCACTCCTTCACCTTCTGTCTCCCATCAAACTCAAGTCAGATGGATGCTACCCTCAAAACGCATCCCAGTCCCCCGTCTCCACTATAGCTCCTCTGGTCCAGCAGCTGTCTTCTTTCCCTGCATTGCTGCTGTCACCTCCTGATGGTCTCCCCGGATTTTTCTCTTGTGCTTCTTCAGTCTGTTCTCTGCTGTGCAGCTGGATGGTGTTTTTTGTGTGTGTGTGTGTTGGCCACATCATATGGCATGCAGGATCCTAGTTCCCTGAGCAGGGATTGAACCAGTGCCCCCTACTTTGGGAGCATGGAGTCTTCACCCCTGGACTGCCAGCAAAGCCCCAGGATGATTTTTAAACAATCCACATGTCCCATATCACTTTCCTTTCCAAACCTTTTATTCAGTTCCTATTGCACTGGAAATATAGACAAAATACCTTTAATGTGATCTGTGAGGCCTGTGGCCCCCACAAGGTTTTCTAACCTTGGTGGCCCTTACCTAAATACTGTGGCCTTGCTGGCCTTTGTCAGAATCACACAGCCCCCAGGTGCACCAACCTCAGGACCTTTGGACATGCCATTCTGCACATAATGGAATTTCTTCCCTTGGAGCCCCTACCCTTTCTGGTCAGCCCATGCTTGTCTTTTAGATCTCAGTTTAAGGGCTTCCCTGGTGGTTCAGTGATAAGGAATTTGCCTATAATGCAGGAGACTTGGGTTTGATCTCTGGGTGGGGAAGATCCCCTGAAGAAGGAAATGGCAACCCACTCCAGTATTCTTGCCTGGGAAATTCCATGGACAGAAGAGCCTGGTGGGCTACAGTCTGTTGGTTCACAAAAGAGTGGGATATGACTTAGCAACTAAATAAGAGCAGCAATCTACATTGAAGGACATACTCTCAGGGAACTGTTCCCTTGGCACAACCCTGAACAAAGTCAGCTCTCCCCAGAAATCTCACTCATGACCCTTCTCTGTTTTTCTCTAGCGCGCTTACCCCCATTGTGCTATTACAGTCATTTTGGACTGTTTTAAGTAATGTCATTACTCCTCTTGGGGCTTCCCAGGTGGCTCAATGATAAAAAATCTGCCTGCCAGTGAAGGAGCCACAGGAGACATGGGTTTGATTACTGGGTCGGGAAGATCTTGCCTGAAGAATCCCATGGACAGAGGAACCTGGAGGGTTATAGTCCACTGAGTCACACAGAATCAGATGACTGAGCATGCATTCTTCCTTCTGAGCGTAAGTTCCCTGAGAGCAGGGCCCTGTCTGTCCTGCTCACTGTGGTATGTCTAGGATATGGCACCCTGGCCAGGCCCTTTGTAGAGGCTGAACCAGTGAGTGAATCTGCCCTGAATACCTCTGTGTCTGGGGCTTTGATTCAAGCATGGAGGCGCAGGGAGTGGGAGGTGAGGCAGGACCTTCAGAAAGATATTACAAAGTGTCCTTGGTCTAAGGCACCTTCCTACTTGACCCTAATCTGTTTTGTGTTACCTGCTTGCGTGCATGGGCATATTTCCAGTAGAGGTTATGTACTCCTTGAGGACTGTGCCTTAAACTTAATGGAAATGCATTCACTGGGTTTTATTTTCTTGAACTTTGTCTCCCTAGATGCGTCTTCCTTCCCTTCTCCATTGGCCTGTACCTCTGGGTTCCCAGCGTGTCCTGTGGTACAAGCCGCCTGCATTAAGACAACCTAATAGCTGTGTGTTCTCAGCCATGGCTCTTATTCTCTAGAAGATTCAGCTCTCTGCAAAATGCGAATGAGATTATTAATGATAATAATACCTTGTCTATCTTTCAGGGTTGTTGTGAGGAAAAGATGAGTTCATTTATGTCAAATACTTTGAAAACTGTGCAGCTTCTTAAGAGTGTTGGAATTAAGTAAGGACATTGGGGAGTGATGAGAGATGAGCCGTCATTCCTAATTGCAGTGGAAAAGAAGGTTTCTTGGAGGGGGTCGGGTTGACAATGAGCCTGGAAAGATGGTGTTTCAGGCAGGATACTGATAGGAAACAGAAGGTACCTTCAGCTGGAGTTGGAAGAGATTTAATGGAGTATTTAAGAGATGTGGTCAGAGCCAGTGGGTGATATTTAGACCCTGGGGACAGCTTCAGTGAAGGGTCATTTCCACTACCAGGTCTAGAGGAGCAAGGTGGGGATGGGGGGTCATTGGAGCCCAGTGAGAGCTGGGAGCAAGGGAAGGGGCTGCCAACACGGAGGGACCTGGTCCAGCCAGAATTGCCACAACGAAGTCCAAGAGAATTGAGAAAAATAGACCCTCAGCTCTCTCCTCCTACTGGTGTGTCCTGGGAGAAGTGAGACGGCTAGGGAGCCAGGTGATGAAGTGCAAAGGGGCTAGCTCTCAGGGCACAGAGAAGGGCAGGGTGTACACGGGGGTGGTGGTGGTTGTTGAGTTACTCAGTCATGTCCGACTGTCTGCCACCCCATAGACTGCAGCATGCCAGGCTTCCCTGTCATTCACTATCTCCCGGAGCTTGCTCATACTCATGTCCTTCGAGTTGGTGATGCCATCCAACCATCTTGTCCTCTGTCATCCTCTTCTCCTCCTGCCTTCAGTTTTTTCAACATCAGGGTCTTTTCCAATGAGTCAGTTCTTTGCATCGAGTGGCCAAAGTATTGGAGCTTCAGCATCAGTCCTTCCAGTGAATAGTCAGGCTTGATTTCCTTTAGGATTGACTGGCTTGATCTCCCTGCAGTCCAAGGGACTTTCAAGAGTCTTCGCCAACACCACAGTTCGAAAGCCTCAATTCTTTTGCACTCAGCTTTCTTTATGGTCCAACTCTCACATCCATACACGACTAGTGGAAAAACCGTAGCTTTGACTGGATGGACCTTGAAGGGCAGGCAAATGGAAAATAACCAACACAGGTGTGTGTGATTTGAGAAAACGGGCACAAGGAGCAGCCAAGATGTCCAGGTGAAGATAATGGTGTAAGAAAAACGAAGCAGATAGGCTGGAAAATATTTAGGGGTCAGCTGAAGGAATCAACAGGAAATATTCAAGATGTCCATAGCATCAACCAAACCACTGATGACTGTTAGGCTTGGAAGGTTGGGTTTTTATCCTGCCAACAAGGGAAGTTATAGAAGATGTTTCAGCAAAGAAGACCTATTATGAAACGTGTTTGGAGAAATGTTTTAGGCAGAGGTATGTGGTTGGAGGGAAGCAGCGAGTGACTGAAAGGCTCTTGCAAGGGTGGAGGGTGTCTGGACTGAGTAGCAATCAAGTGAGAGTGGAAAGTTCTGGATGAACGCAAGGACCCTTGGGACTGGATGAGACCTGGCTCTGGAGGTTGTCATTCACCAGGCATGTCCACTGGAGACCTGGGGCCCAGAGAGGCCCCCAGTCCTTCCATTTCTGGGCAGGATCCCTTTGCTTCCCCTGGTACCTCCTTCCCCTCTATCTATTCCCACGCCCCCTCTATCTATTCCCACGGGTCTTTGTGACCAGTGCTTTGCTTTGCTCTTCTCTTCCTTGGGGCATCTCTGCTGCGGTTGACTGCTTGCTTGTTTCTGAAGACCTCTTCCGCATTCCCGGGTCCCAGTGGTATGTTCTTACTGTAAGACTCCAGAATGAGGGAGCGAGGTTTCTGAGCCTGTAGGCTCAGGCATTGGTGTCGCCACCTGGGTTTCAACCCTTCGGCTACACCCTGGGCCACTAGCAGCTTTAGCCTCCGAGGAGACCCCAGGGTCTGCCAAGGACATTAAGCTTGGGAAGAAGAAATGAAGAGAGGACATTTTCCTTCCCAGCTTTTTCCTTAGCACTTGAATGAATGAGTGCTTTACACAGCAGGGCCCTCTCCTGTCCATCTATCTGCTGCCATTTCTGTGTATAATGCCGGTTCTTATTTAACATCTGCCAAACACAAGAGGTGCATCAGGGCCACATGGAAACAAAGTGAAATGCTGACGGTGCCCCTGTGTTTGGACTTGAAATCAGACAAACCAGAAAATAAAGCCTCACCCCAGGAGCTGAGGGCCCTAGGAGAGAGAAGGCCATGGGGCGCACTGGCTTGCTTTCTGGTTGTCTGCCTGTCTCTTCTATTCTCCCTTCCTTTAAAAACTTCTTATTTAAAAGATGTTTGTGATTTTTTTTCTTTATTTGGGTTTGTTTGTTTGGTCAATGATAAGAGAATGGAGGTTAGCTGGGCATTCTTAGGGGGGTGGTGTTAAACAGTAAACAGCCTGGTGTGGTAGGGAAGCAAGCCTTAGGAATGAGAGCCCCAAGTGTGGCTGAATATTAATGCATGTTTATGGAATCTAGAACTCTGTGTGGTGGGAGGAGCTCTGGGTCAGGGTGGGGAGTCGGTGAGAAATTTGCCTGGTTGCTTGTGTGCAAGTTGTAAGAAAAATTGCTAACGAGCCAATACAAATCATCATCATCATTTATTCATCATGTCATTAAGCACTGTATTTAGCTCCTTTATGCATAATCTTGTTTAATTCTCACAGCAGTTCTATGAGATAGAGCTGCTATTAGCTTCAGTTTATAGATGACAAGGCTGAGAGTGAGTAGCTTGCCTAAGATCACACAGCTGTTAAGAGCACAGGTGGATCTCAGACTCAAGGGGGCAAAACCACGATTGTTGAGGGATTGTTCCACCTGAACATGAGTCCCTAGCAAGAACTCTGAGCTGGGGGTATGGAGTTAGGGAAGAGTTGCCAGGACAGAGCTCATCTCTACCCTTAGCCCACCCCTCCCCCATGTGCTGGGAGCTGGCCCAGAGATACCAAGTGTTCATTTGAGGGATGGTCAAGAAAGGCTGGGTAAAGCCCCATCAATATGGTGTGTAGCAGGCACCTTCCTGAACCACAATAGATCCTCTTAGTCTAAAAGCCATGGTCGTTTGTTCCCTATGTTGTACAAGAAAATGGGGGCAAACCTTTTTGCCTCCAGTACTACAGAGGGTCTATGGCCTGAGCAGACTTCCTGAAGGCCAGTCCTCTTTGAGTTCCCACACATAGAACCAGTTGGAAAACTTTTCCAGCCCATCCCAAATCGTAGACCAGTAACCTTGGCATATGATAAGCTTGAGAAGAAGTCTCCTTCCAAACACGCCTTTGTATAATTGGGGAATCAGCAAAGTGTATGTGAGGAGTTGTTGGGAGATACCCAAGAGCATATCTTTTTCAATAGCACTTTTCTATTGATACCTTCCTTGTTCTGTAAGAGAGCCAGGCTCAGAGCACAATATTATGCATCTAAGGCTTTTAGGTTTGGCATGCCAAATATTCTTAATCATTCTTTGCAACAGAGTGAAAAATTCTTGATCCATAGTTACTATAATCCACAGTGCCAAGTAAGATACATCCTCATTCACTTCTTGAGTATCCACAAGACTGCCAGATTGACTGAGGAACTTTTCCAACCTTGAAGTCATGGAGATGTTTTCCTGTCTTATTTTCTGGAGGCTTTTTGGGTTTATTTTCCATATTCAGCTTTCATCTCATTCAGAATTGATTTTTAGGTATGTTATGAGTGGGAGTTGATTCATTTTTTTGCCTATGGATATACAATTGACCTAGCACTATTTATTGAAAAGACTATCCTCCCTAGACATGAACTTGAGTAAACTCCAAGAGATAGTAAAGGACAGGGAAGCCTGGAGTGCTGCAGGCCATGGGGTCACAAAGAGTCGGACACTACTTAATAACTGAACAATCCTTACTTTGTTACTGTTTGTCACTTTTGTCATAAATCAAGTGACCATATACCTATGCATTTGTTTCTGGACTCTATTCTGTTCCACTGTGTCTCTTTGTTCAAAATACCAGTTTCTTAATAGTTATTGCTTTATAATAAATTTCAGTATGTGGTAATATAATTTCTCCAAATTTGTTCTCTTTTTTAGGTTTGTCTTAGCTATTTTTTTTTCTTCTAGCATTTCCATATATATTTTAGAATTATCAGTTTTCATAATTTTTTTTTTTTTTTTGCTAAGGTTTAGACTGAGACTGAATTAAGTCTGTGGATTTCTGGGAAGAATTGATATCTTTATAATACTGAGCCATCTCATTCATGAGCTTAATATTTATTATATCTAAATTTTCTCAGTAATGTTTTATAGTATGTTGTGTCTGATGCACTTTTATTAAGTAATGTTTTGATGTTTGATTTGTAATTGGTATTACTTTTATAGTTTGTTTTCTCATATTCTGTTGCTACTATATCAACATACAAATGACTTAATAGTGTATCTGATGATCCTTTTGGATTTTCTATATATATATACTCATTTCATCTGCAAATAATGATAGTTTTATTTTTTTCCTTTCTGATCCTTTTACCTTTTGTTTCTTGTCTTACTGTACTGCCTAGGACCTATAGTACAAATAGAAATGGTAAAAATGAGTTTTTTTTTTTAGTCACAATCTCAGTGGAAAAGCTTTCAATATTTCCTCATTAAATATGATGATTGCTGTAGGTTTTTCATATATACCACTTTTCAGCTAGGAAAGCTTTATTCCTAAATTGCTAACATTTTGTTTTGTTTCTTGTTTTATCATGAACAGAGGCTGAACTTCCTTAACTTCATTTTATACTTACAGCTGCCATTACATTAATTTTCTCCTATATTCTTTTAATATAGTTATTACACCGATTTTCCAGTGTCAGTCTAGGGTTTACAGTTTAACACCAGTTTTGTTATGTATGCTTTTTTAATATCACTGAATTTGATTTGCTATATTCTGGTTTATGATTTTATTATCTATTTTCATAATAGAGATTAGCTTGTAATTTTCCTTTTCTTAAAATGTCTTACTTAGGTTTTGCTATCAAGGTTGGGTTTCCGTCTTGAAACAAGATTTATTCTGTCTCTTTTTTTATTTTTTGGCAAAATTTGTAAGATTGAAGTTATTGTAAGATTCAGCTACTGGACTGAAGTTATTTCTTTCCTTTGAATTTATTCATGAAGTCATATGGACCTGGCAGTTCGGTTTTTTCTTTCTTTCTTTTTTTTGTTTGCTTTTTTAAGTTTTATTTTGGCTTTATCCAAGTTGTAATTTTGACTTTATCCAAGTTGTAAGCTTTTTAAACAGTGGAGAAATCAATCAGTGTAATTCACTATATTAAAAGGATGGAGAAAACTTGTCATCAATGCAAACATGATCAATGTAGAAAAAGAATTTAGTTAAGTTCAAGTTTTATTTTGTTTAGTGATTTTTTAAATTGCAGATTTAATTTCTGTGCTAGACATCAGACTATAAGGTTTCCTACTTATTCTTGTATCAGTTATTTTAAGTTGTGCTTTTAAAATAATTTATCCATTGCATCTTAATTTTAAAATTTCATTGCATGAAGTTGTTAATCATATATTATTACGTTATTTGACGTTCATAGGATTTGTAGTAATGTCTTTTTTTTTTCATTCCTAATATAGACAATCTCTGCTTTCTCTATTTACTTTTTTTTTTTAATCAGTTTTGTGGTGGCTTAGATGGTAGAGAATCCACCTGCAAAGCAGGAGATTCAGGTTCAATCCCTGAGTTGGAAGGACCCCCTGGAGAAGGGAATGGCGATCCACTCCAATAGTCTTGCCTGGAGAATTCCATGGACACAGGAGCCTGGCAGGCTAGTCCATGGGGTTGCGAGTCTGATACAACTGAGCGACTAACACATACTATTAATTTTATTCACCTTCTCAAAGATCTAATTCTTGTTTTGTTGATTTTCTGTATTACATTTTATTTATTTTTTAAATTAATTTATTTAATTGGAGGCTAATTACTTTACAATCTTGTGGTTTCTGCCATATATTGACATGAATCAGCCATGGGTGTACATGTGTCTCCCGATCCTGAACGCCCCTCCCATCTCCTTCCCCACCCCATCCCTCTAGGTTGTCCTAGAGTACTGGCTTTGACTGCCCTGCTTCATTCATCAAACTTGCACTGGTCATCTATTTTACATACGGTAATATACATGTTTCAATGCTATTCTCTTGAATCATCCTACCCTCACCTTCTCCCACGTAGTCCAAAAGTCTGTTCTTTACATCTTTGTCCCTTTTGCTGTCTTGTATATAGGGTCGTCATTACTGTCTTTCTAAATTCCATATATACACTTTAATATACTGTATTTGGTGATTTTCTTTCTGACTTACTTCACTCTGTATAATAGGCTCCAGTTTCATCCACCTCATTAGAACTGGCTCAAATGCATTCTTTTGTATAGCTGGGTAATATTCCATTGTTTATATGTACCACAATTCCTTATCCATTCGTCTGCCAATGGACATCTAGGTTGCTTCCTTTCCTAGCTGTTGTAAACAGCGCTGTGATGAACATTGGGGTACATGTGTCTCTTTCAATTCTGGTTTCCTCGGTGTGTATGCCCAGCAGTGGGATTGCTGGGTCGTATGGCAGTTCTATTTCCAGTTTTTTAAGGAATCTCCACACTGTTCTCCATAGCGGCTATACTAGTTTGCATTCCCACCAACAGTGTAAGAGGGTTCCCTTTTCTCCACAACCTCTCCAGCATTTATTATTTGTAGACTTTTTGATGGCAGCCATTCTGACCAGCGTGAGATGGTAGCAAATGACACAACTGACAAAGAATTAATCTCCAAAATATACAAGCAGCTCATGCAGCTCAATACCAGAAAAATAAACAACCTAATCAAAAACTGGGCCAAGGAACTAGACAGACATTTCTCCAAAGAAGACATACAGGTGGCTAACAAACACAGGAAAAGATGTTCAATATCACTCTATCAGAGAAATGCATTTTATTTTTGCTTCAATTTCTGTTATTATTTTTTTCTAATTTGGGGAGGGGTTTTACTATGCTGTGGGCTTCCTTGGTAGCTCAGACGGTAAAGTGTCTGCCTGCAATACAGGAGACCCGGGTTCGATCCCTGGGTCAGGAAGATTCCCCTGGAGAAGGAGATAGCAACCCACTCCAGTATTCATGCCTGGAAAATCCCATGGACCAAGGAGCCTGGGGGCTACAGTCCATGGGGTCACAGAGAGTCGGACGTGACTGAGTGACTTTACTCACTTTTACTATGCTATTCCATTTCCACCTTTCTGTGCTAAGGTGTGTTTTTTATAAGCAATTTTTGTCTTTTATTTGGTGACTTCAGTGTCTGTTTTGTTCACCAGGGTCAGTTGCACCTGGATAGTACCTGGCGTGTTCTATGTGCTCCACCAGAAAATGTTGAACAGAGGAGTGAATAAGCACTGATCCTTAGTTAAGAACAGGTGACTGGGACAGAGCTAGTTGGAAATCTGAGTTTGTCCAGCTCTGAGTGAATGAGTGTAACTTCCTTCGGCACCATTGTCATCTGTGTAGTTACCTCTCTGATTTGGGCAGTTTTCATGTTAACCCGTTTCAAAGCAGTCCCCCTGTCAAGGACTTTCTTCTCCTGCACCCTCATCACTGACAGTTAAAGCAGTGAGAAGTGCTGCAGGCTTAAGCATGTCGCGTGCTCTTTGCCAGCGTTCCTGGCGATCCCTCCTTCTCAGTGTTCTCCCAGGGAAAGATTGCCTCCCACACCTCGCTCCGTTACAAAAGAGCCCAGATGACGCTGGGTATTTTCAGGGGCACGGCGTTGTGGCAGTGACAGAGCGGTGTGGCATTAGCACAGTGACTCTGCTGGAAGTGCCATTAGGGCTTTTCATGTCATCTGGGCAACTGCTGCTCTGTCCACGTTTAGCTGGGTGAGTCCCAGAGCTGAGGGAGTTAATTTTCAGTGTGGGAAGAAAAGCTTCTTGGATCTGCATGGCAGCTCCTTTTTTCTTTAAAAAAAACTCCAAATTTGATATAACTTTCCCCCCTGCCTTGCTCCAGAGACCCAAAGTTATAGACAGTGAGTCTCTGCATGACATTTAATTTGCCTACAGTGGTGTTTTGAACGTTATAGATAAATCAACTATGAATTGACTGTGTGTCTATATTTATGTGGTTATGTGAGAGATAGGAAACTAGATGAACCAGAGAGAAACATGCTTGGGAAGAGTAGGAAGATGCCAGAGAAGGGATGACAGTGGGCATGGCAGATTAGATTCATAATAGTGGAAGGGACATCAAAAATCATCTGGTCGAATCTTCTGTTCTTGGATAGGTGAAATCTTCTCATCCATTTTTAATAGACAACACAGTTGACATCCAGAGTTGTTTCTTGACTTGGTAAAGAAGTTAAAGCTTGATTCTGTTAGATTATAAATTCCAAAGGTCAAAGATAATATTTGCCTTGATCACTGTTGTATCTCTAGTACTTATTTCAATATCTAGCACATGACAGGTGATCAATAAATGTTGACTGAATGCTAAATACATAGCTCCTGCTCGTAAAAATTCCTTCAAGGCTACTCTTTAAAATATTCTTCAGAGTATCTGATTAATCTGGTCCTAAAGTACTTACCTCAAAGATTATCAATTTTTTTGATTAATAGATACACATTAGTAACAGATAAAATAAATGGATTTTGGTTTATTAAATTTTATTTATTGAATTATATATCACTTTTTTACACTGATTTTTTAAAAATTTTAAAAAATATAGTTGATTTACAATGTTGTATTATATTCCGGTATACAGCATTCCTATACACTAACAACGAAAGATCAGAAAGAGAAATTAAGGAAACAGTCCCATTTACCATCACAGCAAAAAGAATAAAATATCTAAGAATAAGCCTACCTAAGGAGACAAAAGACCTGTACTCAGAAAATGATAAGATACTGATGAAAAAAATCAAAGACAACACAAACTGATGGAGAGAGATACCATGTTCTTGGTTTGGAAGAATCAATATTGTGGAAATGACTTTTAGTACCCAAAGCAATTTACGTATTCAATGCAATTGCTGATGGCAATTTTCACAGAATTATATAGTGTATTTTTATTGAGCATCTATTATGTACCAGGCACTGTCCTAGGTAATGGGAGGATTGTTGTTGTTGCTTAGGTACTAAGTCGCATCCAGTTCTTTTGCCACCCCAGGCTCCTTTGTCCATGGGATTTCCCAAGCTAGGATGCTGGAGTGGGTTGCCATTTCCTTCTCCAGGAGATCTTCCCAACCCAGGGATCAAACCCGAGTCTCTTGCATTGGCAGATGGATTCTTTACCACCTAGCCACCAGGAGAGCCTGTAATGAGAGGATGACAAGGAGCAAAAGACTCCAAATCCCTACCGTCATGGAACTTAGATTCTAAGCAGTTTAAAAAAGGAAAATAAATAATATTAGTCATGTTAGTATTAATACATAGTGTGATAGAAAGGGGTGCACTCTGAGGGGGCATGGGCAGTTTTGGTAGGAGGGCTTGTGGGTGTCATTTTATGTAGACTAGAAAAGGCCTCAGAGAAGTTGGCTTTTCAATAAAGACCTGAAGAAGGCTAGGAATTTCATCACATGGCTATCTGGGGAGGAAGCACTCTGAGAAGGGATAGTACATGTGAAAGTCCTGAGGTTGGAGTAGGTCTGCAGAAGTTGAGGGAGAGCAAAGAGGACAGTGTGGATGGAGCTTAGCAACAAGAGGGCAGTCTAAGAAATGGGATGTGATCTGGGGAGCCAGGTCATGGAGGGTCCTTGTGGGGCATGATGAGGCTTTGAATTTTTCCTGGGCTGAGCTCAGAGGGAGAACTTAGAAGAAGGCAGTGTCATGATTCAGCTTACATTTTAACAGGGTCACCTTGGCCTCTGAGTTGAGAACAGATCGAAAGAGGCAGTAATCCCAGTAAGATATGGTGGTGGCTTAACCCAGTGTGGTCACAGAATGGAAGGAGAAGGAGTGAAATATTCTTGCCTGGAAAATCCCATGGATGGAGAAGCCTGGTAGACTACAGTCCATGGGGTCGCAAAGAGCTGGACATGACTGAGCGACTTCACTTTCACTTTTTTTTGAAGGAAAGGCGGATAGATTCATGATGGACCAGAAGTTGGATGTGAGAGAGAGAGGGGAGTTAAGGGTAATCTGAAGCTTTGGGCTGAACAGCTAGTAGAATGGCATTATCATTAAATCAGTCAGTCAGTTCAGTTGCTCAGTCGTGTCCGACTCTTTGCGACCCCATGAATCGCAGCATGCCAGGCTTCCCTGTCCATCATCAACTCCCGGAATTTACTCAAACTCATGTCCATCAAGTCGGTGATGCCATCCAGCCATCTCATCCTCTGTTGTCCCCTTCTCCTCCTGCCCCCAATCCCTCCAAGCATTAGGGTCTTTTCCAGCGAGTCAACTCTTCACATGAGGTGGCCAAAGTAGTGGAGTTTCAGCTTCAGCATCAGTCCTTCCAATGAACACCCAGGACTGATCTCCTTGAGTATGGACTGGTTGGATCTCCTTGTAGTCCAAGGGACTCTCAAGAGTCTTCTCCAATACCACAGTTCAAAAGTATCAGTTTTTCGGCGCTCAGCTTTCTTCAAAGTCCAACTCTCACATCCATACATGACCATTGGAAATACCATAGCCTTGATGAGATGGACCTTTGTTGGCAAAGTAATGTCTCTGTTTTTTAATATGCTGTCTAGGTCGGCCATAACTTTCCTTCCAAGGAGTACGTGTCTTTTAATTTCATGGCTGCAGTCACCATCTGCAGTGATTTTGGAGCCCCCCAAAAATAAAGTCAGCCACTGTGTCCACTGTTTCCCCATCTATTTCCCATGAGGTGATGGGACCAGATGCCATGATCTTAGTTTTCTGAATGTTGAGCTTTAAGCCAACTTTTTCACTCTCCTCTTTCACTTTCATCAAGAGGCTCTTTAGTTCTTCTTCACTTTCTGCCATGAGGGTGGTGTCATCTGCATATCTGAAGTTATTGATGTTTCTCCCGGCAATCTTGATTCCAGCTTGTGCTTCTTCCAGTCCAGCATTTCTCATTATGTACTCTGCATATAAGTTAAATAAGCAGGGTGACAATATACAGCCTTGACGTACTCCTTTTCCTATTTGAAACCAGTCTGTTGTTCCATGTCCAGTTCTAACCATTGCTTCCTGACATGCATATAGGTTTCTCAAGAGGCAGGTCAGGTGGTCTGGTATTCCCATCTCTTTCAGATTTTTCCACAGTTTATTGTGATTCACACAGTCAAAGGCTTTGGCGTAGTCAATAAAAGAGAAATAGATGTTTTTCTGGAACTCTCTTGCTTTTTTGATGATCCAGCGGATGTTGGCAATTTGATCTCTGGTTCCTCTGCCTTTTCTAAAACCAGCTTGAACATCTGGAAGTTCATGGTTCACGTATTGCTGAAGCCTGGCTTGGAGAATTTTGAGCATTACTTTACTAGCTAAATAATGGGGAAAACTATGGGAGAAACAAACTTGTGAGAGGCATATTGAACTCAGTTTTAGACATGTGAAATTTGAGATAACTATTGGATCTCCACGAAATATCTGGAATAGGCAGCTGGACATGTGACTCTGGAGTTCAGAGGAGAGGTTTGTGGTGAGCATATATATTTATGGGTTGGAGTATATAATAAGACGTTTTTATTATTTTTTGTTATTTTGTTTTTTATTTATGCATATTTTATATTTGGTATTATATTGCATTATTATTGTAACATATAGGTGGCCGTGAAAATTTGATGAGAATGAAGCCAATGTATGTTCCATTAGTGTATGGCCCAGATAGATCTTCCTGTTGAGGGGGCCGTTGATTAGTTTCAGAGCCACTAACCCAAGCTGGTATATAGTGCACGTACACATCAATTCTACAAGTGAGCCTAGGGGAAGAAGAGGGATAGATCAGCATCAGCCAGCTTCACTGCTGGGAAAGCAGTCTCATGGGGTGAGTCAGCTATGTCAGCATTCTTGCTGTGAAAGGGAGCTCGTCCTGATTTCTATGACAGATGTGCAGACACAAGTCACCTGGAGAATGTCATTTCACCATGCTGACACCCCTCATCCACAGGTTGAGTCATGGGCTGACATGTGCAGTTGAATTCATTTCTGGTTTTTCTTGGGGTTCATTCATCTCAGGGTGCATCTTTGAGGTAGTGTTGACAAACAGGCCAGAGATAACATGGATCAGAGTGTGCTTAGGACTGGTCAGCACTGGATGGCCCGTGAGTCTGAGAAGACAGCTGTTCCCAGTTTTTCGTCCTCTTCCTAAGAGTTCCCAATGGATTGTGCTACATTCATAGCAGTGTGGTGGGTGCAAAGAGGTGGAAGACTTGGAGAGTTTCCCGAAGGGACTTATTATCTGGTGAAGTTACATCCACTGTATAGATCAAATAATACTGCAAGGTGGAGGGTGCTGGAAGGCAAGGCATGGTGAAGACGATATGTGTTATGAGGGATGCAGAGAAGAGACTTTTGAGGACCATGGAGTCAGAAAAGGCTCACTCTCACAGCAGTTGGGGCTGGAACCAGCCTTTGAGAAATGGAGGGATTTAAGTTAAAAAAAAAAAAAAGTGGAAGGGGGGGACTCCTCTCTGTGGTTTTGCAGGAAATAGCTACGCAACTTCATTATTTATCCTAATCATGCACATCATCGGTGGTCCCAAAACAGACATTCCAGGAGGAAAAGAGGACATGGGCAAAAACAAGGAGGTAGAATCAGCCATGATATGGTCATTTGTTTGATGCTAGTCAAACATCCATCTGCTTAGGCAGTAGATATTTATTGCCTGGCATCCATGAACAGGCCACATTGACCACCATGGGAGGTTCATGTGGCAAAGTGGTGACATACATGTGTGGTTGGTGCTCATTATATGAGGCCTTGACCGGCAAGCTAAGGAATTAGAACTTCACTCTACTGGCGGTTACTGACTAGAAGTTTTTGGATAAGAGATAGAATGTTTTAAAAATAGTGTTTTAGACAGATATCTCAGTAGCAGAACACAGGCAGGCTTAGGTCGTGAGATGCCTGGTGGTGGAGAAGTGAAGGAAGAGAGTAGGCTAGGAGAAGAATTGAGAGTGTTAAAACAATGCCGTTAGGGTTAACAGAAAGGCCTGGAACCATTGCCAAACATGTGCTACAGGGCTGACTGTACATTAGCCAAAAAGGTGCTTGGGAAGTACCTACTGTGTCTGTAGTTTTCTAATACATGTAAAGGAGACACAGGGGAAAAAATTGAACATATGGCTCTCCCCCTCAGTTGCTCAAAGTCTAACTGAATATAAAATGCATGTCCACATTGCAAGTCAACCTGCCAATAAAAGAGGACAGAACTTAGATAAGCAGAAAGAGCTATGGAAAGGAAATTGAATCATTGTCTGTTCAGCTGGCATTTATAGAGCTCCATAATGGCTTAAAACATGACCATATATTATCACGTCTGACTCTCAGTACAACCTGTGAGGTTGGTATTATCATCCCTATCTGATGGGAAGGAAACCAAGATGCCGAGAGCCTGAGTGACTATTGTGTCACCCACCCTGGCAGTGGCAGGGCATGTCTCAAGCTCTGGACGGCTGACCCCAGAAATGTTTTTTCTAACTCCCATATTGCCTTGTGTTGCATTTTGTGCATCTCTTTTGCAGCCTGGAAGACCCTGCGGAGAGTGTAGTAGGATTGTATGTGTGTGAGGAGTGGAGGTGGACTTTCTCCATTACTCTTTCTCTACTACTGGCCAGAGCTCTTGCCTATATCACTAAGCTCTTGCTTAGTGTTCCTACAATGCATAGGTGAGGAACTGTCTACTCACAGTACCAGTCAGCTGAGATAGGGGTCATGTCCAGCCCTGTCACGAGTGTATCCCTTCCTTAAAGGGCATATAAGACCCTCCAGTACAGAGCCTCTCTCACTGCCCAGAGTGTCCCTGCCCTAATTGCAGTGTCCTTGAGTAGCAGAGCCCCTACTCCTTTCTCCTGAGTGAGTTAGGTCAACCAGGATTCCACCACTTCTCCTTGGTAATGATCCATCAGAGCTGCCTCTGGTCCATTTCTGTTCTCAGATGTTGTTCGGTCTCTAAGTTGTATCTGACCCTGGACTGTAGCATGTCAGGCTTCTCAGGTTATGCTCAGTATATCCAAGGTGAGCTCCTCTATTTCCTTCTTCTTCCACAATCGCTTAGATCTTTCTGAAAGCCAGCTCTTGGTTTAGTAGAGGGCTGCTCTCTTTCAAGGAGTCAAGTTTCATTGTTTAACCTTCTCTGATTAGGACAGCAATGTTAGAGTAGTTGATGGGTGTATTAGTTTGCTGGGGAAGCCAAAATATACCATAGGCTGAGTGGTTCAAATAACAGAAATCTATTTTCCCACAGTTCTGGGATCTGAAAGTCCAAGACCAAGGTGTCAGCAGTCTGATTTCTCCTGAGGCTTCTTCCTTGGCTTACAGATGGCCACCTTCATGCTGTGCCATGGATTTTCCTCAATGTGTGCATCCCTGGTATAGCTTCATGTTTTCATATTTCCTCCTCTTAGGAGGACATCCATCAGATTTAATTAGGGCCCACCCTAATAGTTTCCTTTTAAGGTAATCACCACTTTAAAGGCTGTCTCTCTAAGTACAGTCACATTACTGGGAGTTAGTTAAAAATTTCAGAGTTCCACACAGAAATTTTGGAGAGCACAGTGCAGCCCATAAAAATGGGAAAGTTCTTCTTTACTTCACCCTTCATCCTCTGTTGTCTCCACTTCCTGCAATACCTTTTCTGAGAGTCCATTTGGGCTGTTTCCAGAAATTAAAAGGCTGGGATCTGAAGTGTTTGCTTAAAAACCTTACATGATAAGTTCCTCCAGGACAAGGATCACTCCTTGTATTATGTTTTCTGCCAGAGTTTAGCAGAGAGTAAGACACAGAGTAGGTTCTTGGGTTTTGCTGGATGATTACATGATTAGGGGACATGTGAAGCAGAGGTATTTCTTTAGGTCCATCCACTTAGAAATTTCTGTTTAATCAAACGTAGTACCTAATATACTACAGATTTTCAGATTATGGATTTTGAAAAAATCAAATTGCAGTAAAATACATTTTAAATTCAGACAATAAACATCAAATCTCATCTTTCTTAGACAAAGGACATTAGAGCCAAGTTGCAGAGTTCTGCTTCCTGCTCTGTCTCTCATGGGCTTTTGGTCCTTGGGAAGTTACTCAGCCTCTCTCAGGATCTTTTGCCATCGGCAGAATGAAGGGATGGAGTCTCAAATGACAACTAGGTTTCACATTGCATGCAGTTTTCAGCCAGTGGATATGATTTCCTAGAGGAATCTGAGATCATGTCCACATCCATCTTTGAAGAGTATCTCAAATAATTAGCCATGTCTACCAAATGGGGCTTCCCTTGTAGCTCAGTCAGTAAAGAATCTGCCTGCAGTGCAGGAGACCCGGGTTCAATCCCTCGGTTGGGAAGATCCCCTGGAGAAGGAAATGGCAAGCCACTGCAGTATCCTTGCCTGGAAAATCTCATGGACAGAGGAGCCTGGTGCTGCAGTCCATGGGGTCGCAAAGAGTCGGGCACGACTGAGTCACTGACACACACCAAATGCACACGAGGGAGGAGAAGTGGTATTAATGGAGATGTTTTCTGAGGTCACTCTGAGCAGTAAAGTTCTTTGAATTTATGATTTGGGAGAAAGCACTTCAGAAACTTGCAAGGCTCCGTAGTCATCACCAAGAACATTTGCTTGCATTGTACTGTTGATATGTAGGAGTGCTCACTGGCAGAGACTTCTGGTCAACCAAATGCTGGGTGAGTACATAGTATGTGACTTGATCTAAATTCAGGAGAACATGCACAGGGCGTAGGACTTCCATACGTAAATTTGTTAAATTGCATTGAAGTAAAATGTGCAATTAAGAGTGTAATGAGAGTGGTTGTCTCTAGGTGATGATTATAAGTTTTACTTTCCTGTTTATGTTTTTTTGTACTTTTCAAATATTCATGTATTGCTTTCATAAGCAGAAGAGCAGAATTTTATTTAAAAAATAACATCCTAGCAAGGTGAAAGAACAATGAAAAATTTCAAAGTTCAATTCATTTCAACACACACCCCTATTATTCCACAAACATTTATTTAACCTTTATAATACAAGCACTATGAGGGTTATGATAATGATGATTCAAGATGGCGATCTGATCACAGGATGAATGTTTCACAGAAGAGAAAGCTATTGAACTAGGCTTCGTGAACAGAGTTAGCAACTGATAGAATATGGGAAACAGACCTGTCAAATCAAACAGTACCTGTATCTGGGAAATGTAGTGTGTTATCAAGGAACTATGGAAGGTCAAGTTTAGATAGTGGGAGGGATCCTGTCTGGGAGAGGAGGGAGATGATTCCAGTGCACAGATTGGGCCCAGCTTGCTGTGCTCATGGCCTCCATTAACAGAGTGTAGCCAGTGCAGAGTTCTGAGCAGAAGACTGTCATAAGGCAGTATATTGGCTTCTGGTTGGGTTGGAGGAAGCTCATCAGGCTAGCACAGTAGTTTAGCTATAAGAGAATGTTGTCTAGGGATGCTAGGTTTTGAGAAAGGCCTTTTAAGATGATAGATACTTCTGTGGGCACCAGACTTCTCTCCACTGTTCTTTTTTTTTTTTTAATTGGAGTATAGTTGATTTACAGTGCTGTGTTATTTTCAGGTGTATAGCAAAGTGAATCAGTTATATGTATACATATGTTGTTGTTCAGTTGCTAAGTCATGTCCAACTCTTTACAACCACATGGACTGTAGCACACCAGACTCCTCTGTCGATACCCCTTTGGACAATATTCTAGGCAAGAATACTGGAGTGGGTTGCCATTTCCTTCTCGAGGGGATCTTCCTGGACCAGGGATTGAACCTGTGTCTCCCGCATTGGCAGGCAGATTTTTTACCACTGAACCACCAGGGAAGCCCGTGTGTGTGTATGTGTGTTGTATGTATATATGTTTATGTATATACACATCCATTCTTTTTTTTTTTAAGATTTTTCTCCCATATAGGCCATTACAGAGTATTGAGTAGAGTTCCCTGGGCTATACAGCAAGTTCTTATTGTTATCTATATTACATAGCAGTGTGTTTATGTCACCCACTTTTCTTAACTGTTATAGATTAGGGAGAATAAGGGGTTTCCCAGGTGGCTTAGGGAGAAAAAGGTTTAACTTATGTCACTAACATGGGACCCAGGTGGCAGAGTGGTAAAGAATCTGACTGCCAGCACCAGAGACACAAACGACAAGGGTTCAATCCCTAGGTCAGGAAGATCCCCTGGAGGAGGACATGACAACCCACTCCAGTATTGTTGCCTAGAGAACCCCGTGGATAGAGGAGCCTGGTGGGCTACAGTCCATAGGGTCACAAAGAGTCAGACGTGACTGAGCACAAGTGAGTATGTCCAGTGGGTGAGGCTAAAGGTTGCTAAGCTTTTTGGAGCGAGACAATAATTTTACTGTTTTAATGTGGTGTCTCGTTAACCAACAACCTCTGCTTTCTCTGTCTAGCTTTTTTCCACCCCGTTATTGACATTTAGTTCATGTTCATTTTAGTTCTTAAGTGAACTAAATTACTTCTATATTATGAAACTCACATTTGAGATCATTAGAAATTTTCTGTAATGCTGTAAGCTAGTATCATGGGACTGGTTAAGTCATATTTTTAAGGAAGGAAAAAACACCAAGAAACTAGATGGCATGATGAGGAGTTGAGGTGGGCTATGTGTTCTTTAAATGGCCAGTCAGTAACCTTTAAACCCCATCCTAGGTGAAAAGCCCAGCTGTCTTATTGCAAATGTATGTGTCCATTTCTGATCACTGGGGGTATCTCAGGAGTCTTCCCTTTTCTAAGCTTCTTTAGCATTCCCCAGGATTGGAAACACTCACTCTCAGGGCTTACATGAGGCCAAGTCAGAAAGTTAATGTCCATAGCACTTAGAGAGAGGAAGCCAGGACTCTGTTGCTAAAGGAGGAATCTGTATAACCAGATTATCTTTCTTGTATTAAAAACTTGAAGTCCTTTCTCCCAGGAGTTCATTGCTGGTGGCTTTCTTTGTAGTCTGGTAGTCAGTTCAAAAATGTGTTGCTTCTGGAAAATGCATTCTTGATTGTGTGAACACATGAATCATTTTTTATCATAGAAAAGTCTTTAGGTGGGGTATTGATGTCAAGATTAACTCAGAGAAAATTGGCTGCAGTTAGGGCTGAATGATAGTGATCATTCTAAAAAACTCATTAAGAGTCTGAAAAATGAATGTTTAGACTTTATCCTTGACCAAAACCCATTTGTCCCAGAGTGGAACATGGTCACTGAAGAATGACAGCTCAGCAAGCCTGAAGTGTAGGCGGGTCTTTCTTTATGAACCAGGCATGTTCTGAAATTGTGTGTGTCAATCAGCTTTTTGTAAATGGAATCTTTTTTTTTTTTCATTAACTTACCCTATAATTTCAGCAATGTTTAACATTCATTCCTGATTGATCTTGAGTTGGCAGTTAACTGCGAACATTCAGCCTCAGATTTTAATGCTTCTTCCTCAGTTTCGTGCTTTCTCTTTGCTCCTTTTCTTTCACCAGCTACTTAAGGAGCAAGTAACTGTGAGTTAGGCACAGTAATAGGTGTTGGGAATGTAAATAAGAATGGCAGGTAAATAATTACCAAGCAAGAGGTAAGTGTAATATACTGAGAAGTGTGGGGAGGCCCATTTGAGCAGAGTGTCCCTGTCTGGGGTGGCGAGGGAAGGCATAGATGTTACTTGAGCTGAGTGCTCAAGGAGATGAAGATGTGAGGGGGAGCTTGCTGTAATGCGTGCCGTGCCCCCCCACACCGTGGTCCCTCAAGATAACTAGGATCAGAGCCATGGTGGACTTTGGTGTTGAATGGTTTCAAGTGTCAGTTGTTGGTCTTTCCTTCTACATGGAGTGAATATTTGTGGAAAGTTCAGAAAGCTTTGTTTCCCTAATCATCAGGAAAGTATTTTTCTCTCAAATTTCCTGTAAAGTACACTTGTGGAGTTTGTTGTATGAACTGTCTTATTTCAAGTTCATTCTATAAGACTGGAACCTTATTTTTCATGAAGCAGGGAACCCTTAAACAAAACAGAGAAAAAAGAGCATGAATAATCTCCAGTGGAAACTCCAATATTTGACTAGCACCCTCCAGTTCAGTTTAGTCACTCAGTTGTGTCCGACCCTTTGCGGACCCCATGGACTGCAGCACGCCAGGCTTCCCTGTCCATCACCAACTCCCAGAGCTTGCTCAACATTAAGAAATTGCAAATTTTCCATGGCAAAAGACACTATATGTATGTCAAAGGACAGTTGATGGGCTTCCCTTGTGGCTCAGCTGGTAAAGAATCTGCCTGCAATGGGGGAGACCTGGGTTCAATCCCTGGGTTGGGAAGATGCCCTGGAGAAGAGAAAGGCTACCCACTCCAGTATTCTGGCCTGGAGAATCCCATGGACTATATAGTCCATGGGCAGCGAAGAGTCAGACACGACTGAGCGATTTTCACTTCCCTTCAAAGGACAGTTGATAGACTGAGAAAAATGACATAGAAAACAAATGCTGGTATAACTGGTACATAAAGAGTTCCAACAAATTTATAAGGAAAAGATAAACAACCACATGGGAAAAAAAAGCAAAGGATATAAGTAAGCAGTTCAAAGAAAAGATAATCCAAATGGCTAATCAACACCTGAAATGATGCTAATAACCCAGAGAAATGCAAAATAAAGCACTAAATCCCATTTTTCATCCATCAGATTGGCCAACTTTTAAGGGTCATAACATTCAATACCTGTAAGAATGTGGAAGAAAAGGCATTCATGAGATTTCAGTGAGGATCTAGTGCATTGCCACAACATTTAGGAGAATTAATACCAAAAATATGTATTCCCTTTGACCCTGTAAGCCTATTTTTAAGATGCTCACCTATTGAAATTAAAAGATCAGTTAATAAGAACATCATATGCAAGAGAGTATTCAGCTGTGTTTTACAGCCCAAAAGCAAACAGCAGTAGGGAGATCTGTGGAGTGTTGCATAGCTGAGCTTCTGTAGAAGTCTGTGTCCATGTGGCTGTGTGTATGGGGTATTTTAATGATTTTGATCTATGTATTCATCCTGGGGGGAAATTTCTAATGTTTTTTTACATAAGATAAGCAAGCTGCAGAGTACTGTGTATAGTGTGATCCCATTAAAAAAATAAATAAATAGCAAAGTGCTGTATGTCAGTTTGAAGGTGCATGGAGAGAGGCAGGCCATGAACACTGTAAACCCAGTGGGATGGGAGTGGAGGTGAGGGGAAACTCAACACTTTCTTCATACATTTTTGTCTTGTTGGACTGTTACTTATTCCTAATGCTCATTGCTTTTGTAATTTCAAATTTCACAAGTACTAAAGCTTACTCCTTGGAAGGAAAGTTATGACCAACCTAGATAGAATATTAAAAAGCAGAGACATTACTTTGGCAACAAAGGTCCGTCTCGTCAAGGCTATGGTTTGTCCAATGGTCATGTATGGATGTGAGAGCTGGACTGTGAAGAAAGCTGAGCACCGAAAAATTGATGCTTTTGAACTGTGGTGTTGGAGAAGACTCTTGAGAGTCCCTTGGACTGCGAGGAGATCCAACCAGTCCATCCTGAAGGAGATCAGTCCTGGGTGTTCATTGGAAGGACTGATGCTGAAGCTGAAACTCCAGAAGTTTGGCCACCTCATGCAAAGAGTTGACTCATTGGAAAAGACCCTGATGCTGGGAGGGATTGTGGGCAGGAGGAGAAGGGGACGACAGAGGATGAGATGGCTGGATGGCATCACCGACTCAATGGGCATGAGTTTGAGTAAACTCCGGGAGTTTGTGATGGACAGGGAGGCCTGGTGTGCTGCGATTCATGGGGTCGCAAAGAGTCTGACACAACTGAGCGACTGAACTGAACTGAACTGAAAGATGAAGAACTGATGAGGGCACGTCTTCTGCTCCTGTCTGGCCATACGGCTGTTCAAGCCAGCTAGAAAACAGTTCTGTGAGGCCAAGTGAGGGGAAGGCCCTGCCTCCTCCCAGGGACTTTAGTATCAGACCTAGAATAGAGCAGTATTGACACTACTTACTATCTGTTTTATTTTAGCCTCTCCACTTTGAAGCCCTATCATCCATTTGCTCATTCACGATTTCTTAGTTATCATTTAGAGATACACACACGCACACACAATTGCCTGCTCTGTGTCAGACTTTACACCTATACTGGCTCTGAGCCCTGTTCACGTTCCAAGTGTCAGCGTGGCTTTTTCCAGTTCTGACCTGATTCTTCTCAGGGCAGGCAGGCTAGCATCTTCTGGAATTGTCCTCGGGTAACCAGAAGGCCTGACTGGAAGGAGCCCAGTTGGTCACCCTCAGCTGGGTGGTGCTCTTTGGAGGCCTGCTGTCCAAGAATGAACAAACCCCACTCGACACCACATCACAGGGGCACTTTCTCAGGCTCGGTGCCCAGGGCGGCGGAGCTGCCAGCCAGGTGCGTGACGCTTGGTTAATTAGGTAATTATCGGCTGTCCCATGGCCCAAGCTAAGTGCTCGTGAGTCTGGGCTGTTGCGGAGACAGACCTCTGGCTGAGAGTGGATGTCCTCTGCAGAGATCGCTCATGTTTTAGGCCCCAGGATGACTGTTCTTTTGAGAACGTCTTATAGACCACTCAAACCCTCAGACGCTCTCTCTCTTCTCAGTGTTGTGTTTTTTTTTTCCTGGTGTATTATTTGTTTTGTCTTGATTCATTGCACTTTCCAGTCTCCCTGACTGTATCTTAAGCTGCCTGAGGTCCGGGAGTGCCCCTGTAACAATTGCCTTACCCAGCCTAGTGCTTTGGGCCTGGGCAGTGTTCAGTGAGCCCAGAGTTGCCTGGAGCGTGTGTGGCCTCCGGGGAGCCTGTGGAGCTGTGTTCCCAGGGCCTGTCCCAGCCGGCAGGGTGGTGGGGAGGGACCTTTCATCGCAGGACCTCCTGCTGGCCACTCATCTGGATGTTGCCCCTCAGAGTGAAGGGAACCCCTGAGTAGCTGAGGGGAAGAGGGAACACCTCCCCCACCCTGCCCCAACACACACACATCCCAGGGGAAGAAGAGAAGGAGAAGCTGGCTCCTCGGCCTCCAGCAAGCATGCTGAGAGCTTACCGGTTGAAATGCCCGTTTATTGTCTCCCATTGCAAGCTGAATGTGGATTGTTGAGGAACCCTCAGTTTGACCGCTTTTTCTGATGAGTGGCTCTGGCCAGGCCTCAGGGGAGCCACCCGATCCACACAGCCTTTCCTAGGGCCTCCTGTCTGGCTCCAAAAAACCCAGGGAGATGAGATTCAGCCCAGGCTTCATGCGGTGATAGAAGACTGCTCCGTGGATCTCAGGACCCCACCGGAACTCAGACAGATGTCAATAGGAGCATGTCTGTCTGGGAGTCCTGAGAAAAGAGCTCATCTCCGTGTAGCCCCATGGACTTCAGACTGAACCAGAGTCTCCCTGAACTGAGTGAGCTGATAGAGTGTTGAAAGTTCTGCGTTCTCCACCAGAGACATCCTTTCTCAGCCCCTCTCCACCCTGCAGCCAATACAGGGGCGTCACTGAGGACTGTCAGTAGTGCAGAGCTAACCTGTGTCATGGCCTGGAAAGAGCACGTTTGTGCATTTCCTCTTTTCTCTTGTACCTGGGTTTCCAGAGGAGCCAATTATAGTGGGTATAGTATAACTCAGGAATACAGCATTGGGAATAAGGGAGCTAGTTTCTATTCCAAGCACTGTCACTGACTTTCTCTGTTACCTTGGTGGGAGATGGGCTGGAGGGAGCCTTCTTCTGGGATCAGCTGTCCCCCAGGAGCTCATGCCTCACTCCCAAGAAGGCTGGAAGGTCAGGTCAGCAACTCTTTACAGATGTGAGCTTTGTTTAATGTTTAATATTTAAAGAACTAATAATAGTTCACATAACCTACTTCCCCAGTTTGATTTGTGTGGCCTGTTTTTACAGAGTTATTCTGACAGAGGGATTTCTTTTTCTAAAGTTCCTTACTGCTGAGACTGTGTGTGCTCTGGTTATGAACCATGTATGTCAACATTGTGGAAATGAAATTCCTACCCCCTGGACCCAGGCAGATGGATTTGATTTTGGACTCAATAGAAATGTAGTCTGTACAAGTCAAATATGTTTCTAGAGGATCTTCTGTCTTGAAGGTGCTTGGAGGAAACAAAGACATTCAAGTCACAGTCCTGTTTCTGAAAGAATGCCACTAATTCTATAAAGCTTCCAGGAGTCACATGGATGATTTCATAGCCTTTTGAGTTTGAAGACTTCATAAATGCTGTTATCAGTTCTCCTTACTGAGCACTGAGATAGAGATCCTGTCTCAGACTGGGGTTTCTGGAAGGCAACTCTGCACTGGATTTCAGGTAGAATATTGATCGGGGTGTGCTTTTGTGAGATAATACCTGAGGAAGTGAGGAGACCAAAGGCGGGCAGAGGAGGGGCTGACCCACGCCAGCTGGGCTAGGTGCCCCTTCAGAGGTGCAGAACAGTGCCCAGTGATGGATGCAGCTGTGAGCTCTCAGGAGAGGGTGATCCTGGCAGCTGTGGGATGGGCTTGTCCTCTCCGAGGAGGGGAGCTGGCTAGAACAGAGGTCCCCAACCTTTTTGGTACCAAGGAAGACAATTTCATGGAAGACCAATTTTTCCACAGACCAGGGTTGGGGGGATGGTTTCAGGATGATTCAAGTGCATTACATTTATTGTGCACTTTATTTCTATTCTTATAACATCAGCTCCACCTCAGATCATCAGGCATTAGATTCTGGAGCTTGAGGACCCCTGGTCTGGACCACAGGGCATCCACGTTTCACGTGCTTTCTGCCTGCCATCCCTTGAGCTGAGTGTCTTAGCCACATGGTTTCTAATCCAGCCATTTTAGAGATGAGGCAGCCAAAGGGCAGAAAAGCTAAATAACATGCCTGCAATCCCACAGCTAATACCTGGTGGGGTGTATATTACCTATCAGATTATGCTTTTCACTTAATCTTCCCAGCATTGCTTCGTGAGAGGGATTATCACCCCCATTAGGCAGGATGAGAAGCTGAGGCACTGGGAGTTTAAATGATTTGCCCAGTGTCACAGAACTAAGAAGAGGGGAGGCTAGGGTCTTACCATTACACTATAGCATCTCACAGGGCTAACCTGTCCAGTGAAAGATACCCAATTCTGGCTGGAATAGGTACACAGCTTTTGAGTAACTTATGGACCACCAGTTCTCCCCTCTCCATTTTTGTGGACAGATTTGTGCCTTTTGTTGTCAGTAAAGGAGCATGGTCTTTGAAGTCAGGCAGAGGTGAGTTCAAAACCCAGTGCTTTATGACCTGCATGTTCCTCAGTTTCTCTGGGCTTGGTGTTCTTATCCATAAAAATGGGTGTTGTAATAATGCCTTAGTTGGCTCGTTATGAGGATTAGAAGGAGTTGGATGGGAGATATCTCAGCATATTTCTCCCTACTCTCCCTCCTAAAAAGGGTTCAGGGGCTGCACAGGGGTGTTCAGAGGGCAGATACCTTGAACAATAGTGGTGGTTTATTGATTCAGCATTTTCTCACCTGCTTTTTTCTCTCACGCAGAGACAAAGTGAGGCTAAGTCTTCCATGCAGCTTGCTCAGAATTCTAACACTAGCTGTTAGTCTAATCATAACACAGTTCTTCTTGGAAACAAACATAGCAACAGCAATTATATCTTACTTTTAATGTCTAATTGGCTGTAAACTCGCTCTCCCGGAGTTATTTCCATCTAGCGTATGGAGCGTTGTGCGCTTTGCCTGCCTCAGTGTCCTCCTGCAGCCCCTGTCTTGCCTTTGTTAGTGAAGTCAGTTGGATGTATGATTGCCTTGTGGGTCCCCTGGAAGCTCCAGCCGTTCCCAACAAAGTGCTGAGATGCTCTTGAGAGCCTCTGCTCCTTATTAGCCCCTTGCTCTCCCTCCTGAACCTCTGGCCTTTTGTCTTCATATGAACCCTGCTCCATGTCTCCGTCCCCATTTGGTCTCCTGCCCTGGCTTCTGGAGTAATCCTTCCCTGGTCTGTGAGCCCTGCTTCCTCATGCCCTCCTCTGCTTCCACGCCTGCAGCATGGTGGGCTCTCTCCCTCTCCTCTTAAGCTACTCATCCTTTTTCACAATGAGTCCTGCAGGGCGGCGGAGCCATCCTAGCCAGGCTGTGTGACGCTGTGAGCCAGGGTGCGGAGGAACAAACCCACACGGTTGTGTTTTCACCTCCTGTTGGACTGATCGCTGCCCTTAGGAAGAACCAGCCTTTCCAGGAGTCCAGCTGGGGGCCAGAGCCTGTGTGGGGAGCTCCTTCCATAAGCTTTCTCCTAACTGTGTTTTTCCAGCTTGCTGAAGCTTAAATCCTTCTGCAGGGCTCAGGCCTCAGCGTAGGTGTGTCTGCTGCCTGGTCATCCTGGGGAGGGGAGGGTTGGGGAGGTGCTGGACCTGTTGCTGTGGCAACACGTGGCTGCAATCATGAACCCATTTCATTCCCAGCAGATTTTGGCATGAATCAGTCTCTCCTTCTCACCCACCTTCTTTCTCCTCCCTCTTCATCTCTCCCCACACCCTTCTGTCATCTTCCCTCCTCCCCACTCAACCTCAGACTTTCCTCAGATCTCTTTTTTTTTTTTCCACTTCTGGATACAGCAGCATAGCAACTGAGGCTACCCATGACAGACTTCTATTTTTTTTCCCCTAGACCATTAGTTCTCAGACTGTAGAGGCATAGTCTGAAAAGCTTGTAAAAGTACAAGTGGCTCAGTGCTGAGCTTCATTTGGAGGGTTTTGATCTGAAGGTCTGCCCTGGGACCCAAGAACATGCATTTCCAGCAAGGCCCCCCAAAGCTACTGGTGCTGGGGGACCAGGGTCCACCCTTGAGAACCACTGTTCTAGACTGTGTTTGTCCAATTTGAGCTAGTTGTGGCTGGAATATTCCTTTACGTTTCTATTCTAAAAGATTTGATTAGCTCATTCACCCACTCATACAACAGATATGAATTGAGCAGTATTCAGAGTCCTGTAACAGGTACGCTATACAATGAACCACAAAACCCTGTCCTCCAGGATTTCACACATTTGTACAGGGGCCTGACAAGTAAATAATCATTATGTGGTGTGATAAATATTACAATCCCCTGCAAATGATAAGAGGTTTAGAAGTAGGTACAGTCTCCAAGTAAAATATTTAGATGAGACAGATATAAATAATAGTGATTCATTCATTCTTTCTCCCCCTATTTTCAAGGGTTAAAGGGAACTGAACTTAACCTATTTAAATAACATTAATGTGTAATGAGTGTGGAGCATTTTCTGTGTTTCAGTTATCAGACAGCTGGTGTGGTCCTCACCCTGTCACTTGCTGTCTGTGCAGCCTCAGGCAGGCTAGCCAACTGCTCTGTGCCTCAGTTTCCTTATGAGAGAAAAAGGCTATGCTACTAGTATCTGCTTCAAAGGATTCTTGAGAAAATTAAGTGTGCACCTGTGGGCAAAACGTTACATCGGAATTGCTCCCAAAAGTGTTGACTCTTATTATTGATGTTGTGTGACCTCATGTTGAATATCAAGAGAGTCTGTCTCAAGAAATGTATACTCTTCAGACTAAATACATGGTCAGGGTTTAAGCCAAGCAGATGGTTTGGGGCGAGCTCTGAATATGGAAATTAGAGGATCTCAAAACTAGTTGGAAAAGCCCCTGGGGCACTGGAGGGCCCTGTCTGGGTGATCAGGGTATTGGTTCATCCAGAAGAGGTAAAAGAAAGGCCCTGAAGGATGGCCAGAATTTTTCACAATGCATTTCTTCATCTTTGAGAAGATGAGTGGGGGTTTCAGGTGGAGGCTTAAATGAATTTCCAGCTGTAGAAGCATCTCTACCCAACAAAGCTTAGGAGGACAGAACACAGAACTCCCCATCTGGGATCTAGAAAGTTTCAAGCTTAGCTTTGACATTGAGAGAACCAGGGTCACCTTCCCTGAGACATGTTTTCTTTCCCGTCACCTTCGTACCCTCTGGCCACTGCAGAGAGATTGTGTTTTTTTGATGCTTTCCCAAAGAGGCTGCTCTCTCCCCTCTTAGTTCCCTCCCCCTCAACCCCCTTCACCATCTACTGAGAGATGTGTTTCTCTGTTCCATTAGGTTGGCCAAAAGTTCTTTTAGGTTATTCCGTAAGGTGTTATGGAAAACCCAAACAAACTTTTTGGCCAACCCAATAGTTTCACAGTCAGAAAGAGTTCTCCTAATCTCTGCCTGGGGTCGTGTAAGAACCACAGTCCACATACAAGTCTGTATTTTCCACCTCCCTCAAACTCAGTTTTACAGCTGAAACTGTAGCTGAATGTAATGGCAGAATCTACCAGTTTTGTTTTTAATTCTTTCCTGAGTTCATCAGAGATAAGAGTGATAGAGCTTTTCTTCTGAAGAAGAATATTGGAGGATGAAGTCCTTTAGTGGCCAGATATACTTGGGAAGGGCATATTAAGTGATAATCCCTGATAAACCCCTCTAGGCAACCTGTGACTCTGCCCTCTTAGTGATAAAAAAAACCCCTCTGGACATTTAATTAACTCTTTAAGAAATCCTCTTTCTCATCACCTTTTCTTTTCTCTCTTTTGCTTGTCTTAGATTTAATCAGAGTCGTGTGCTGTGCTGTGCTTCGTTGCTCAGTCATGACACATTCAGCGTATTAACTTCATTTTTTATTCACTCTGAATAAAGTACCCACTGGGCACTGAGTACCCACTGGGAACTAACTTGGGTTCTGAGGCAGACAGAAAAAGAAGACCTTCTCCTCGTTCTTGGGCAGTGTCAGCTCTGTAGAGAAAGGCATACCAGTAAGCCATGAGTATGGGACAGAGTTGAGTGACATGGTAGCCTATGTGCAGAGAGTGAAGAGAATGACCGACTCTGGGAGGGTTTCTGGGTGAAGGTAAAACCTTCAATCAGAGGTTTTCCAGGAGGAAAAGGCGGAGAAGGTATCCTAGGCAGTGGGAACTATATGAGCAAAAGCACAGAGCTGTGTAAGAAAGTGGCATGTGGGATAATTGTAAGAATCTCGGTGTGGCCATGTGACTTGGTTATACAAGGAGGCGGGGGCAGTGAGATGAGCCAGAGAGGTTGGGCTGGGGTCTCTCGTGGTAGGAGATATGGCATGGGCAGCCTTTGGAGGGTTTTAAGCAGAAGAGAGACAGGTTAGAGAGATGTTGACAGATGAGAGATGTTGGTTAGAAATGACAGCTTTGCCCTCCTCTGAAGACTGAAGCCAGCCGTGGCTGGAAGTCACTTGTCCCACTTAACAAGATCACCCTGGCAACAGAGTGACTGTTGCACTACTAGCCAGGGAACTCTCTATGACAGTCTTCCAACCTTATCTGGAAGAAATGAGAAGAAATCATTGCATTAAGGTGTTTTTCAAAGGTCTGGAAACAATATAATATTTAGATAGGATTTCAATATGCAATTGATGAGAACTACTTTTTTTTTTTTTGCTGTCACTGCTGTTGTAAATACCTGCATTCATAGCTTTGTTCTGATATGTTCCATGTTAAAATTTTTTATTTCTCTCTTTCTCTCCCCCTCCCCCACCATACAAGAGGCAACACCATGTCATGTCTTAAGAGGAAATCAAACATGGGTTTGGATTTTGGTTCAATAATACACTGACGATGGGGCCTTGGGCAAGTCCTCAGGTTTTATGAGCCTGGATTTTATTGTTTTGTTTCTAACATATGAAATTACAGTTGCATCTCTCTTACACGTGGTTGGTATGCACCTGGCTCAGTGTTCAGTGTAGACTAGATGCTTAATGAATGGAAGCCTTGATTCTTTTTCCTTCTCAATTACATTGGAGCCTTAGGGTGTAAGTCACAGGAAAATGTGGAGATAAAAATGTTTTAATCAGGTCTTCTTGGTGTACATTTAGTACCTCCAGAAATAGGTTTGATTGGGTCCATGTTGGATTTGCCATCCAACAGCTCATATGCAGTCTTGTATGTGTCACCCGACATGGTTGATTTCAGTACATTCCACCCTAATGTACAGCAATGAAAGTTGTGCAAAGAATGATAAAGACCAAAAGAGATTTTTTTTTTCCAGTGGTTACCAGATTGGGAAAGCAGTGAACATTATTACTTTATTATCTGTATTCTGTTTCAGCCTTGTTACTCCCCTAAGCCAATAGGAATGCTCAGTTGGAACGCACCCTGTGTATCTTTGGGGAAAGAAGAAGAACCACCAAGATGAGTGTCTAGGAGGGCAGCAGCAGAGTAAACAAGTTAGTAGAAATCAAAAGATGAGAAAAGGGAGGGTTTTGGGGAAAAGACCAGAGAATTCAAGTCCATGAGATAGAGGAGAACCACAGTGAGGAATCTGGGTCTGAGTGGGAAGGGACCCCACATCTGTTGTCTGATGTAGGCACCTACTCAAGTGAGGAATTCCCTCCTCAGTGTCCCTGACAGATGGTGTCTGGCACAGTGATTCCTATTCTTTTTCACATCATGGCACACACAGAAAATAACATTTGTCTAACACTGGGGTGAGTGGACAAAGCTGCTCACAAGTGGAGGTGACCAGCCCTGGGGACTCAGGCTGAGCCAGGCTCTCCCAATGGCCATGGAGGTGAGTAGAGTGATGTTTTGGGCCCATGTGCAGCCCAGCATTCTTGGAGAAACTGATCCAGCAGGACAGATCAGACTTAAGAACCTCACCTAGATACTCTCAGACCCCTGGCTGATAAATAGGCATATTTATCCCACAATAAATAAATCATGGGACTGAACATTTCATTATCCCCATTACCAGCACCAGTGCAGACCCACTGAGCATGTTTTTAAGAGCTATGTCTTAAAGTCAGAAGATACAAAGACATCAAAGCTATGATACCTTGCTTTCAAGCCGTTCTTACCAAGGACTAAGAGTGGTTCCTGTGGCCACAAAATAAATGAAACTAACTGGCCTGGGGCTTCTTTAGGGAAGCAGCTGGGCTTACCAGCCTTACATAGTGTTTGACACGCAGTCATTAATTAAAACATGGATGTTGGATGATAAATTAATTTACCTACTCAGAAGGCATTATGGAGGGAATGAAAGCCACGAAAAATGATTATACTTGAAGCTCTTTTCTTGAGTGTCTGCTCTTATGTGCTGTACTGAATATTTCAGTTAGCTAAGTGTACTTGCTGTGTGTCAACAGAGATGCCATTTTACAGGTGATATATTTATTTCCAGAAAAGGAAACTCATAGGCCTGTGAGGCAGAAGAATGGTAGTAGTGTTAAAATCTGCTAGTTCATAGTGTTACTGAGAATCTCTTTGTTTGTAGGCATTAGTAGAGTGGATAAAGGATGTGGTTCTGTCGATAAGAACCCGTCAACCCTAATGGAAAGGGAGGACTAATATATGAGAGAGACAGAACGCATATAAAGAGGGTCTGTAAACAAGTACAAATAAAACCCAAGTGCAGTACTTAATGCTCTATTTTCAATTATAGGCATTTATACTCATGACTTACCTCCTTATGGATACCAAGGCCCTCAAGGCTGTTTTCCTTTCTCATTCATCATGTTCAGAGTACACACTCAAAAATGTTGAATGAATATGCATGCTGCTACGGGGTGCACCTAAGTGCTGGGAAATTCTAGAGAAAAGTCGAGTGATGTGCTTCAGGGAATCCTTCTGGAGACTGAACAGGCTTAGTATGAGGGAACGCATGGCTTGGCAGAGAGGGAAGGTAGAAGAAAGGAAGAGCTCTAGGGTAGTGAGCAAATCCAAACATTTACACCCCCATTCAGGGTCTTCCAGGACCTGCTCCTCTTTTTTAAAAAAAAATTATTTATTTACTTATTTTTGGCCGTGATGAGTCTTCATTGTTACACTCGGGCTTTTCTCTAGTTGCAGTGAGTGGGGGCTACTCTCTCATTGTGGTGCATAGGCTTCTCCTTGTGGCGTCTTCTCTTGTTGGGGAGCACAGGCTTAGTTGCCCCAAGGCATGTGAGATCTTCCCGGGCCAGGGATTGAACCTGTGTCCTCTGCTTTGCTAGATGGATTCTTAACCACTGGTCTGCCAGGGAAGCCTGGACCTGCTCCTGTTCATCTTGCCTTACTCGCTGCTCCCCACGACTACTCTTTGTGGCCTCATCATTCCCGCTTGTTTCCCTCTCTTGGACTGTCTTCCTCCATCGATGGGCCAATCTACATCCTTGTCCTACTTCAAGTCCAGGTGAAGGCACAGCCCCAGGATGCCTTCCAGGACATCTCCAGCCTCACTCCTTTCTTCATGAAATCTGATAGCCATGTTCATAGCTCCAGTCTCTGAACCTTCAGAAGTAAGACATCATCATGGTGTCCTACTTTAGGGAGCTTCCAAGGGAGAGCAGGAGGCTAGAGTAACTACATACAAATGACCAGAGGGAGTAGGACCATATATTTAATCTCAATACTAAATGATGTGGGGGAGAATAGAAGGTAGCCTGGGGGTCAGAAGTCCTAGCTGTACTTCTGTAATCAGCTAGGGAATATCTTTCAGAAATCAGCTTTTTGACCTTTGGTTCTTCATTCCTAAAGTAAGGGGCTTGTACAAGATGCTGTTCTTCCTTCTAAACTTCAAGATGATGAAAGGTACAGAATTCATGTTAGACGAATGGGAAATAGAGATGTTTAACTGGAGGAGACAGGGGACTCGTGGAAATGGCAGCAAATGATCGTAACTAGGAGGATTGACCTCTGAGGACTGTGGGATGGAGCAGAGAACCAGCCGGGGACTGGTTGAAGACCTGCTGCCCTGTGTCATCAGGGCATTAGTATAGCCTTTCTAAACTACACAGAACTCTCACAATGCAGAGGGTCTGTCAAGCCTCATGTACCCTTTGTCCCTGGGCCTTAAAGGGAGGGTCTCCTGAGACTCATGTCTTCTCTCATTCTCTGAGCTCTTTCTGGTGCTTGAGTTTCTTGCAAGAATACATTCAGTCTCTCGTCAACCAGCCGTGTAGACTGGGTAGAAGGGTGATGTGTGTTAGCTGATCATCATAAAAAACAACCTCTTTATTTATTTATTTTTGGCTGTGCTGCAGCATGTGGGATCTTAGCTTCCCAACCAGGGATCGATCTCTGTACCACCTACACTGGAAGCTCAGAGTCTTAACCAGTGGACCACGAGGGAAGTCCTGGAAGTATCCTTGTTCATTTCCTCTCTGAGTGGCCAACTTGGCCAACGTACATATGGCAGCATCAGAACAGCATGCTCACCTTTTCCCAGAGGTGAGCAGCATCTCAGCCTGGATGGCTCGCTGTGTGGTCAACTGTCCAGCTCCCAGTGACCCCAGGGAAGCTGACCTCCCCAGCACTCTGCTGCAGTTGCTTGGCAGGAGGGCCTTCCCTTCTCTCTGGCTATTTCCCTACAGTACTCTTTATGTTTTCTCTGACCATGAAAACAAAACAAAACCCACTAGTTACTGCAGAAAAAGCTGCAAAGTATAGGAAAGGATAAAAATATTTTTAAATAAAATCACTAATTTCTACCCTTGCCCAGTTACCATCACTGTTACCATTTTTCAGTGTTTTGCCACAAAGGATTCTCTAAAAACCCACATATGACCCTGAACCATATAAATAACCTATACAGTTTTATTTGGGGAAAATCTAAAAACTCTTTATTATAGAAAATTTCATGCATACACACAAGTAGAAAGAATAGACTATTGAGCCCCTGTGGAACCCAATCCCGGCTTCAACAGTACAAGATCTTGAACAGATGTGTTATCTCCATTTTGGGCTTTGGGGCCAGTGATCAGAAAGGGAAGAGACAGCAAACCTCACATAACAACATTATTGGAACCGTTAGGATTTACCAAAGCGTTCTTCAGCACAGCCGGGCCCCGAGCTGTGTGGGCGTGAAGGCGCTCACTTGCGTGGACAAGGTCATGGCAGCCTTCCTGGTTAGATGGAGCGCTGCTCATCCGCCCTCACTTTGACATTTATTTGCGTCCTCTTCCCAGGAGTGTGGATGGATTTTCACAGATACATCCATACCTGTATGCCCAGCCCCAGTGGTGATCGCCACCCACGTCCAGGGTGGGGCAGTGTTTGCTGGTCGGTGATACTAAGCAGAGCTCCCGAGGGTGGGCTTGATGGCATCATGCTGCTGCCTGTGAACACGGTGGGAGAGCAGATTTTTCTGGCTCTCGTCCTGGGCCCACTGGTCCTGCTCTGTTTTTCCACTGGTCAGAGAAGGGGAAGAATAAGTGGTGAAAGGCCCAGTAGGAAGTCCCTCTGGAGGTACTTTTGCATGTGGGCTAAGGCAGTGCCGAATCCTCAGTGACAGTCGCTGGCAGTCCAGGCAAGAGGAGAAAGTGGCCGCTGGCCATCAAATCTGGGGGACTGCAAAGGACCAGAATGCGTGGAAAGCCTTGATTACTTATCTCAGGCCCCTGGCTAAGCCAGATGCTGCCTTTGGAGCTTGTTTATGTGGGGAGACTTAGCATGTTTATTAAATACACGCAGGGGTCTGAGACATAATGGAATGCTTTGCCTCCAGGACTGACAGGCTCCGCCTTCCTGCTGGGTGGCAGCAGGTGGCCATGTTTCACTCAGGCTCTCTGTCCTCACTCTTTCCACCTGCTCCCCCGACCCTGCTTTCTTGCCTGGGGTCTGAGACATACAGCTCTTACCTTCTGGCTGCCAGACCCTCGTGTTGGCTTTCTTCTTTATTGTGGCTCTGCCCTAGAAGGTGGTGGTAGAGTGGGTAGGATTGCTATTAAGAGACCAAGTGAGATAATGGGCAGTCAAGCGTCCTCAAGAAGTTGACCCCATGTGGCTCTAGATTGTGGCCCCATTACTTTGCTTGTCCAGACCTTAGTTAGTTTCCTCCTCTACCAAGTGATGGATTGGGTAGTGTGTTCCTGTAATCTACTTAGATGGTGGCTAGAATTCCTGGTACAACGTGGTCCACAGGCCTTAACTTGCTTAGTGGTCATAGGGTGCACTGTACATCGTACCTCCTTTCGCTAAAATGTGACTGTGGTCAAAGGGCAGTGGCTCTGCCTTTAGAAACATCATCTACTATCCATTTGGGTGGCTCGGGGCAGAGTGTTACTGCTTTGTGAGGTTAGTCAAACCCTGATGAGAAAACGATTTAATGCCTCAAATCAGATTCCCTATCAACTGTCTCTGGGACAGAGATTTTTGTGTCAATGATTTTACTGATGGACTGCTCGCCGGGGAAGCCTGAACTAATAGGAGGAAAGTTGAATAGGTCAGGAGAAAATACTAGACAGAGACGTAGTTGTACACCTTTTAGCTTGCACCACGGAGGCTGTCCCGCGCAGAGGGGAAGGGGAAGGGGCTGGGCCTGCGACACCCTTGTATCAGTGAGCTGTTGGTTCCAGGTCATGGCCCCCAGGATAGGCATAAACTCCCAGATGAGGAGGGTCTGTCAGCCGGGGGCCTACTTCTCAGGAGGATCCAGGTGTGAGCCATTAGCAGCCAAAACTCAGAGCTGCCGGGGGGTGGGGGGGGGCTGGTCCACCTGCTCTAAAGGAAGACCACTGGGGACAGCACAGACTCTGCCACATCCAGGCTGGTGAGAGCTCAACAGTAGGAGGGTTCTTCCGAATGTTAAGTCCCTGAGCAGTGAGGGAATGTGGATGGCTCAGGACATTGAGAGAAATGTGAGACCTGATTTCTTAATTCAGTTCAGTTCAGTCGCTCAGTCGTGTCTGACTCTTTGCGACCCCATGAATTGCAGCACACCAGGCCTCCCTGTCCATCACCAACTCCCGGAGTTTACTCAAACTCATGCCCATCCAGTCGGTGTTGCCAACCAGCCATCTCATCCTCTGTCGTCCCCTTCTCCTCCTGCCCCCAATCCCTCCAAGCATTAGGGTCTTTTCCAGTGAATCAACTCTTCACATAAGGTGGCCAAAGTAGTGGAGTTTCAGCTTCAGCATCAGTCTTTCCAATGAACACCCAGGACTGATCTCCTTGAGGATGGACTGGTTGGATCTCCTTGCAGTCCAAGGGACTCTCAAGAGTCTTCTCCAACACCACAGTTCAAAAGCATCAATTTTTCGGCACTCAGCTTTCTTCACAGTCCAACTCTTACATCCATACATGACCACTGAAAAACCATAGCCTTGACCAGATGGACGTTTGTTGGCAAACTAATGTCTCTGCTTTTTAATATGCTATCTAGGTTGGTCATAACTTTCCTTCCAAGGAGTAAGCGTCTTTTAATTTCATGGCTGCAGTCACCATCTGCAGTGATTTTGGAGCCCCCCAAAATAAAGTCTGACACTGTTTCCACTGTTTCCCATCTATTTTCCCATGAGGTGATGGGACCAGATGCCATGATCTTAGTTTTCTGAATGTTAAGCTTTAAGCCAACTTTTTCACTCTCCTCTTTCACTTTCATCAAGAGCCTTTTTAGTTCCTCTTCACTTTCTGCCATAAGAGTGGTGTCATCTGCATATCTGAGGTTATTGATATTTCTCCCGGCAATTAGGCCAGCGTAATTGATGGATATAGAAGTCAGGAGACCGTTACATTTGAGAAGAAGGAGATGATTCCTAGGAAGGGATGTGAGGGAAGCCTGGTTTTATCTGGATGCTGGCTGCACAGTTATGTACACTTTGAAAAAATCCACTGAGGGTGGTGCCCTTATGATTTATGAATGTTTCAGTACAACATCCACCCAGGTGCCTGGGGGCTGCTACTGCAGAGGCAGGAGTTCGGTGTCAGCGTTCCCTGCCCTCATTTTTCTTCTCATGTGTCCCCTACCTCTTGGCACTTCTTAATCTCTTTTTTTTTTTAATTGAAGTGTAGCTGATTTACAGCATGTTAGTTTCAGGTGCATAGCACAGCAGTTCGGTTACATGCATGCACATGCGCACGCACACACACACACACATATATCGATCAATTCTTTTTCAGATTCTTTTCCTTTATAGGTTATCACAAAACACTGAATAGAGTTTCCTTTGCTATACAGTAGGTCCCTGTCAGTTTTCTATTTTATATATTATTTTATATATAGTAACGTGTATAGTAATCTCAAGCTTCTAATTTACCCCACTATCCCCCTTTCTGCTTTGGTAAGCATAAACTTGTTTTTTATGATTGTGAGCACTTCTTAATTTAAACCTTTTCCTCTTCTCCCTTTCCCCTCCATAATAAACCTTTCCTCTGCCTTTCTAACCTCTGCTGCCATTGCCAAGGTAGTTTCCTAAACTCATGTGATGCTTTACTCTGAAAGCTTCAGCAAATCCTTTGCTGACTTCCTGAACCAGATCAGATGCACCTTCAGGTCAGCTCCCGGAGTGATCCTTCATCACCCTCCCCTCAGTTTAAAGTCGAACAGGCTGTGTGAGCTCACTTATTTAATGGGGGTCTCCCCATTATACTACTTCATGTGGACCAGGACCTGGGACTGTTCTGTCCATCATTTGTCCCCAGTATCTAGGAGAATATCTGTCACTTGGTATTAATACATGGTCCACACATTTGTCGTACAAACCATGACTTCTGGTGCTGGGCCGTGGACTTCAAGTCTCTCGGGATGAAAAGGAGGTATTCACTTGGTGCTGGAATGAAGTGCGGGCCTAGGGGAGGCCAGCAAGCTGGGCAATGATGGGTGCCCAGGTATCATACCATCAGGGAAGGTGGAATTGTGGAATTGTCTTTGGTCTCTGCCCCTTTCCTTTATTCCACTCTTGCCCTCTCTGAATTTTCTGTCCCTGGAGTGGTCAGCAGAGGCCTTGGACTTTTTTTTTTGGTCTCACTATGTGGCATGCAAGATCTTAGTTCCCTGACAAGGGATCGAACTTGTGCTCCCTGCAGTGGAAGTGTGGCATCTTCACCACTAGACCACCAGGGAAGTCCCCTTGGACAGATGTTTCTGTGGAAATGAATGGCCTGGCTTCTTTGACAGCCCAGGGCTGCTGTTGCAGCCATCCCTTGACTTGAGTCCAGTTGGTAATTCCAAAGCTGTCTTTGAGACAAGAGTCTCTAAGCCAGTAGTTCTCAATAGCAAGCCGTTTTTGCCCCCTTGGGACATCTGGCAGTTCTGAAGCCACTTTGTGTTGTCACAACTGGGAAAAATGCTGTTGGCATCTAATAGGTAGAAACCAGGGATCCTGCAAATGCAGTGAACAGGATAGTGTCCTCCTCCCCAAGCCAGCCTTGAATCATCCAGCCCAAGACACTAGTGACGCGCTGGCCGAGGAACCCTGCTGGGGGCCAGGCTGGGGGTTGCCTGCTGGCGCCTCTAGCCTGGGGAGTAGGTGTATCTGAGAGACCTTTTCTCCCCCCTGAAAGGACCCTTTTTCCCCTGAAAGAACCCCCATATTTTCCCAGTCCCAACTCATCAGTCTCCCAATTCTGCAGCCGTAGGTCATTCAGCCTCCCTGGTAGAAGCTGCTCTGTGAAAGGCGTGGACATCCAGGAGGAGGCTCTTCAGCCTGTTTTCCACAGAGCCCTGTGGAACACTGATAGAGACCTGCTTCCAACTACGGAGGCTAGCCCTACCTTCAGCCTTGTGCCTGGAAAACCCTGGGACCCCCTGCCTCCTGCCATCCTCATGCCCATCTTTCTCTCCAGTCTAGCTCCTCCCACCCCTGCCCTCCCCCATCGCCCCCATCCCCCGGAGATTAATGTGATAATTGCCATGTGTGCCTGTTTGCCCAGGGAGTGGGTGGGCTCACCACCCCCAGTCAGGCAGGTTCCCAGAGGAACACATTCCCACTGTGTCAGGCCTGCTACCCGCTGAGCACTGCGTGCGCAGGTGGGCCGCCGCCTCCGATGCACTCTCTGTCTGTCATCACCCCCGCCCCGCACACGTGTGCGTGTGTGTGTCACTCAGGGAGCGGGGAGGGGAGAGAAGTGGAGGACAGCCAGCCTGTCGAGTCTAGGGGCTTGACTGGGTCAGTGGGAGGAGACTCAGCATCTTAAATAAGAGGACACTGCTCCAAAGAAAAGCTCTCTTCGGGTACTGCCTGCCAAAGAGTAGGTGTTCCATGAATGGTGGGGAAGGAGGAGGCTGGAATGCGTTGTCAAGCCTTCTTTGCAAGGAGGGGCTGGTTTATACTTAAGCTGCTCCATAATACTGGGCTGGGCAGGGAAGCTTCCACCGTGAGACTCTCTCTCTCCTGGAGCCAGAAATCAGTGGACCGTGTTGGGAGAGCTGTGGTTCTTCTTTCCCTCAATCTTGCAGGGAGTTCTTAGTGTGACTGTTCCAGTCCCTGAGGGAAGAATCAGTAGGGAGAATGAAGTGTGATGCACCCACATCCAAGGTGCTTGGGATCACAGAAGCTGGGCGGGTGGGTACCAGGGAGAGAGAAGGGAAGGGGAGATGCTTCCTCTCACGTAGGCAGCCCCTTTGCTCTCCCACCGCCTACTGTGTCACAGACATGCATGCCCACCCTGAGAGGGAGCACAGTCCCTACTCTCGAGCTGAACTGGCAACTTTCTGCTTGGCGCTCCTGACTCCCACCTCAGATGGTGTCAGGGCACTTGCTGCCTTCAGAGTTGTTGAGTGCTTTCTTCTTCCATCTCAAAAGATACTGCAGTAGTTGTCTCTCCTACACTGGACAATTTTAAGGTTGTAATAATGATGAATCAGAAAGAGATTGAAACTCTAATTAGCATCAGAAAGAACCTTGCCATTTTGGAGGAGGGAGGCGTGAAGTCCCAAACTTGCCCACTTCCTGCTGAGGTTTGTTCCCTTGTCTTAGTGGACCTGTCATTGATCCACCGACAGGCACGGGAGGTGAGGCTGTAAGGCCACCTGGAGAGGAAGGATGGGAGGGGAAGATCTAAGAGAAGCCGGAGGGAGAGGAGGAAGGTGTTAAGAGGGTGCAGCAGGTCTATTAAAAGGTTTGTGAATAATCTAGGGGAGCCGTCAAGCTGCTTTCTCCAGAAAACCCTTTCAAGCTGTCAGTCATCCTTAATAACCCCCTAGGGCATGATGCCGGGGTCCTCCCGGATATTCTTTTTCTCCTTCTCTTTCTTTTCTCATCTTCTCCTTCCACAGGCTCCAATACCATGGTGGATGACTTTTTTAAATGCAATTCAGATAAAGCTTGGGGAGAATATCAGAATGAATTTATTTTTGGCATATTTTAAACCCGAGAATCATTTTACTCAAATCATGGTCATTTATTGATTGGCTGAGCACCTGTGTGTGCCAAACACTTTGTCAGGTGCCAGGTACAGAAATGAGCAGACAGTGAAGTATCTTGCCTAAATGTAGGTTAAAGCAAAACCAAAACATTCTCACAACACTCTGAGTGTTTTAGAGAAGAGTTAGAAAGCACATCCCAGCCTCTGGGCCCGTGAGAGGAGTCCTTCCATCCCTGTGTTTCACGGGCCGTGTTTTCTGATATGTTAATAGGTTTCTGTTGAAAAGGAGGTTTGTAATCAAGGAATCATATGAAATGATGGAGGAAGCAACTTGAATATTATTTCTTTTGGGTGGGTCTTCTCACAGGCTAATGCAAAAATAAAATCTGCTGTGTTTCCCGAGTTTCTTTGATTCCAGAAGCTCATTTTCCACAGAACATGTGAGCATCTTACAGATCACTAGCTATAAGAAGACCACAATTTGGGAATTGTTCTTCACTCTGCAATATCTTTGGCAAATAGTCACCCAACTGAAATTGCTCTCACCATCCTCAAGACATAGCACAGTCACTCCTGGGACCAAAGAGAGCTTAAAAGCCACAATTTCATCATTGCTGTTGCTGACACCAACTAATGCTTATTGGCACTTGAGCCCTGATTAGGGTACTGGGAGCAGACTGAGTTCTTGCTGCCAAAGAGGTCTAAGGGTGGGGGTGACTGTCTAAGCCACAGAGTTGTTGAAAAGACACTTGCTCCTTGGAAGAAAAGTTATGGCCAACCTAGACATCATATTAAAAAGCAGAGACATTACTTTGCCAACAAAGGTCCGTCTAGTCAAAGCTATGGATTTTCCAGTAATCATGTATGGATGTGAGAGTTGGACTATAAAGAAAGCTGGGCACCGAAGAATTGATGCTTTTGAACTGTGGTATTGAAGAAGACTCTTGAGAGTCCCTTAGACTGCAAGGAGATCCAACCAGTCCATCCTAAAGGAAACCAGTCCTGAATATCCATTGGAAGTACTGATGCTGAAGCTCAAACTCCAATATTTTGGCCACTTGATGTGGAGAACTGACTCACTTGAAAAGACCCTGATGCTGGGAAGGATTGAAGGTGGGAGGAGAAGGGAACAACAGAGGATGAGCTGTTTGGATGGCGTCACCAACTCAATGGACATGAGTTTAGTAAACTCCAGGAGTTGGTGATGGACAGGAGGCCTGGCATACTGTGATTCATGGGGTCGCAAAGAGTTGGACACGACTGAATAACTGAATTGAACTGATGTCCATTCAAACCCCCTGTAGGCCTTGGCATCTAGTTCTTTTGCATCTTCCTTCTGATACCAGGAGTGGTTTCCTCTAAGGTCTGGCCCGCATCTTCTTTGTTTGCATTTGACTCACCAGACCTGTTGAACCAAAACACTAGCTCTTATTTACTGAAATTGTCAGGTCTCTTCTTTTGTTCATTCAGTTCAGAAGGTGTTTGTTTTTATCTCTTATTCTGCTTCGTTTGCAAACATACCTCTCTGAACAGTGTAGGGGCAAGACAAAGAGACAAGTTTGGTGAAAGAGGTTGCCTTAGAAGCTGTTTTTTAATGGAAAAATCTATTGTGCAGTGATATTGCCATGATCAGTGGGAGGCTGTATTTTATAGGCTGACATATTTGATTGGGAGGCAGAAGGAAAATGAGATAATTTGGGGGAAAAACAAGATAGAATGTCATAGAAGTCCACGGGAAGCAGGAAGATGATGAATCAAAATATGTTGGCAAAGTGAGAGGGAGAAAAAGGTACATCAGGACAAGAAACACTTTGCCATAGAAATTCTGAGTTCGGATCTTCATTTTGCTAATTTAGTGTGCGAATTTTAGGCATGGCGTTTGATTTGGATGGCCTTGTTTCTCCAGTGAATTGGGAATAAGATATCTTTCTAGAAACTGTTGAGTTTCAAACAAGTATTAAAGTTTGTGTGTGAGAGTAGGATGGGATTGGGAGGGATTTCAAAGCCCTATGTATGCAAAATGTAATTCAAGTGGACTAATTAGGAGGATTTGGGGTTGATATCATGGGGAGAGAGAGTCAAGGGAAAGCTGAGTTGAGAGATCCAAGTGTTAGATGGGACTTTCAAAATGTTCCAAAACCGTTTCAAGGCGCTTAATGAGAAATCCTACCAAGAGTTGATTTTTCTCTTTCTTGAGCCACGTGGTGTGATCCTCCCTCAACCCCTACCATTCAGAGACCTGGCGTCACACTTGTGGTATTAGAATCCAGAATGTGGATTTCCATGCAGGGTTTAGTTCACGATGTGTTAGCATTACAGAGAGAATAAGGGATCCCTTTTCAAGTCTAGATTTATTCCTTGTTTTTCCAGAGTCTTCCCAGGGCCTGGCCTGGTCTAGCTGTGTACTGTTGGACCATGATGTGATGGAAGAAAGAAAGCCAGAGCCCAGGGTCAGGAGCTGAGCAGGACGTGGATAACACTCATCTCTTCCAAGCAACCTGTCATAGCCTTTACCAAAATCCCTGGACTAAAATGATGGACGTACCTTGCCTCTGTCTTTTGAAAATTTGCCTAATTTAGAGTAGAAAGGCTTAGAACCCACATCACCGAACACTGTAAAACCAGTGATTATTTGTGTGATCTTAGAAAAATATTTGACCTTTCTGGACTGTTATCCATTGGGTGAGGATATTAGACTATTCAAATGCAGGCTGTTGTATGACAGTGACATGGTGCCCTGCACAGTATACATGGGAGAATGAGTTAATCTATAATCACATCAAATCGGGAGTGAAGCAATGCAGTGTATGTTTGTATTGCACTGTGCTTGTTGCATAACCCTCCATGTGAAGCTGTGGGAATGGAGGCCTTCACCTGGCAGATGGTTTTGATGAAGTATAATACTAAAGAACCATTTTTCTTTCTTTCAGACCAATGATGCCTTAGGAGCCACCTGGAATTGGCTGTACTTCATCCCCCTCATCATCATTGGATCCTTCTTTGTTCTCAACCTCGTCCTGGGAGTGCTTTCCGGGTAAGCCAGATGTTTCTCTTTTCTCTTCTCTCTGACTATAAACTAATGCTCTGGACTTCTTGCAAATTCGTTCATGCAACCCTCATTTACTGAGCAGCCCCTTTGGGCCAAAAGCTGCTCTAGATGCTGGGAATACAGTCGTTTTAATCATCTTTAGTATTCTTAGGAATTAAAAATCTTAAGTTGGTACAACATTGAACATGACATGTAGTGAGGGTCCATTTATCCATTCTTTCATTCCATCACTCAAAAGAGACCATTTTTGTTAAATGCTGTGCTGGTTGTTAAGCATATAATGTTTAATAAGATACAGACTGTATCCTCAAAAAGTTCTTAATCTATCTTGTATTGGACATCAAATTTCATATTTGTGGCTTGAATTACTGTACATCAGTTAACAAACATTCAGTGTTCATTGCCATGATAAGCATTACAAGGAGCACATAAAGTTTAAGGCATAGTTTTTGCCCTTAAAAAACTTATGTTTTGCTGAAAAGACAACAACAACACTTGAAACAGTTAGGGAGCAGAAGTTTGTTTACTTGCTAATATAAGTTATAGTTCATCTGTTTGGGGAAGGGACAAATCTATATAGTCTGAAGTTATCAGGAATGGTTTCATAAAGGATTGGGATTTTGTTTGGGATTCAAAATATGTAATAGAATAAAATAGAATACATGGGAGTGAATATTCCAGAAAGGGGAGCACCCCCCATAAGCCAACATGACGAAATGGGATTTGTTATGGAGAGTGAGAAGACTATGATGTGACCTAATTTAACTTAAGTGGAAATTTCACTTTGGGAATTGAAAGGAGAAAATAGAAGGGCAAAAACAGGGTCGTAGAGGGTCTTCTGTTTTCTGAGCAAAACTGAACATAATTTCTTGTCTGAATGGCAAATGTTCTTGAAATGGAAATTTATAAAGTGGTGCTTCTGTTTAAGCATGGTGGATTGAACCAAGATGGCTATCTCTTGTACATCCACAAACACAGGAAATAAATTTTGAGAAGGACGCAGTGACAGAGAGAATAGGAGAGGGTATGAAAACAAATGAGAGTTGCCAACAAAATGTCTGAGACAGAGAGTAAATGATAACTAATCTAGTGGCATGAAAGCTGAGGCTCCATTAACTACAATGAGGAATGCCAAGAAAGGGTCAGGAATTGAGGCATCATGTAAAGCTGGGTTATGGGGGATGCTAAACAAGATTTTTCATAAATCCTTGTGAGGAACATTTAGATATGTCCTCCCCTCAACCAAACAGTACTCATAGGTGTCTGCCCCACCCAACCCCACACTGCCCTAGTTAGAAGACTTCCTCTCTCTCAAGGCTGAATCAGAAAAGCTTGGGTTTGTGGACACACAGGAGATGACCAACTTGGTTCAACCCACCATGTTTAAACAGAGTTTAATATTAGATGGGGTTGATCTCTTGTAATGAAAGCAGAAGTATTATATGAAAGTCCACAAACTGGATGTCATGTTTCCAGCCCAATTCTACTGCTTGGCTCTCAGAACTGTAGCAGTCTGGGGAAGGAGAGGGAGAGGGTTTCACAGCATTCCTCTGTGGAAAACCATCCATCTGAAGAGAAAAGACCTTTGTATCCTGATATTTGACGGTGACCAGAAAAATGGTCTGACCCATCACTTGTGGTGAGGTTCACTTATTAGTTTCCTTTGGCTGCTGCAACAAATTATCACAAACCAGGTGGTTTAAGAGTGTGAGAGAAATTGTCTCATAGAGGTTAGAGGGCCAAAATCTGGCAGGGTGATGCTACCTCCAAGGGATCTAGGGGAGAATTTCTTTCCTCCTTCTTCCAACCTCTGTTGGCCCCAGGCATTCCTAGGCTTGTGACTATATCACTCCACTCCCTGCCTCTGTGGCTGCATTGCCTCCTATTCTGTCTAAAACCTCCTTCTGTCTCTCTCTTATGAGGACACTTGTTGGATTTAGTGTCATCTGGATGATCCAGCATGACCTCTTCATCTCAAGATCCTTAATTACATTACCTTTTTCCAAATAAGGGAGTGTTCACAGATTCCAGGAATTAGCATGTGGACGCATCTTTGGGAGAGGCAAGTACTAGTCATCCATTGCTGCTGCTGCTAAATTGCTTCAGTTGTGTCCAACTCTGTGTGACCCCATAGATGGTAGCCCACGAGGCTTCTCCGTCCCTGGGATTCTCCAGGCAAGAATACTGGAGTGGGTTGCCATTTCCTTCTCCAATGCATGAAAGTGAAAAATGAAAGTGAAGTTGCTTAGTCATGTCCGACTCCTAGGGACCCCATGGACTGCAGCCTACCAGGCTCCTCCATCCATGGGATTTTCCAGGCAAGAGTACTGGAGTGGGTTGCCATTGCCTTCTCTGAGTCATCCATTACACCCCCTGCCCCATTCTATAAGCCCCAACCATTCACAGGAGCTTCCAAGAAGCCTTTTGTGCCTTGATCTTAAATATGAACACGGTTAGGGGTCATCAGCATTCAAAGAAAAGGTCCAACACGAAGACAAATCAAAATAATAAATAAATAGAAGGAGCTTGAGGGAATATGAATAATGAAGGGAGCAGAAAGTAATTTTTTAAAAGCATAATTAATATCAGCAGAGATAGAAGAGATTATCCACAAGATATTAGATTGCTATGAAAAAGAACACTTAGCAGTTAAGAGCATTTGGAAATTAATGTAAAAGAATTAATGTAAAATATATATTAATGTACAATGAATTAATGTAAAATGTATAAAAATGTAATAAACAGTAAATGGTAGGACTATAAAGTTTAAATTGCACAGAAAGTAAAACAAAAATAAGAAAATCAAAGATTTGTTTCAACATTGAACTAATAAAAATTCCATAAAGAAAATAGGGAAATGGATAGAAAATTAATAAAGAAAAATACCAAAGATGTTCTTAGAACTAGTAAACTCACATTGCCAAATTTAAAAGATCTGTTGATACATGTGCAAAGACACTCTTTCTGTCATTAGGTTTTTATAGTGGAGACTTAGCGAAAATCTGGGTATCCATAACTAAGAGAGTAGTGAGCTGTCTCTTGGATGCAGACCATGACATATTATGTGGCAGTTAGGAGCAACAAAGACCATGTACACATTGAAAGCAGAGTTTAGTGAAAACAAGAAGGAAACAGTATAGTATCATCCACATAAATTAAAAATGTACACAGTTTGTAAAAATTCATTAAAAATATACACTGAATATAATGTAACAGTTATTTATATGGCAAGGAAATGGGAGGTGGGTATGGAGATAACTGAGAATGGATGAATTAATAAGAAAAATGCCCACTGACAACTCAACGCAATGAAAGAGAAAAGACCACTCCAAGATAAATCATGACATTTCAGAGCATCTGAGTAAGATAATATTCTGTAAGCTTCTGGTGATTATTAAGGGGATGAATTTTATTTGTAAAGAATCTGGAGTTAGGATGGCTTTGGAGTTAGGATGGCTTTGAACTTCTCAATGATATTGAAAGTTAGGAACCAATAGAAAACCTCCTAACACTTTCTGAAGGAAAAAAATTTCCAAGATAGGATTCAATACCTAGCCAAAATAGCAGTTATTTGTGAGGATGAAATTGCCGTATTTGGAGACACTCTTTCTGAAGAAGTTACTGGAGAATGCGAGTCACTAAAAATGAGGAATTCATTGAGGAGGGAGAAGGACATATGCTACTCATGGAAACAAGAGATTCATTAGAGAGGAAGAAAGTTTTCCAGGATGATGATGAAGGGAAGTCTAGGATGCTAACTGTCCGAAAGTCTAGGGAACACCAAGTTCAGACTTGAGTAGAATGACAGAAGGCTCTAAAAATGATATCTTTAAGAAAAAATGGAATTAATAATTCCCAATGTGTATTAGTATAGTTAGAAAAGTTTAATGTTTTTTCCAAAACTATATATAAGTATTTGTATGTATTTGCACACACATACATCAATCTAAGCAATGAATTCCACAGAATACAGAAGTGTTATCATGAAAAGAATATAAGCAAAGTAGGTACTCCGTACAGCTCAACTGTCAGTCAGGTGTGCGTTGTTCACACTGGATTTTGAGATAGCCCCCATGGTGCTATGGTTGCCTTGAGAGCATAAGAGAGAATAAGTAGGGGGAGGAGAAGGGAATGTCAGAGACTGAAATCTTAGGTTCCACAGTGGGAAAGTCCTTAAGCAATACCTAAAATGGAAAGATTAAGAAGTAGCAGTTGTATAAGTATAATATTTAGAAAATTGGAAATGAGTATTAGAAGAAGCAGGTAAAAGAATTACAAGTGGTTGCCTATGGGGAGTCAGATTTAGGGGTGAGAAAGGGTGAGGCTGTGGGCTGCTGTTTTTTCACTATAAGCTTTAAAAAATATTTGACTTTAAAGCACAACATGCATAACTTTGAGAAAAATAGAAATTAAATTTTATAATGATCATACACACACACAAAAGTATAGGACAAAAGGTCTGTATGAGACATTGACCTGAGGAAGAGACCAATCTCTCTTCCCCAGGAAGAGGATTGGCCTGGGGAGAGACCAGATGCAGGAAGATTAAGAGAAAACCCTGATGTATTAGTCAACTCTGTAGTAGTAAGAGCCTTGGGTGACTTGTGAAATGGTTATGAAGGAAAAACAGGAGACAGTGTGAAGGAGTTCTTAATAGTGTGTGTCTGGAGCGGAGAGTCACAGATGTAACAGGATTTCTTAAGTAGGTGCTCATTCAGTGAGCGTTCGTTGACATCCTTTATGTTCAATAGGTAATTGTCTCCACATATCCTGTAGCTGCAACTCAAGTCTTCTATTTTAATGGCTGCCCAGGATGGGTCTGACCACAGACTTCTTTCTTCTTGTATTTCTACTGAGGGGATAATCTCCCATTTGTATAATCTTATCTGCTACATTTTGTCCTTACTTATTTCCTAAGTGTGTCGATGTTTTAGTTGGAAAAATTCAAGTCAGATTCTCACTTTTGAATAACAAGTCAGTGATGTTCCAGATAAAGTTCCGATATGGGTTGAGAATGTGTCTTGACAGAGCTGGAAGGGGACAGAACACTGGCGCTGAAAGACAGTCCTGTGTCTGACTGTGTCTGCTCTGATGTACTAGCGCTAGTTTGGAATTGCCTGTTTGAATTCTACATATTTACCCTGGTGGGAAAGCATGGTAGGTTGGAAGAAGTGCGAACTTTGGCATCTGATAGTCATGTTGTTTAGTCACTAAGTCGTGTCCGACTCTGCGACCCCGTGGACTGCAGCATGACAGGCTTCCCTGTCCTTCACCATCTCATGGAGTTTGCTCAAACTCATGTCCATTGAGTCGAAGATGCCATCCAACCATCTTATCCTCTGTCGTCCCCTTTTCCTCCTGCCCTCAATCTTTCTCAGCATCAAGGTCTTTTCTGGTGAGTTAGCTCTTTGCATCAGGTGGCTGAAGTATTGGAGCTTCAGCCTCAGTTCTTGCAATGAATATTGAGAGTTGATTTCCTTTAGGGTTGACTGGTTTGATCTCCCTTGCTGTCCAAGGGACTCTCAAGAGTCGTCTCCACCACTGCAGTTTGAAAGCATCAGTTTGGTGCTCAGCCTTCTTTATGGTCCAGCTCTCACATCCATACATGACTACTGGAAAAACCATAGCTTTGACTCTGTGGACCTTTGTCGGCAAAGTGATGTCTCTGCTTTTAAATGTGCGGTCTAGGTTTGTCATGGTTTTTTCTTCCATGGGTGAAATCCTAACCCTGCTGCTTATTAGTGTGCATTTGGACGTTACTCTGCGCCTGCTTCCTCCCCTGTGAAATGGGATAGCAATATCCCTCTCCCAGGCTGAGGCCCAGCTATGGCATGGAGTAGCTGTCAGCTCTTACCCCGTCTGATAATATTGATGCTCATTTTCTCTCACTGTTAGGTGCAGGTGGCTATCATCCAAGTAGCAGCGTGTGATATTGGGCTCGAGCCCACTGTCAGACTGTGAGCTCCTCTCTGACCGGAAGGCGGCCTCCTCTGGTTGGGAGATGAAACAGAAGTAGCATGGCACATGCCTCCTTAGCACTTCTGGAGAAGGTTCGGAGGTGACAGCAGCAGCTGGGAACAGCTGGTGTGAAGACATTCTGACATTTAAAAGAGTGTTAACAATAGGAGCCTTGTGGACTGGAGCTGGAATAGTTCTGTCCTGGTTTCTCCTTCTCCTGATACTCAACACCTATGTGGTTCCACTGGTGTGTCTGTAGACGGTTCGGCAGCAGCTAGTTCTGTGTACAGGGTGGTGGGGGTGTGGGTTCTCTCTCTCGCTTTGTCTGGTTCTCACATGCCCCTGAATGGGGATGTAGGTGTTCTGCTTGGAGTAAGGGGTTGGTTGGGAGTTGCATGTATAAACCAGGGAGAAGGTTGAAGGTTTTATCTCTGGGGCACGTGTTCCCTGTGACCTGCAGGCAGTTTAATGTTAGGCCCTGAGGCTTCCTAAAGCAGAAAAAGAGCTATGGAAGGAGGAGATCCTGTTGGGCAAATGATAAGAGTCCAGTAAGGGAGGGCAGGTAACCCACACGAGTGCTCATGACCCACCAGGTGTGAAAGTGACTGTGGCACCCATCCTAGAAGCACAGGCCTAGGTGGGTAGAGGGCTCAGAGGTATGTTTGAGAGTCTCAGTGTATTTAAACAGGAACTGTGGATAGCTTTGTCGCATTTTTACTTGTCTTGGAGGAAATGGGATTTGATGAAAACTATTAGCTTAGGCTTGAAGAGAAGCAGAGCTTCCTGTCTCCATGGAAACAAACCAGGGCTGCAGAAGCATGTCCTGAGGTGCAGTCAGGGGTGACAGGGCAGAAGGCTCATGCAAACAGAAAGTGACCCTTATCCCATTACCTCTACCCTCTGCTCCCAGGGTTTCTGGAGAGAGGGAGAGAGTCTTGAGGGAGCCATCATGCTGTCTCCAAACCAGGGCAGGGACAGCTAAGCCAGGAACTGCTGACACATGCATATACAGGGAGCGTGTGTATAAAGTATGGCATAGTTTTCAGAGCACCTTTGCTTCTTGCTCTTATATGTTCCTTGTAACAGCTGTGTGCAGTAGGTAGATACTCTATTTATTTACGGATGGAAAGAAGAGGGTTTAGAGATTCTGAGCCCCAACTAGTTACTGGCAGAGTTATGGTCAAAGGTTATAATTTCCCACCTGTGGTTAGAGACTTGTTCTGATACACCTACACCACATGGCCCATATCCAGGAATATGGGCTCCCAACATGGCATAACTAAAGAAAACCAGCTAATGGTTAACCTAGAATATCATCCTGACCATACAGATGTTGGTGCCAGTTTTAAGCTGTCCATACATTGATGCACATACTTATTCACACACACTGGTCTTCACATACACAGTGTGGCCTGATACATATAAAGTCCCTTGTACATACAAAGTCCCTTGGACTGCAAGGAGATCCAACCAGTCCATCCTAAAGGAAATCAGTCCTGAATATTCGTTGGAAGAACTGATGCTGAAGATGAAACTCCAATACTTTGGCAACCTGATGTGAAGAACTGATTCATTGGAAAAGACTCTGATGCTGGGGAAGATTGAAGGCAGCAGAAGGGGATGACAGAGGATGAGATGGTTGGATGACATCACCGGCACAATGGACACGAGTTTGAGTAGGCTCCAGTAGTGGGCGATGGACAGGGAAGCCTGGCATGCATATCTTGATTGAGTGGAGTGGCTCTTGTTACTGGCAAGATAACTATCACCAGATAACTGCTGAGGTCTGTCTTGCCACCAACTCATTTGCTGGATAGCTTTGACAAGTTCAGGGCAATTCAACAAAAGCTGATTGTATGGTTACTATGCTTAAGACACTGTACTAGACACTGAGGTTAAAGTGAAGTGAAGTCGCTTAGTTGTGTCTGACTCTTTGTGACCCCATGGACTGTAGCATACCAGGTTCCTCCATCCATGGGATTTCCCAGGCACGAGTACTGGAGTGGGTTGCCATTTCCTTCTCCAGAAGGAAATCTCAGACACTGAGATTACAACGATGAATAAAATAAAAAGATTGTAGATTAGTTAAGGAAATCATTCAAAATTACATGTAATGGTGTCTAAATTCAATAGATCCAGAATTCTGGCCCTATCAAAAGTTTGATTCATATGTCATATATTTTGGGCACCTACTATCTTGCGAGGCATTCTTAAGTGTACAAAGGTGAATAGGACCTAGGTCCTATCCACAAGGAAGAAGCTAAAGAATGTATCTTCAGAATTAAACCTTGAATCTCCTGAGTCACCTGCCATTGCTTCCCTCTGTATGTTAGGAGTTGGCATCTAAGTATTTCTCAGGCCTGACTTGAGATAGGAATAGCTGGTGGTCTTAGGAAGGAAGTTATTCTTGTCCAGCTCAATGGTCCAGGTGAGCATGCAACGCTCCTCTGAGGAGTTGGTGGGTATTAGTTTGGCCTGTGTGTCATGGTCCAGAGGCAAGCTGACATCAAAGGAGACTGGCTAAGATGAGCCTGTGCATAAGCCACAGGGTAATTCTTCTCCCAGGATTCTGATCCTGGAATCAGTGGGAGAAACTCAGCAAGCAGTTCCTGGGTTCTTGCTGCTCGGGGCTGGGAATGAGATCGAACAGGGACAGAGAGCTGCTGTCCTCAAGGAGCTTGTAGTCTATTAGAGACATAGCTCAGGGTGCACATTTATATTAGACGGGGGCAAGGATCAGGCAGGGCCACTTGAAGAAGATGAGTAATGGCCAGCCAGATGGGAGAAGAGCTTTCCATCAGGTTGGCTGTCAGGAACGTGTAAGAGGCTCTTCTGAGACTGTAGTGAAGCCCGCCCAGGGGGATGTAGAGGAGATGAAACTAGAGGCGAGAGGCTCATGGTGAAGGGCTCCTCCTATGGGCTAAGCTGAACCTGAGTTCCAACCTGACCCCTGGAGCTCATGGTGCGGGGTTGGTTCTCAAGCTTTAGGCGAGGAAGACCACCAGTTTGCATTTGAAGGTGATTGCCCTGGAGGAGTGAGATTGGAGACAGAGAGGCATCTTTGGAGTGACAGTTGAAGAAAGAAGCAGTGAAACAGTGAGGCAGCAGAGAGTGCAGTGGAGTAGTGATGGAGAAGGTGGACCAGATCCAGAAGATGTTGGTGGGATGGGATCTGCATGACTCGGTGACTGTATGAGTGTATCTAACCATACTGGGGGTGGAAATAAGAGGGAAGTCTCTTGGACTGCTTCTAGTATCTTTCTTCTTCTTTTTTTGGTTGTACTTGGGTCTTCATTGCTGCGTGGGCTTTTCTCTAGTTGTGGTGAGCTGGGGCTACTCTAGTTGCAGTGCGTGGGCTTCTCGTTGCAGTGGCCTCTGTGGTGGCCTCTCTTGTTGCAGCGCACAGGCTCTAGGACAATCCAGCACAATAGTTGTGGTACATGGGCTCTGTAGTTGCAGCTCCCAGGCTCTAGAGCACAGGCTTAATAGCTATGGCGCCTGGGCTTGTTCCTCAGCATGTGGGATGTTCCCAGATCAGGAACTGAACCTGTGTTTCCTGCATTGGTAGGTGGATTCTTTACCACTGAGCCACCAGGAAAGCCCCTAGATTTATTTATTTTCTTTTTTGTGTTGAAGTCTAGTTGATTTATAGTATCATGTAAGTTTCAGGTGTATAGCATAGCAATTCAGTTATGTGTGTGGACACACACATACACAGACTTTTCCAGATTTTTTTCCCTTACAAGTTATTGTATAATATTGACTCTTTACCCCCAAGTTCATACTCAATAGGGCAACTAGGTAATAAAAATGACTGAGGTATAAACCAAGGCCTGGAGGGAAGAATTCTGCCACTCTGAGCTAACGCTGATTAAAGATTTACTATCTCCCAGGTACTAAAAACTTAGCATGTGTAAAGTAATTAGGTTTGGGAGTCATTTATAGAACTTGGATGTTTTCAGATGTCACTGGTAAGACTGATCATCCACCGCAACCTGTTCCCTAGAGGAAGCAGTCATGACAGACCACTGTGTTACACCCCTGTGCCTCCACACGTGGCCATCACCTTGAACACTATACTTCTTGCAGTTTCTTAGCAATGCTCTACGCTCCTGTGGTCAGGAATGAGCCCTGCCCTGTTAGCTTTTCTTGTTGAATTCCTGCTCCTCCCTCAGGGCCTATTTCAGCTTTGACTGCCTTCATGAGATCCTTCTAGATCCATACCCCTACTCCCATTCTGCAGTTGGGACTAAAATCTTTCTTCCATACGCTCCTGTCACACTGTGTTCCTGTCCATTACAACCTACCACTCATTATGTGTTGTGCTTAGTCATGTCCGACTCTTTGTGACCCCATGGACTGTAGCCCACCAGGCTCCTCTGTCCATGGGGACTCTCCAGGCAAGAATACTGGAGTGGGTTGCCATGCCCTCCTCCAGGGGATCTTCCCAACTCGGGGAATTGAACCCAGGTCTCTCATGTTGCTGGCGGATTCTTTACCGACTGAACCACCAGGGAAGCATTACTCATCATAAGATTATGCAATTTTGTTGTGTCATTTAGTAATAATAATGCTAAAGAAAAGAGTTAACTTTTATTGGAAGCTCGTTATCTTCTTGGTATTCTGCTGAATACTTTATTTGGCTGATTTTATAACAGCCTCATGAATAAGTCACTGTTGTTAGTCCCATGTTATAATAAATGGGGAAATGGAGGCTGAGAGAGTTGGAGAATCTTGCCTAAGACTGCACAGTTGACAAGGGCCAGAGCCCTCCTTTCTCCTCCTCAGGGTGCACTGTCCTTGTATTGGAGTACTGAATGTCTCCGTCACCTGTTAGATTTTGTTCCTAATGCTGGAGACGACTTTCCACAGAGTTGGACCTCTCTTAACATCTCAGTGCCTTGTTCTTGTGCTCCGTACATAATTGCTGAATTGAAGGGAAACCCAGTAACACCAGGCCCCTGTTAGGGGATTCCTTACCCTGTTGTGACCTTCTAGAGAATAATATTGCAGAGGACTGAGGAAGAGGCTGGTATCTTAAAACCCTGGAGCATAATCACTAGCACAGGAGAGCCCGGCAGAAACTCCAAAGATCTGTGAGGTGTTATAGACATGAAATTGTCACACGTTATACATTTTTTCACACCTATTGATTTTTTTCTTATAGCTAATTTCTCATGTCCTTTGCTCATTTTCCTCTAGCCATATTTATTTTTTCAAATGAACGTAAAAGATCTATTTGTATAGAGAGGAAAATAATCCATTTATATCATATGTGGCAAATATTTAGGGAACAGTCACTTAAGGATAAAGCTGTCATCCTTGTGGGAATTGTGGGCAGCTAACTCCATTGGAAACACAAAAGACTAGAGCAGTTGTTCTCTTTCTTTCTTTTTTTTTTTTTTTTTTTTTTTTACTGTAGAGCACTTCATTTGGAAAGCATTTCATCTGTATTCATTTGTTTAGTTCTCATAGCAATCCTAGGGAGTGGGTTGTTATATTACAAATAAGGAGCTTGTAGCTCAAAGGTGAACAGGCAGCATGCTCTGTGTAATAAACCTAAGGGAGTGATGTTCTGACCCTTAGTCCTCTGTTCCTGGTTTCACACAGCACTGTTTTCCCATATAGAGTTGGGTGCTTCCAGTGAAATCTTTGCTGCTCAGCTTCTATTCAGAGCATAGACATGCAATTTACGTATACACTCTAACACAACAAAATGCTCGTTTGAATTTAGTTATTAGGGCAGCAAATATTTACTGAGCCCTTACTCTGTGCCAAACACTGTTCTAGATGGAATTGAAAAATCCCTCCCCTCATGGAGCTTGTATTCCCATGTTGCACATGTAATCTTTATTTTCTAGAATATTACCCCCCATTTTAAGTTGTACTGTTAGGAAGAAGAGTGTGTGTCTGTGTGTGTGTGTGTTGCTCAGTCGTGTCCGATTCTTTGCACCCCCAAGAACTGTTGCATGCCAGTCTTCTCCATCCATGGGATTCTCTAGGCAAGATTACTAGAGTGGATTGCCATTGTCTTTCTCCAGAGGATCTTCCCGACCTGGGGATTGAACCCTGGTCTCTTGCATTGCAGGCAGATTCTTTACCATTTGGGCTACAAGAAAGAAGTATGATCGGTACTAATACCCTGAAATCGCCTTTGTCGATAAAGTTGTGGATTGAGATTGTGACTGTGAAATGTAATGCTTTGCAAAGAAAAAGACTCCAGGTCTCTTTTATTGTTTAAAATTCAGTTCCATCTCAAAAATCAAGCTCTAATGCACTCTGTTATTTATCTGGACAAGCAGAGAATATACTAGAATCGATAGTTCTGGGGACCTGGGCCAACGTGGGAGGGTCATTGTCTGAAGATGTGTGGTGGGGATAGAGTGGTGAAGTCATATCTTGTGGAAACTAGTAATCATATCGAAAAAAGTCAGCTCCGAGAGGCAGGGTCAAAGTGGTAAGGGAAAAGAAATAGAGAAATCGGTGAAGAGGACAGTCAAGATAAATCATCAAAGCAAGGCACTGTTTTACATGGACTCATCCTTATAGAGAAATTTGAACAATTAGACTGGGAATTCATTATGTACCTTTTTGGTGATGAAGGCTACAGCTAAATATAAAAATGCTTCCACTCTCTGTTTAAGATTTTTCATGCATGGAATTCTTGGTTGGCCAGATTCTTAGGTGACTGAAACAAAACTTACCTCCTCTGCCATAATCTAAATAACTTGCTGTAGATTCACCCTGTAATGCTCTGATGTTGTTGTTCAGTCACTAAGTTGTGTCCAACTCTTTGCAACCCCATAGACTGCAGTACACCAGGCTCCTCTGTCCTTCACTATCTTGAAGAATTTGCTCAAATTCATGTCGATTGCATTGGTGATGCTATCTAACCATCTCATCCTCTGCCACCCCCCTTCTCCTTTTGCCTTCAATCTTTCCCAGCATCAGGGTCTTTTCCAGTGAGTCGGCTCTTTGCATCAGGTGGCCAGGGTATTGGAGCTTCAGCTTCAGCATCAGTCCTTCAGTGACTATTCAGGGTTGATTTCCTTTATGATTGACTGGTTTGATCTCCTTGCAGTCCAAGAGACTTTCAAGAGTCTTCTCTAGCAGCACAATTTTAAAGCATCAGTTCTTCAGTGCTGAGCCTTCTTTATGGTCCAACTTTCACATCTGTACATGATCACTTCGTGGCAAATAGATGGGGCAACAGTGGCTGACTTTATTTTTCTGGGCTCCAAAATCACTGCAGATGGTGATTGCAGCCATGAAATTAAAAGATGCTTACTCCTTGGAAGGAAAGTTATGACCAACCTAGATAGCATATTAAAAAGCAGAGACATTACTTTCCCAACAAAAGTCCACCTAGTCAATGCTATGGTATTTCCAGTGGTCATGTATGGATGTGAGAGTTGGACTATAAAGAAAGCTGAGTGCTGAAGAATTGATGCTTTTGAACTGTGGTGTTGGAGAAGACTCTTGAGAGTCCCTTGGACTGCAAGGAGATCCAACCAGTCCATCCTAAAGGAGATCAGTCCTGGGTGTTCATTGGAAGGATTGATGTCGACGCTGAAACTCCAGTACTTTGGCCACCTCATGCGAAGAGCTGACTCATTGGAAAAGACCCTGATGCTGGGAAAGATTGAGGGCAGGAGGAGAAGGGGACGACAGAGGATGAGATGGTTGGATGGCATCACTGACTCGATGGACATGGGTTTGGGTAAACTCTGAAAGTTGGTGATGGACAGGGAGGCCTGGCGTGCTGTGGTTCATGGGGTCGCAAAGAGTCGGACATGACTGAGCGACTACTGAACTGAGCTGAACTGAACTGGAAAAGCCATAGCTTTGACTATAGGGACCTTGCTAGGCAAAGCGATGTCTCAGCTTTTTAATACACTGTCCCCTCATAGCATTCCTTCCAAGGAGCAAGCATCTACATCTGTTCATATACATATATACACACACATTTGTGTATATACATATACACATTTGTGTGTTCATATACATATATACACACACATTTCCATAGTACATTATGCTTATATCCATGCTTAAACTCAGTATACATGCTATACTCCAGTCTCTGTCCCTCCATGAAGGGAGGGACTTAACCCAGTAGGTGACTGTACCATTTTCTGAATTTGCCTTATATAGTATACACTGTGTTGTACTCTTGCACACTGTATTCGAGCCTCCTTAAAGATTGTTTCCATCCTAAGACCCCATTTTAGTTATCTGTTTTTCAGAGGAGGAGCTCATTTGTGTTTAGTAAAATAATATTATGTGAAATAATATTTAAGAAGTTGGCTTTATTACCAGGTCAACCTAGATTTAATTTACCAATCTGCTCCAAAAGGTATTTTCACTTGGGACATCCCTTACGTGTCTCAAATTTAGGATGTTCTAAACTAAATTCATTTCATTGCCTCCTTGCCCTGTTGCTGCTACTGCTAAGTCGCTTCAGTCGTGTCCGACTCTGTGCGACCCCATAGACAGCAGCCCACCAGGCTCTGCCGTTCCTGGGATTTTCCAGGCAAGAGTACTGGAGTGGGGTGCCGTTGCCTTCTCCAGCCTCCTTGCCCTACCCCAACACTAAACACATGTGTTACTCTTCCATACTCTTCCTCTGTTGTCTTTTATCACTTTTGTAATCCAACATAGTAATCTTAGTTAACCACGGTCTGTCCTTTTCACTTATTCTCTGCATCTGCTTACTCATCAAAACCTACTGATTCCACCTTTGAAGGTTTTCATGATCTGTATCCTGGACTGTAGCAATTGCTTCTTTAAATGTTCTCCTTACTCTAATCCAGCCAGCTCTCCATGATCAAAGCAGCCTTTCCTAGCTAGACTATCTAATTATATGATTTTTTTTTCATTTATTTTTATAAGTTGGAGGCTAATTACTTTACAATATTGTAGTGGTTTTCACCATACATTGACATGAATCCGTGGCTAATTATATGATTTATGTATAATTATTTATAATGGGTTTCTATTGCCTAAATAATAGAATAATTTATGTTTGTTTGTTCAGTTTTTCAACAAATAGGTATTGTGCTTCTCCTGTGCTAAAAAGTGTTCTAGAAACTGGGAATGTAGCGTAGAACTAAACAAGCAGAAAGTCTTGCACTTGTGAAGTTTGAATTCCAACACGGGAAGATTGAGTTGTTTTTCTCATTTAGGTAGATGAGAATACAAACATAGTTCATGTAAAGGAATCCTTCAGATTGCAAAGATGTCTATTTCCCCTCGTTTCATCGCTAACATGAATGTTAATAAATGCAAATAAGATTTTTACTGAATAGAAATTTATATGAAAACTTAAGTATATGAGAATATCCAGGACATTTCTTGAAACAGTGAGGAACAGGGAGTTTTCTCCAAGTAGTAAAGTGTATCCTAAAGTTGAAGTAATTAAAACAGTGTGGCCTGATGTAGGAATAGGAGAATCAAAAGAGATTCAAATATGTATAAATGAATTTACAGTATATGTTTTATTTCAAATTAGTGAAATTATTCAGTGAATGGTGTTGATAACTGGCCAGTCCCTTGGAAAGAAAAGGCTTAATTGGCTCCCTATCTCTCATAACTTATACCAAAATAAATTGCAGGTGGAGCAAGTACCCATGTTTTGAAAATTAAGCTGTAAATATTCAAAAAGATTTGGACAGCTTAAAAATCTTTAAGGGGGAAAGCCTTTCTGAGTGTGATACAAATCAGTAAGACATTAAGGAAACAGCTGATAAGTTGAATTTGTAAAAATAAAAATGTACTATCACAATTCATTAATTAGATCAAAAAACAAAACTTGAGTTAGTTTTGAATTTTAGATTGAGGATTAGGGAAGGGGGTTGAAAAAATGACTGGTTAGTAATAATTCTGTGGAAAGCTCTAGTTGTAGATAGAAGGTGAGAATCACAGGCACTGATGGCTGAAATGTAACGGGAAAGCAGAGGTGACGGGTGTAGGTGGTAAAATAGTCAGGACGGGGTAAATGATGGGCTGTATGGGGGAGGGAAGATCACTTAGCGTACATCCCAGGCGTGCTGTCAGTCCAGTTGGGTCCGACTCTTTGCAACCCTTTGGGCTGTAGCCCACTGGCCCCTCTGTCCTGGGCTTCTCCAGGCAAGAATACTGGAGTGGGTTGCCATTTCCTTCTCCAGGGGATCTTCCCAACTCAGGGATTGAACCCAAGTCTTCTGCAGCTCCTGCGTTGCAGGCAGATTCTTTACCACTGTGACCTCAGGGAAGCCCATACATCCCAAGATTCACTTGCAAATATCTTGGAGAACTTTGGTTTTCCACTTACTAAGCTGAATAATATAGGAAGAAAAACAGCTCTGTTCTGGCAGGAAGATGCATTCAATTCCAGACAGAGAGTGTCTGAGGTTCAGGAGGGCCAAACAAGTAGATAGGATCAGCCAATATCTGTGTTTTAAGAACAGAGGTAGAAGAGATACGACCCACTATCAGAACATAATAGAGAAAATGGCACAAATAGATAAGGTTATCCGTGGAGGGCATGTAGAGAAGAAAAAACAGAACCAAGGATAGAGACTTCTAGTAACACTGTTAAAGTATTAGAATATCAAGATTGGTCACAAGGGTATCACAAAAGCATCACATCGTAGAGGACAAAGAAATGCAGGATTTCTAAAAGGAATGAGAAAATTCCAAATGCTTAATGTGTATAGTGACTTGATACAAAGATAACTAAAAAATAACTGTTGAAGTTGTCAGTGTGGAGCACCTGGCTAGCTTTTTTCAAAAGGTCTTTTTTGTTTGTTTGTTTGTTTAATTTTAAAACAATTATAGAGTCACAGAAAGTTGGGGGAAGAAGTAGAAGACTTGTATCCCCTACACCTGGTTTGATAACATCTTGCATGACTATAGTATAATACCACAACTAGTATAGTATTCTAGTGGTATAGTATAATGTCACAACTTTGGTGCAGTCCAAAAAGTTTATTCAGGTTTAACTGTTTTTTTAATGTGTATTCTTATATGTGTGTCCATGTGTGTGTGTGTGTCTGTTTCCATGCAGTTTTATCAAGTGTAGATTTGTGTAACCACCACCATAATCAAGACACAGAACTCTCATTACCATGAGACTTCCTCATGCTACCCCTTTATAATCACATCCACTGTCCTCCACCCAATACCCCCTCATCCGCTGGTAATCAGTTGTTTGTTCTCCATCTCTCTAATTTTGTCATTTTAAGAATGTTAGAAGAATGGAATCATACAGTACATAACTTTTTTAAATTGACCTTTTTTTTCACTCAGCATAATTTCCTTGAAATCCTTCTAGATCTTTGCACATATTAATAACTTATTCCTGTTTGTTTCCGAATAGCTTTTCATGGTGTGGCTGTACTGCAGTTTGTTTATCCATTCACCCCTTGGGAAGACATTTGAGTTGTTTTGAGTTTTGAGCTATTACAGATAAAGCTGTTATGAACATTTGTGTACATGCTTTTGTGTGAACGTAAGTTTTATTTTCTCTGAGATAAATGCCCAAGAGTGTAATTGCTGGATCATAGGGTAAGTGCATGATTAGTTTTATAAGAAACTGCCAATCTGCTTCCAGAGTTATGTGCCTGCCAGCAAAAGTGAGAGTTCTGGTTTTTCCTTGTTCTCATCAGCTTGTTTTAAAAAAATTAAATAATAATTAACAATCAATGCTAAAAAGTATCACAGTTAATGTGGAAATTTTAAGGTAATATAAATAATGTAAACCAGTGATTATTAGGTAGATCACATTTTTAAACATTTTTGACTAGTACATTCTCAGAAGAAGGATACATAATGGTAAAACTAACACTGGGTGGGTTGGAAAGATGAATATGGAGTTAATAACTTTTCATTTTAACAGTTAAAGGCTTTAAGAGGGGATAATCACAAACACTGGCTCAGATGGTTAAGAATCTGCCCACAGTGCAGGAGACCTGGGTTCGGTCCCTGGATTGGGAAGATCTCCGGGAGGAGGGCATGGCAAGCTTAGCTCAACCGACTTTTCCAGCCTCAATGCTCTGCCCTCTCTCCTTTAGCCCTGCCACACACTCGCTGTTCCTGGATTCCCCAGGAGCACACACCTATGTTCCTTTGTTCCTTTTACTTAGAAAGAACTACCGTATCCCCTTTCACACACCTGACTTGTTTGACTTGTGAGCTCTGACTCATCTTTGAAGGTCCAATTCCCCTTAAGTTTCTTCTTCTTGCACTATAGGTAATCGTCTATTAGAGCCCTTGTCTTGAAGTTATTTATGGAGACCTTTGCCCCTTTCATGGACTTCCCTGGCGACTCAGATAGTAAAGAATCTGCCTGCAATGCGGGAGACCCAACTTCGATCCCTGGGTCGGAAAGACCCCCTGGAGAAGGGAATGGCTACCTACTCTAGTATTCTTGCTTGGAGAATCCCATGGACAGTCTGGCAGGCTACAGTCCATGGGGTCACAAAGAGTCGGACACGACTGAGTGATGCACACTTTTTTGCCCCTTTCATAGCATTGTGATGGCAGACACCAGACACCATGGTGAGTTCTTCTTTCTCTAGCGCTTGGCAAACCTAACAGGTCCTCAGTGGGCTCCCAGTAGATGCCCTCCAGTGAGTGAATCAAAGGCCATCTTCCTGTTTATGGGATGTCTACATTCTTCAGAAACTTTCCTGAAATTTTGGGCACTGTTTTCAATGGGTATAATTCCCCTGAAACCCAAGTTTAACGTTAGTTGAAGAGCAGAGCACAGATGACTGTAGCAGAACTCCATTATTTTGCTGGTGTCAAGGGACAACTCTAAAAATTGTGCTTAGACTTTCTCTATTACAGGGAGAAGGAGGGAACATTTGTCATTATCAGATTGATGGACATAAGCCAGTGTATCAAATCACTGCTGTTGGAGGGGTTTTTAATGGTTTTTTTTTGCTTACAAAATTTATCCCATATGCTCATTTCACTGTGGCTTTTATGCCAAAATCTTAGTCTTTTCAAGATTAGAAATATTTTTTTGCTTGAACCTATGTCTCTTTTTCTGATCAGTGGAATCTCATAGCAATTGATTTTGCCACATGGAAATTCATAATAGTATCAGAGCCTCACTTCATTCTGAGCTTATAGCCCACAATCAAGCCCCTATAATTAGACATGTTTTCTGTGCGCTTGCAGACATGTGCACACTGAGGTGGCTGAAATAATACCTCCCAATTTCCCCGGTTGATAATCACAGCCTTTACAACTTGGTTATATACTGGGTGCTTGGCATGTCTAGCTGTTAAGTTCCAAAGCCATTAGAGTTGTAGCTGAATTAAAAATTCTTTATTTTCCCCTCAGTGTCAAGTGCATCACTACATTCTCAACACTCAATTATCATCGCATCCCAAAATATTCCTCATTTAGCAAAAATATTGAAATTATTCTTTCCTGGTGAAGAAGCAAGCTCTGTTATGCAGGGAGAACATAGAGATGGCGTGTTCCAGAGGACCCGGGAAATGAACAGCCATTGAGAGCAGTGAGAGGGCAGGAGGGACCCCAAAGCTTGTTAAAGGGGCCACACTACCCTAACCCACATGAAACTAAACTTGACAACCAGTTTGTTTGCCAGCTGAAAGATCCCTAAGCTCAAGTTGACCAGAACAGAGAGAGGAGACCCCTTACCCCTCACCAGAGTTGGCAGAAATGGCAGTAAAATGAGACACAGTTCTTTCCGACTCCTCCAGCCTTGTGTGCTGTACATAGGGAAGTACCTCCTCCATCACCCCGCCCCTGCTTTTTCACATCATGCTCTTCCTTGAGATCAATACCTGATAATCAGAGAAGAATGATCTGATTACCACGCAAGAGAATCTGAATACCATACAAGAGAGGAGTGATCTTACTGGTGGACATCAGTGCCTCAGCCAGTAAGTATCTGAGATCCAGAACTCAGGGAAGGAGATACTCTTTTTTTTTTTTTTTCTAAATTTTGTTGGAATATAGTCACTTTACAATGTTGTGTTATTTTCTTTTGTGTGAATCAGCCATATGTATACATATATCCCATCTTTTTGGATTTCCTTCCCATTTAGGTCACCACAAGCATTGAGTATATAGTTCCCTATGCTATGCAGTAGGCTCTCATTTAGTTATCTATTTTATACGTAGTATCAATAGTGTTCATTGGAAAAGACCCTGATGCTGGGAAAGATTGAAGGCAAAAGGAAAAGAGGGTGGCAGAGAATGAGATGGTTGGATAGCATCACCAACTTAATGGACATGAATTGGCACAAACTCCGAGAGATAGTGGACAGGGAAACCTGGCATGCTGTAGTCCGCGGGGTCATAGTCAAACATGACTTAGCGACTGAACAGTAACAAAATCAATAGTGTATTCATGTCATAGTGTATTCCAATTCATCGCACCTCCCCTTCACCTCCTTGATGTCCATATGTTTGTTCTCTATGTCCATGTCTCTAGTTCTGCTTTGCAAATAGGTTCATCGGTACCATTTGCACTCCGTAGTCTAATGGCTAGGACAGGAAACAGGTTGATAGCTCCATATTAATAATACTTGGTGTGAAAAAAATGAACAGGCTTTGAATAGCAGTTCTCACTCTCATCTTCAGATGAAAAGCATCAGACTGGAGAGAACAACATGGGTTAGCTACATGTCAAATCTCTGGACGTACTTTTCTGAGCTGAAGCAAGGGCTCCTCTCCTCCCTAGAAAAACTACCTGTGTTTTGCTCTAAAGGGACAGTGTCTGTTATTCTGAAAATGTCACTTCCCAACCAATGGGGCTACAAAAATGACCAAACAATAGTATCTTGAATGTGTTAGTTAACCTGTGTGGGTTTCCCCTTGTTCTGTACTCGTGGGGTTAAAAGGGGTGCCTCTGTGTTAACCAGCAGTGAAAGATGCCCCAGGGGATCAAGCAACTTAATATTCCTTTCAGAGGTAATGAACCAGCATCCAGGACTATGCTTTTATTGATAACTCCACCTTCTTTATTCCCTCCGTGCACACCTATGAGTAGGAAAGAAAAAGTCTAAAACAGCCAAGGCCAAGTTGTGTCCCAGATTGTCTACCCCCTGGAGGGGATGTTATTCATTCAGTCATTCATTTCTGGCCCCTTTTCTCAGCACAGTCCTCAGAAGCAGTAACAAAAAGCTGTCTCTGGGTTGGTCATTTTTACAGACAAGCAAAAATCATTCCTTCTTTCTAGGAATTTCTGGTCCATAATATAGCCTTTTAATCCTGGTCAAGATTTGGTCCTCACAAAATTTGAAAAGTAGGCATTGATGCTTCAGATGACATACCTTTGCTGTCCCCAGTTTAATGGCATCCATTCCATTTCCCCCATCCTTTTGTCAGGGAGGAAAATGATTTAACTGACTAGTTCACAGATAGTGTTTTGGACTGGGTTCCCCTGAAAGAAGATCCTAAGAAAGGGATTGGGTCTAGGTAGTTTATTTGGGAAGTGATCTCTAGCTGCAAAAGGGAGAGAATGGAGGAAATTGAGACAGAAGGGGGAAAGCAAAATAACATGTATTAATTGAGAGAGTTACTAGTATAGGTTGCTGAAGCTTAACCCTCTGGGAACCTTCCAAGGAACCATATAAGATATATTTCAGCATTGCTCCACTGAGGACTGGGCCATGGCAATGTATATTTACATAAAGTCTCCTTTAGTTCCCATCCCTCCTTGAGTGATGACACTTTGGGGCCGCCCTGCTTGTGAGCTGATCAAGCCTGTAGGGGACTGGAGAAGTCTCTCAGGCAGAGAAACAGAAACATGTGGGGACTGTCACATTTGTCAAAGTGCCCAGGCTCCATCCACTGCAGCTTCAGGACAACTCAGAGGTGACTGAAGAGGTGTGAGGTGGGCCATCCAGAGCATGTACTGCTTGCTGCCCATTTAAGAAATATTTCACTCATCCAGGATTTGTTGAGTACCTACTATGTGCCAGGAATTTGTGTTCTCAGGTTAGTTAAAAGAAGCAGAGTGAAACTAGAACCTGAGCTATGGAGTGGGCTGGAGGAGCGGTTGGTCCACTGCCTGGAATGTGAGCATCCTTCAACAGGGCCAGGAGGCAGGTGCTCTGGCGATAGGTGTGCTGCTTAGAATCCCAGTGTGCACTTGTCCTACTCAGCCTTCCTGCCCTTTTAACGCTCCCCTCACCATGAAGTACAGTGTTCCCTTGATCATCATTTAGTTCCCTCATCTTCACAGCTAATCCTGTTATAGGCCAATTTAAGTAGTGCTAGAGTCTGGAGCTTTTACGACTTCAGCAATTGGGGATCTCCTTCTGTTAGCAGTGATGAATAATATAATAAGTAAGCAGGGTCTCAATTAAAATACTCATCCATCATGGTTGATGTCACAGAGTCTAATCTCAAACTCAGTCGGTCTGTAATTTAAAAATATTGGGCCTCGGTAGCCAGAGGGTCATCCAGTCTTAGAGCCTCAGGACAGTGTCCCATAGTCTGGGTCAGATTCCATCTGTCAGTTTCACACATCTCTCAGCCCAGAATTCCTATGTTCTCTGGCCCAGTAGTCTTCCCTCCCCATAGTGTGGAGGCCAGCAGAGACGTGGGGTGGCCAGCAGAGACATGGGGCTGTCAGGAGGATGAATGGAGGGGGTGTGCTTGTCCTGACCACCTCTCTTGGGTCTCTCAGATCCCAGCCCACAGAACCAGAGCTGAGATTCTTAGGGTGTCAGCCCCTTTAGCAGCTGTGGGGCCCAGACAAGCATTTCACCTACGGAAGCCCCAGCCTTCTGGAGCTCATCACTTCCTCCCCCGACGAGTGAATGAAGCGCGTGGGAGCAAGGGCCAGCCTCTCGCGATGGCTTGTGTGCAGTGTGGGAGTTCAGGCTCTCTCCTCTGTTTTGGTTTCTTTTCCCTCTCTGTCTGCATCCGGTTTTTGATAGCAAAGGTTAATATTATAATTAAACAATCAATTTAGCAAATTTTCTTTGGGGATTTCCTTGCCTTTTGGCAACTGGATCTCCTCTGATCTCCAGAGATCCCCTGTGAAGTACATCCAAGGTGTTTTCGCTTTCCCTCATGTGTAGTTGTGGCCTTTTTTTTTTTTTTTTAGATACTATTTTCAAGGGCTAACAAATGATAAATAAGACACAGCATGTGTGTGGTTTATACAAGCAGGAAGGGATATATCAGTTTCTCTCTGCAGGAAGAGAGGAGGAGGAGAGGAGAGAGGGGCAAGCTGATAACTGTCACCCAAGGCCTTACTTCCAAACACCACAGGGATTTGAAGCCTAAGAATCATAATTGGATATTGTGAGAACAGGGGCGATTTCAAATACCCACTGGGGACATGCTGTGCTAAGTAGAAAGTGTATGAGAAAATTTACAAAATATTGGTCGTATTTTCTTCCCTGTTTTGTTTCTTGTGCAAAACATACGTAGCGAGAGATGGGAGAGGGAGTTCACGGAAGGGAGAAGAGGAGGAGAAATAAACTTTGAGAATTCTGGTTGCCATGACAACATAATGAGCTCCCAAAGTGGCATCTCTGAACTAGTTTTGCATGGGGAGGCAGGGGAGCCCAGAAGGAAAGAATTAAAATAATACAAATAATAAAGCAGCGATCATGAGGCCAAGGACACCTCTAAAGAGGTTCTTAGCATGTCCTGCCACTCTCTGGGGACCTGGGCCGTGGAAGATGCTTGCTGCTGCCTGACCGTGGCAGGGAGTGCGTGGTTGCTGCGTCGTGTACAATGCTTCTCGCAACCTCCTGGTCTGTGGACAATGCGAGGCTGAGAGACTCTGACGAAGAAAACTGCATTGTGTGTGAAGCGTGCTGTGGGGGAGAAGCCTCTGAAAGCCAGGCTCTCCGCCTCTCCTGCCCCTTCCTCGCCTCCCCGACCCCCTCCCCAGCGTTCCTGCTTGCAGTGGGTACTCTGGTACCCAGACGGTAGTGTGTGCTGCATCCCTCTCACCACAACAGGTCAGCACAGAAGGTCTCCATCACGGGGCACTCATTGTAACCAGATGGCTCTTGTCCTCAGCCCAGTGCCCCAGAACTGTGTGGGATTCAGACAAAGGAAGGCAATACTGAGAAACATAAATGTGAGGGCTGAGAAGGACTTGTAAGTAATGGTTTGTTTGTCTACCATTCTCAAGTTGGAAATGTACCTGAAGCATCTTAGAATTGTTTACTCTTTAAAAAGGTTTGTTGTAAACAAATTATCCTCCAATTAAAAAAAAAATGTGTATTTAATGAAGAAATCTCTCAGTGCTGTCTTGTCCTTCTTTAAGGATCATTCTTTTTTTCCTCATCAGAATAAACTGTGAGCATTGAAATACATATCCTTCCCTCACATAATCAGCTTTTATCTTACGGCATTTTGAACGAATCCATGAATTAACATGCATGTTCTTACAACTGGGTGAAATTGGGGATCCTGCTGCCACCTTGTGCTTGCCTTGATATCGATACCCATTAGTCTGTACGCTGTTATATCTCTACCGTCAAGCACAGTAGCTGGTACACAATAATTACTTGATATATGCTTGTTGAGTGAGTGAATGAGTGCTTGATTCCGGTTCAAGCATCAAGCCCTTCTTATTACATGTGCTCTGGTCAGACTCTAACAAAGGACTGTTTGGCCATAATCCATATCAAGCTCTACAGATGATGTATGGGTGAGCCCCATACTCCTAAGGAGGATAGCAATGCCACTGAAATTAGCAAATCATTGAGTGAGTTCTTTGGATCAGCAGAGACTAACCTACTAATCTCCCTTTCAGATATTAAGCAGTTACATCGTTAGTATTTGCATTACACTTCCTATATTTAGACCCATTTTTTAGTGAGGGCACCTTCTTTTTCTCTGGCTTCATGTGTCCATGTGGAGGAACATCTTCTAGAAAATACTCCGTCTCTTTCCCTACCCTTCATTCATTCCTCCTGACTCATATCTGGTAAGCTTAGAAGAACTGAATGTGGTTCCCTCAGCCTCTTTCTCCTTTTTAGAGCTGGCCTGTCTCCAGGTGTAGGGGTCCTCACCTCCTCTGGCTCTTAGCTTAGGGAGAGTGCCCTGTAATAGGGATGGCTTGGACTCATAGGTCATACCTATGACTGGGTGTCTTAAAAGTCATAGGATGAAGGGATGGAGTGGAACCATGGTCTCTGCTGGGCTGGATCAGAAATAAAGCTGATGTTTTTGTCTTCTTGTATCAGACTCCTGCATATTCTGTTTATCTCAGTTGGTTCTATAATCAGGAGGAGGAAAAGTAGTATATTGATCCCCACAGTACTGTTAGGCTTGATTAGAAAGTCATTTTTTCCCTTAAACGTGCAATTTAAAATGATACAGTACGATCTCAGGTGTGATTTCTGTCACATCAAAGGAATCCAGAAATTTTAGTGTGCATGCCTTAGATATTTATATTGAAGGTCAATCTGTAACTATGAAAGCATAGTTACAGAACAGAAATTACATTTATAGCATACCACACTAGTGTATGACCTTCTTATCACCAAAAACAGGAGAATGAAAGAGAAGTCTGAGACCTGGTTCTTCCTCTTGGGGCTTGTATCTCCTCCAGGAAGCTTAAACCTGCCATTCTTTAATATTGGCCATCCCTGCAACAGGTGTTCTGGGGATCAACCATGGCTTCTAGCAGAAGAGCAGCTTTGTGGAAAGAAGTAGGGTTTGAGCTGGGCTTTGAAGGGTGGCTAAGATTTAGGTAAGCCAGGAATGGCTTGGAATAGGATTAGGGGAGAGGAACATTTCAGGCTGGAGGAATAGGATGAGCATTACCTTTGAGGCCCTAATTTATTTGTGGGAAAGAGAGGACAGTGCAATTAACAATGTTACAACCAAGGTTGGCTTCATTGAGTGTGGCCAGATGATGGGAGGGTTTACAAAAGAGCCCTTGTGAGCTTTGGCTGGATCCTGCAGGTGGGTCAGTCATCTTGCAATCTGGATGGAGGATACAGGATGACCATGCAGGATATGGTATTTTATTGGATTGCAGGATATGGTATTTTATTGGATTGGCCAAAAAGTTCATTTTGGTTTTTCCATACAATGTTATGGAAAGGCAGTGGACTCACAGACTTGTCCTGTGGGCAAAGACACCTGCTTCTCTAGTTCCTTTGCCACCTCCCCAACTCTTTCATCTTCTGGGAGCTCTGAGCTACTTCTACATAAGGACTATGGCCGTGTGCCTCTCACTCTGGACTGTGGCAGACATGCCTGGTATAGAAGGTAGGCTAGGCTGCTTCTGAAAGGACTGAAAGAGCTTTCATTCCCCCGAGACCATGGCTGTGAGGTTTGAAGTTAGGCATGAGAATGCATATTGTTTCAAAAGAAAAGCCTTTTTTCAGATATGTGAAAAATCAGGAATAATAGTCACCATTCCCCTATAAACACACACATCTAGAAGCTGTAGCAAGGGACTGTACATCATAACAATAGCAATAATAAAGCCTCTGTTTATAAAGTGTTTGCTGAGTGTTAGGGCTTTTCTTACTGTGTTTGGGCATCTCTAACATATGTCTTTAACAAAGAACTGTTATTAGGATTTTGCGGTGCTGGGGGTAAATTGAGACCAGAAAAAAGGCAACCTCAGATGTGAAGGTTTTGGAAGAGTCTTTTACTGAAAGTGGGAGAGAGTCTAGCATAGTGGTTTTGAAATTGGAAAGTTCAGATTTAAATCCTAACTCTTCATTTTACTACAGTATGATTACAGGCAAATTTTCCAACCTCAATGAGCTTCAGTTCCCCAAATTTTGAAGTGGGTATGGTAATAGTTTTTAGAATTTTTTTGATGTCAGTTAAATGTGGTAATGAATGCAATGAACTTTGCACAGTGTCTGGCACGTAGTGGATATTCAGTAACATATAGCTATTAATATTAAGGTCGTTCTTAACTAACTTCCTGTGGAAACAATTTTTCTGTTATCTGCTGTATCTTTGAGTTGAGGCTTCATAAGAGCCTCTAAATAACTAAAATGCAATATATGGTGAGAGTTACATGTTTTCTCCTTTAACACGTTCTCATGACTCATTTATTAGCACCTTAGAATAACAGAGCCTCAGAAGAGTGGTACTCAGGCAGGACAGAATCATTTTAATAGCTAAGGAATGGAGTTGTAAAAGATAAAGGAATCTGGAAAAAGCCAAAATATCTTGTTCAAAACCAGACGTATTGAGTAATCACAATATGATAGGAAAAATTCATATATTATCTATTTCATTCTCATGTTAACTCAGTCAGATAGGCTGTTCTCATTATCTTACAGATGAGGTAATGAGACTACAGGAGATGAAATCATTTGCCTGAGGACTCCCAGCTAATCAATGGAGGGATCAGGGTTTGAACTCAGGGCTCTCTTAATCCAAAGCCTGTGTGTTTTGTCCTCTCCTCTGCTGGCCCTGGGGAAATGGACAGAGCAATGATACCTATTGGAGGAAGGCAAACTCTGTGGGCCAAAGGCCCTAGGAGAGCCAGGGAGAGGCTTAAGGGTATAAGGCCAAAGGGCCCCTTGTAGAGATATGAAAGAAGTAAACATGTTAACAGGGAAGTGGGGGAAAAGTGAAGGGATGATGTACTTTTACAACTGCCATTGTTCTTTAGGGCTGGCTTGGTCTGGGAGAGACAGACTGAGCCCCTGACCACACTCCCCAGACTCAGTGCCCATCAGGACAGTACAACAGGGTTGGGGCTTCTCAGCATCTGTCCCCTCTCAGTGGCTAGACAAGGAGCAGGCCAGACTGAGCGGTGGCCTGGAGAGCTTAGGATAGACAGGCCATTTGTTATTTAGCATAACAGTATATAGAACTGACAAAACATCCATGCCCAGAAGGGGACCAATATCAGAGTGAGGACTGGTGTTCTAAAAGTGGGTCCCCATCTAAGGGGCTACAGAAAGAATAGGAATTGGGATACTGGCTGGAGGACCCAGTGGGTGGGAGGAGTCATTGAGCAAGGAAAAGCAACACAGACATGGGATGGGGAGATGGCCCTGGAAGGATCCCTGGGCAGAAGGTGGGCTTTTAGTGTGGTTTCTCTATCCTTCTTCTTTTTTTTTTTTCTATCCTTCTTATGAAAGCACCCTGGGCACTTTGTAAGCAGCCAGGGCAGAAGTGCTGTAATGTACAAAACTGAAACTCCAACCCCAGGGGCAGGAGGCGGGGTATGGGGGAAGGGATGTAAGACACACACCAAGGATGTGTCAACCCAATGGGCTTGAGTGAATGAAAGCTGCCACATTGAGAAACGTGTAGGCTGCCAAGCAGCAGGGCCAAGGCAAGTCAAAGAACTGTGTGTTCTCTAATTCACATGCAAACCAGCCCAGGCCATCCTGCCTCTCAGGCTCTCTGCCTCAAGCAATGAAGAGTCAAAAAAAAAAAAAAAACAAACAAAAAAAACCCATGACCGTGAGTTCTACAATTTTCCAGATATAGGTCTACTCAATGGCAAACTTCACCACGCCCAGTACTTGTCTCTAGTTACTCCCCGGGAATCCCTGTTGCCAAGTCAATAGCCTCTTCAGTCTTGAAACTCTTCCACGTCTTTGCAGTGTTTGAAAATGTTGATGACTTCATGGAGACCTTTCCTACTCTCTTAGGTTTCTCTTTTTTACTTCCTTGATTTCCTCTTGGTATCTGTATACTGTGGATCGATTAAGGGGCTTCCCAGGTGTCTCAGTGGTAAAGAACCCGCCTACCAGTACAAGAGACGCAAGAGGCTCCTGTTCGAACCCTGGAGCAGGAAGATCCCCTGTAGTAGAAAATGTAACCTGCTCCAGTGTTCTTGCCTGGAAATCCCATGGACAGAAGAGCCTGGTGGGCTACAGTCCATGGGGTTGCAAAATGACGGAGCGACTGAGCACACAGTGCAAGTTGATTAAGTTATGTGACTGAAACCACCCCCAGTCTCAGTAGCTCAGAGCAATAGATGTTATTTTTAACTCACACTACAAGGTCAGAGCTGCATATCATAGATACCTCTTAGAGACTAGGGATGACAGTTCCATATTCTGGTACAGAAGTGCCACCTAACATAGCAGTTCTCACATTTCATTGGTCAGAACCTGTCATTAACCTTGCCTAATGTCAAAGTTGGAAAAGAGCAGTCCTGCATGTGCTCAGAAGGTGAGGAGAATGATCAGTAATGTTTTCCTCCCTCTGTTTGCTGGCCTCTCTTCCCCTGGGTCCTTGTGAAACGCTGGTTCCCCATAGGAAGCCATTCTGGGCCACATGCCCCCGCCCTTCCTGGGAAGGCTCGTTTCCTCCTACAGCTGTAGGCCTTCCATGTCCTTCTGACTCTGAATCCCCATCCCCGACTTTTGCTTCTCTCCTCTGCTGCAAAGCCATATCCCCAGTGGCGTGATAGATTTGAATAAATTACTTTAAGCTCATCATCAGTTCAGTTCAGTCACTCAGTCGTATCCAACTCTTTGCAACCCCATGGACTGCAGCACACCAGGCCTCCCTGTCCATCACCGACTCCCGGAGTTTACTCAAACTCATGGCCGTTGAGTCAGTGATGCCATCCAACCATCTCATCCTCTGTCGTCCCTTCTCCTCCCGCCTTCAATCCTTCAAGCTCATCATACTGCAAATCAAATGAATTTCCGGTACCAAAATCCCCTACTTCCTTTCTCTCCTGACACACATGCTTAGCCATCTTCAGGACCTTTAAAATTTCTGGCTTATCTGGTCTACAAATTCCTTTTTATTCTGTGAAATGTCTATTGGTCTGTTCATCCTCCTTTCCATTGTCAATGCCCTTGATCATGCCAGGCCCAGATTCTCACCGCAGTCTACCAAATAGTGTTTCTTCTTCATTTTTAGCCTTTGGCAAAAATATAGCGATTTTCCTAAAAATAGATTTAATCGTGTTGCTCCCTTATGTAAAAACCTTTGAGAATTTCCTCCAACCCACAGAATAAAGTAAATCACGTCAACTCCTTGGGGAGAACGGGGTTGTATTTGAACAGAGACAGACAAGAACCTGAATCCTGGTCTGCTGCCTACTAGCTGTGAGTAAGCTATGTAATCTCATTGACTCTCAACTTTCTAATCTATAAAAAGAAAATAATACCTGTCTCATGGGTTGCTTTTTTGGCTTGCATTCATGTCCATCATCCAGTTGACTGGGGGCTGGTTATTATGCTTCCTCATGAACCTGGGCTGATAGAGTAGCCTCTCTCTGACCTCCTCCTTCCCCATTGCCTACTGTACTTCAGCCACTGACTCACACCGTGACAAGGGGAAGGGTGCTCTGGAGGCTCTAATCCTAGCAATGAAGTGTTTGTCCTCAAACCTATTCGCCAGAACTGGCTGTAAGGCCGTGTCTAGCCTGAGGAGCTGAGAAGGCTGAGAGCCAAAAATACTATGTGAGCAGCATGAACGACTCCTTTACCCCATAGCAGTCACCACAGACCCTCGCCCTCTGGGTCACCCCGTTGCCTGATCAAGGTCTGACACTGAGACCACTAGTCCGTCAACCTTGTCAGGTTTTCATTAGCTTTCTTCCAGAGAGGGTGGGACACGACAGTTTTAAATATGTCAAGGACTTTACAATAAGCACTAACCCTCAAAGATGCTCTGACTAGAAGGGATGCGAACTATCTTTGAGTCACTTCTCCTCATCACTGATGAGGAAACCAAAGGACCGAGAAGGGCAGGACCTTCCCACCTCCAGCTCCCTCACATCTTAGTCTCAGCATGTCCATCCTGAGCCCTCATTATCATTGCCAGCAAATCCCATCATTCAGCCTGTGTTTTCTCAGTGGCTGTTGTTACCATTTATTTTCCACTTGTTTTTCAAAGCACGTCTTCTTCCCTGGACACCTTCCCTTGTTCCTCTCTTAGAATTGGAGCCTCTATCTCCGCTATTTCATCCATGTCTCATTTATAGCATGTGCCATTTTTTATTGTTTTACTTGTCTGTCTCCTGGGAAGATTGGATTTACTTCAGTACCAGAACGGTATCTCACACATTGTTGTATTTTCCAGTCTAGCAGGCGGCACTTTATCCAGTGCTACTGGAGAAGAGTCTATGTCTGAGTGATTGGAAACAAAAACAATTCCCTCAACCACGCAAACAGGCAGAGTTGGTACTGAAACCCAAGACTCCTGATTCTTGTTCCCACTTTCTACTGAATTTTATTCAGCTTGTAATTTTTCAGTCGCTTACAAAATTGTGTTCCATGCTCTTATTCTTGGGTATAAGAGGCTGTTTCTTGTCAGATTTTTTCCCTCTATTCATTAGGTTTGCTGATTTGCTTTATTCCTCATTTGGTAATAATACTGCTTTGCATTCTAGATGGATATACTCCCTAAACAAAAGATTTTGAGTTTTTGTTTTTTTGCCATTTTATTATCATGTTACAGGAAATAAACAGATTAATTCTAATTTGCAGTTTGATAGCCTGAATTAAAGGATACTATATTGCTTGGAGGGTTTAATATTTTGCAGAGACTGAGTTACTCTTTTTTTTTCTTTTAATTGCTTTACGATATTGTGTTGGTTTTTGCCATACAACATGAGTTACTCTTGAGATACTTGAAGGTTTTTTGCAAACTATAAAGGATCATACTGTTATGATACAAGTATTATACTTAACATCCAGCATCATGTCTGCTGCATAATAGATGCCGAATGAGAATTCAATAAGCAAACTAAGACCTTTTTTCCCCTAGGTATATGTTTGCAAAGAAAATGTTTCCTTACCTAACTGGGTTGCACAAAGCTCGCTTTTAACTTTTCAAATCATTTTTATATTTATTATTGTCCTCATGACAAGCTGTTTTGCAACCACAAACCATACCCTGCAAGTCAATCAGTGTTGTGTTCTGAAGACTCCAGGGGAACCAACCTGGACCCTGTGAACGACAAACTATAAAGGATCAATGCAGTCTACTTTCTACCAACAGCAACCCACCACACCATATTCCTCCTTGGGGGTCAGTCCCCTTATCCTTATTGACTCAGACTCTCTTGGCTGCCTCTTTTTTTTTCTTTACTTTCTCCAGGACTGTTTAGAATAATTCATCTATATCTCCTCATCTTATTATCCTTGGTTTCCAGAGTTTATGAATTTTGTACCCTGTTTGTTTTGCTTTTTATACAATGTGGACTGTTTCTTCATATGCTTCACCCTTGCAAGCCTAGTTCTATAAATTTCACTTCCTGGGAGTATCAGATGTGACTAATGTTGGGCTTCATTTGAGTTATAACCTAAGAATTCTCAGGCTAGCAAGGGCCTTAGAAAATATTTCACAGCTGAACTAGAGTCACCTCTGTCCCACAGATTGTCTTGGCTAAGACCTCGGAGTGGCAAGTGGCAGAGTTAGACTGGAATCGAGGGCTCTTGACTCCTATTCAGTGATAATTGTTTATCTACCCTTGTCAGGGAGCCTTTTGTTATTTCACTTCTATCCTTGTTATCCCTTGCTCTTGATTTGGTGCTAAGGACCACAGTTTTTGCCCCTTATTAGATAGGGGTTTTAGACTCCATTACAGAGTCTTGGAGGCCAATAACAACCCGCATTTCCCAGCAGTGGCTTTGGGTCTCTGAGTGTTGACCTTTCAGGCTGATGTGCTCTGGCTTATATGAAGTTGATGAGCCTCTTTTAGTCCTTATTGCTATCCAGATACTGCACCTTGAATTGCAGCTAGTAGGACTGATAAGATCCTCCTAACCCAGGGAGGACATGTCCAGAGGACAGGCCAACGTGGGGATACTAGCAGGGCTTTTCTGTGGAGAGTTCTTTTGTGTGGAGGTGTTCAGGAAGCAGGCTTGTGGGGCAGGGACAAAGAGAATTCTAAAAAGACTCTCCAGTGAACTTTCCTCTAGCTCCTCTCAAAGAGGAATGGAGATTCTGGGCACCTTGCAGTGCTAATTTTTATTGTTCTGAAGGGAAATGGCAACCTACTCCAATATTTTTGCCTGGAGAATTCCATGGACAGAGGAGCCTGGCAGGCTACAGTCCATGGGGTTGCAAAGAGTCTGACTCGATTGAGCGACTAATACACACTCTCTGTCGCTCTCTGCTGGTACTATGATTGGGTTTCTTTTGCTGTCTTCTTGGCAAGGGAATTGTGATTGGCTTGATTGGGAACATGAGATGGGGACGGGGGAAGTTTTAGCAAGCTCCAATTAATTTACATATTTCAAGAGAGGCAGTTGTTGGAGGTACAGAAGGGCTCCTCTTGAAGGAAGAAGTATAACATCTAACCCCCACTAGCCAGATGGCAGTGGAGACCCTGGAGTTATCAGGGCAGCAGGTGCTGGGGCAGGGAGAACAGATGGCACTTTCGCACCACTCTTCACAGCCTTCTTTTGGGATTTTCCTCTTTTCTGTCTTAATCTTTAGTATTCCTTTAATGAGCTCTGGATTCAATGACAATATGCTTTGGAAAGTCACTCAGGGTGATACACAGAGAAGCCAGGTTTGCTACTTAGGAACTTAAATGGCCTAGGGGTTCCTCATCGCTCCTCTGGCTTGTTAAGCCCACCCCTCAGTTGCCTGAAGCTTGGCCCTTTGAGAAGGTGGTTAACTGCAGACTTGGGAGGAAGGCATGACAGAGAGTCTGTTTAAGTGAACGCAGGCAGCCAAGTCTGAGAGCCCAGAGGCTCACCCCTGAACTTGGTGAGGGTAAATATTAAAGTGGTTTCTGAGTGTTTAATAAATTCTTGTAAAAAGGGGCATTGGGTCAACTATAGAAGAATGCAGCTGACAGGCACAGTTTCTTAAACTGGAAGAAAAATTATTTCTTGCTTATGTTTTAGGGTCTGTACACACACACACACACACACACACACACACACGGCTTGTTCCCTTTTCCAGAACACCTTTGCATATATATTTTATTCCTTTATTCACATCATAACTTTAAGAGAAATTATTATCCCGATTTTGTAAGAAATCGAGGTTGACTGTGGCTTAGCCAGGGTCACATAGCTCGGCGGTGTCAGAGCCAGGGCTGGAAGCCAGCTCTTCTGCTTCTCCTCAGTGCTTTTTCCTTATTATTCAGAGTAACTCGACACCCTCATAACCATGAAGCAATGTGTTTTCATGACTCATGTTTCATTGACTCACAAAAACCCTTCTGTCTGCAATATTTCGTATACACAAAAGAACAAATATGTATGTAATTTTGTATAAGGTTTGTACCATATATGTGCTATAAACACAAGTGCCATGAGTATCTGGTTATTCACAATAAAGCTGGAGAGAGCATTGTTACTGGCACCAGCGGAGTCCAACGGCCTTTTTCCAACTGCTGCTCCCACCTTCCCTCAAGGGGTAGCACTTACTATTCCTTTGCTTTTCATTAGTTTTACTATGAATACCTAAGTCTGTTTCCTTACAAAATAAATCATTGTTTGCTTGTATGAATTGGAACATAAAGTGTATATTTTTATTCACCTTGGGTCGTTGCTGTGTAGAATTCCACTGTATAAATGTGCTGCAAGTTGTTTATCCATTCTCCTCAATGGATCCTTCTACTTTTTTTGCTGATGCAAATATGTTGCCATGAAAATTCTGGAAGTAGTATTCTGGAGTTATAGGGCATATGCACCTTCAACTCCATGAGATAGTACAAATTATTTTTTTAAATGATTGTACCAATTTATAATTTCACCAGCAGTTTATAAGAGACCCTGTTGTTCCCCATCCTTGTTAACACAAACTTTTTGGCCACTGATTTTATGTGAACTTGAAGTATATAAACACCATCTCATGGTTTTAATTTGCATTTTCTAGATTCCTAATGAGGTTGACTGTGCTTTCAAATGTTCATTGCCCATTTGTATTTTACCTGTTTCCATCTTTTGTCTCTATTTCTTTTGGATTGTTGGTCTTTTTCTGAGTTCTTTATATACTCCAGGTAAACATTACTTTTGTTGTTTGTTTTTGTCTTGAAGTATCAATAACTCTTCACAGTGAGTAGCACGTCATTATTATCTTCTAGGGTGTCCTAACTGAACAGAAATTTGAAGTTTTAATTTACTCATGTTTATCTTATTTTTATGGTTTATGTTTTTTTAAATCTTGTTTTGAAAAATCCTTCTCTACTTCAGGGCTTCCCTGGTGGCTCAGCTGGTGAAGAATCCACCTGCAATGTGGGAGACATGGGTTCGATCCCTAGGTTGGAAAGATCCCCCGGAGAAGGGAACGGCTACCCACTCCAGTATTCTGGCCTGGAGAATTCTATGAACTGTGTAGTCCATGGGGTTGCAAAGAGTCGGACATGACTGAGTAACTTTCACTCTCTACTTCAAAGTTATAAAGATATTCTTATATGCTGTTCTAAAAAATTTGTAAAATTTTGCTTTTTGTATGTAAGTCTTTAACCTACTTGGATGTGTGTGAGTGTGTGAGAATGATTTGGAAAAGGGGCCTATTTTCATTTATTTTCCATATAGACAGTGAATTGCCCAGCACCATGTAAAGGAAAACAGCTAACTCTTCTATTTCCATAAGAATTTTAACATCCTTATCAGGTTCCAAGAAAATATCAGTTAGGATTTTTGTTGGAATGCTTCTCATCCTCTAGTATGATTTAGGGAAACTGGTATTTACAATATGTCTATCCATGAACATATAAATATCTTCATTGTTGATGCCTTATTTAATGTCTTTCAATATCATTTAATAACTCAAGAAATGTCTTACATATCTTTTATTAGATTTATTCCTTGGTACCTCATGATTCATGTTGCTATTACAAATAGTACCTTTTTATTATTCATTTTGTAATTGCTCTGGTATCTACTATTTCCATTGATTTTGGAAATTGACAATTTGTGTTCATTAATATTGTTATACTTTCTTAATTCTATTAAATTATACATAGATTTTTTTTTTAGGTTTTCAGTGTATAGTCTTATCACCCAAAGATCACATAGCTTTTTAATTATTTTTTCCACTTAGTCTACTTATGCCCTCTTTCAGATATGAATTTGCATTCTGTTTATTTTCTTCCAGTGGCTGAATTTTAATTTTTTCCATGCATTTCAAATTAATGAAATTTTTGTAAACTCAGTACCTTAATGCTCTTACTCTGTCATATAAAAACTTAATTACTTATATTGCCTAATTTTTGGCTTCAAAGCTATTATTGGTCAATGTGAAACTCTAGGGCTTTGCTTTTTTTTTTTCCTGGCCGCACTATATGGCTGTTGGATCCTAGTTTCCCAACCAGGGATTGAACCTGGGTCCTCAGAGGTGAAAGCACAGAGTTCAGACCCCCGGATCGCCAGGGGTTCCCTCTAATCTTTTAACTCAACAATTTAGAAATAAACATTACAGTTTTAAACAAATATATTTGTTAGATTTATTGTATGTAATACTTAACATGCCTACCACTTTATTTGATTACCATTCTTTCTTCCACTGTAATGGAAGAAACTTTTTTAAAAAATTGTTCTCTTTCTTTCTAAAGTGCATCCTTCAGAGTTTTCTTTGGCAGAGATCTGTTGATGCAGTTCCTTCAGTTTTTATTTATCTGAAAATATCTTTATTTTGACCTCATTCTTAAAAGTTTGTCAGGATTCATAATTCAAATGTGTCAATTATTTCATCTCAGCATTCTAAAGGTATAATCCCTGTATCTTGGCTTCCAAAATTACTGATGAGATCTAAATGGCATCCCTTAATAAATGATGATATTTAAAAATCTCTCAGGATTCGTTAAAGACTTTGCCTTTGGTATTATATGGTTTTAGTCTAATGGCACTAGTTATGGGTTTCTTTTTATTTATCCTACTTTTGATGTATTGTGTTTACTATATTTATTTGAGTGTTTCATCAATTCAGAGACAATTCAGGTATCTTTTCAAATATTTCCTCTCCTTCTATCTCCCCTCTCTTTATGGAACTCTGACTTGATCTACTTAAGATCTTGACCCAATTTAACATTTGTATTAACCTCCCTTTCGTCTTTTCTATCTCTTTATTTTATTGGGCTGCATTAAAAAAACATTAATCTCACAGTTTACTGACATATTTTTTTAGTGCTGTCTACTTTGCTGTGTAACTTACCTTTGAAATTAAATTTCAAAGAAAGAGAAAACACAAATGATCAACATTAGGAATGAAAAGGAAATCATGACTATAGACCCTACATATATTAGAAAATAGGGATATAGCATGAGTAAATCTATACCAGTAAATTCAGCAACTTAGAGAAAATGGTAAGTTCCTTGAAAGCATAATTTGCCAAAATTTATACGAGAAATTGAAATTTTATTTAAACCTTGTCTCTTAAATTTATTTATTTATTTCTTTTCTTAAATTTAATGAATAATCTAACATTTTCTCACAAAGAAAACTCCAGCCCACATGGCTTCCTCAATAAGTTCTGTCAAACATTATACCAAACCTTCTTGAACTCTTTAGACTATAGAGGAGGATAGAAAACTTCTCAACTCATTTAATGTGGACAGCATTACCCTAATACTTAAATTGTTATTGTTGTTGTTCAGTCACTGAGTTGTATCTGACTGTCTGTGACCCCATGAACTACAGCATGCCAGGCTTCTCTGTCCATCACTATCTCCCTAAGTCTCTTCAAACTCATGTCCACTGAGTCAGTGATACCATCAACTGTCTCATCACCCCCTTCTCCTGCCTTCCATCTTTCTAAGCATCAGGGTCTTTTCCAGTGAGTCAACTCTTTGCATCAGGTGGCCAAAGTGTTGGAGCTTCAGCATTAGTCCTTCCAATGAATATTCAGGGTTGATTTCCTTTAGAATTGACTGGTTTGATCTCCTTACTGTCCAAGGGGATCTCAAGAGTCTTCTCCAACACCATAGTTCGAAAGGGTCAATTCTTCAGTGCTTAGCCTTCTTTATGGTCTGGTTCTCACATCCATACATGACTACTGGAAAAACCATGGCTTTGACTACATGGACCTTTGTTGGCTAAATAGTGTTTCTGCTTTTTAAAACACTGTTTAGGTTTGACATAGCTGTTTTTCCAAGGAGCAAACTTCCTATAATTTTGTGGCTGCAGTCACCGTCCGCATTGATTTTGGAGCCCAAGAAAATGAAATCTGACACTGTTTCCACATTTTCCCCATCTATCTGCCATGAAGTGATAGGACCAGATGCCATGACGTTAGTTTTTTGAATCTTGAGTTTTAAGCCAGTTTTTACACTCTCCTCTTTCACCTTCATTAAGAGGCTCTTTAGTTCCTCTTCACTTTCTGCCATTAAAGTAGTATCATCTGCATATCTGAGGTTGTTGATATTTCTCCTGGCCATCTTGATTCCAGCTTGTGATTCACCCAGCCTGGCATTTCTCATCATGTACTACTGTACATATAAGTTAAATAAATCTATTGTTGTTCAGTTGCGAAGTTGTGTCCCATGGACCGCAACACCCCAGACTTCCCTGTCCTTCACTATCTCCTGGATAGTTTGCTCAAACTCATGTCCATTGAGTTGGTGATGCCATCCAACCATCTCATTCTCTGTCTCCTCCTTACCCTCCTGCCCTCAGTCTTTCCCAGCATCAGGATCTTTCCCAGTGAGTCAGCATCAGTTGGCCAAAGTATTGGAGCTTCAGCATCAGTCCTTCCAACGAATATTCAAGGTTGATTTCCTTAAATCTGACAAACATGTAGTTAGAAAAGAAGATTGCAGAATAGTACTTATCATGAAAATGGGTGGAAAATTCCTTAACAAAACATCATCAGTCAAATTTGGCAGACTATAAAGGATAATGATATTTAACCCATGAGTTCGAGGTTGGCTTGGCATTTGAGTATCAATCAGTGTAGCACATTAACAGTATTAAAGGGAAAAAAGCACATGTAACAACTCAAATAGATGCCCAAAAAGAAGATAACAAAATCTAATAATCTTTTATGATTAAAAACTCACAGAACTTTCTCAATCTGATTAAATGGCATCTTAAAGCCTACAGCTGAGCTGGTATCATAGTTCAAGGTGAAATATTAATTCCTTTTTCCCCTGTGATATGGAAATGGGCAGGAACTTTCACTTTCACCTTTCTGTTCAACATTGTCCTGTAGTTCTGAGCTATTTTAATAACAATAGGAAACAGAAATAAAGGGCACACAGATCAGAAAGGAAGAAGTAAAGCTAATTTTTTTCACAGACAGTAAGATTGCATGTTTTGAAAATCTAGCAATAGAATCTACAAACTACTTAAGCTAATAAGCAAATTTAGCAAGATTATAGGACATAGATAAAACACAAAAATTTAATTGTGTTATATATACTTGCAGTGATCCATTTCGATGTAAGTGAATTAAAATTTTCTAATGTAAAAAAATTCAAACATCTAGGAATTAAAAAGATGAGACTGGGCACCATATTTACATAATATGTATCTGTTTTTATCTTTTTAGCTTTAGAGATTTCTATTACTTTCCTGTAAGCTTAAGAATGTATTAATTAGCATGCATCTTATAATTTACCCAGTATCTGGATATTTTGTGTAAAAGGTATTTCAGAACATTAGTGCATAGTTCTGCTTGAAGTAGAAGTCAGTTTTTTTGACTCTGCAGAATACCTGTTAGATACAGCAGTTTTTGAGCAGCTTTAGGTGGAAATACAGTTCTAGCATGATAGTGACTATCTTACTTCACACTTAAGCAAAATTGTTGAGTCAGAACCTATCAGGCTGCCCCTTTAGACATAAAGCCTGTACTTACTGCTTCCCCAGATAGGAAGCATGACTGCAAAGCAGTAGGTTAACCTCTGGAAACACTGTCGGCCTGGTATGTGTCAGCTTTCCTTTAAGTGGGGCTCTGTCTATACATGTGTTTCATGTTGACCCATCGTATGTGTGTGCCTTTTATTGATTGTGGATATAGCCACAGGTATGCAGAGATGACGTTTTCAGAAGAGATAAGAGAGAAGATTTGAAAATAAGTCATATTTTAACTTAAACTTAGAAGCCATGGTAATATTTATATGCCAGATATGTGAAAAAATGATTAGTGTTTATGAGCAGAGTGTATTTAACTTACAAAAGGATATGGCCATGATTTATGCCATTGAAAATTGGTGCTTTTAATGAGAATTCATTTCTCTTAACTATCATTTGATAATAAAAGAGTAATGTAAATTTACTACTCCCTGTACATGCTAAGAATGTGAATTTCATGCCTCCTTTTATGGCTTCAACCATTCAACTTCACAGAGCAGGGAAGGGCAAGGACATCCTATAGTGGAGTCCAGGGGTTTTTGTGACCTCAGGGATGAGAGACAGAAGGGAAGACAGAAAAGAAAGAAGAAAAAAGAAGAAAAAAAAGCAGAGGAGGACAGCACAAAAAAAAAAAAAAAGAGTAAGATACATTGAAAAGATGTGACTGAATGCTACCAATATAATCATAAGGGCATCAAGTGACACTGACCTCCTAGCTTCTAACCTGCCTCTCTAGAGCTATTTGTGGTCAAAAGAAGCTTGGTTCTGTCACTGCTTCACCTTATGGACTTCAAACAAGTTTTTTAACATCCTTTGTCCTCTTTAAAAATGAGATGATAGCATGTATTTTGTGTCTTTATGAAAACTAAATGATATAGTGCTTTTAAAGCACTTAATAGAGTTTCTGGGACATCATAAGCACAAAATAAATGGTAATTAATATGATGATCTCCATACCACATCCTCTAGACACACACACACACAAATCGGTTCTGTTCTGGACAATACTTATGCAACTATCTGTAGTGAAAAATCACTTTTTAACATTCCCAGTCTAGTGTGTGTTGATAGTTTTGTAAAATGAAATTGTAACAAAAATGGATTGCCGCAATAATGAAATGAAAATACAGAGACATAAATATAAGCCGTCAACTTTTATTCTAAAATTAAATTGACATTAAATATCTATCAAGTTATTATAGAAGTTACTAAGCACTTTTAATTTCTGAATTTATTTTATCATGTTCTAGTAGCAGTGTACAGTGTACCGATGGGCCTTGGTCCATGGACTATACTTTGAGTACCACTGCTCTGCCAAGAGCAGACCTATGATGGCTTTATATACATTTAGGATAAACTTTGCTAAGAAAAGGGCTTGGAAGTTCTTAGAAGTCTGTGTTGCGGTGAGGGGTTATGGCCTAAGCTGGCAGCTCTCCCTCTAATGCATTCATTTGCACACATGTCCTTCATTGTTCCAAACTCTGGAAAAATTTTCTCTAGAAATTCCCATCAAAAGGTCCTACGCAAGAGTCATTTCTTCTGCAGGTGGCCTGTTTTTGTTGTTCAGTCACTAACTAGTGTACAACTCTTTGCAACCCCATAGACTACAGCATGCCAGGCTTCCCTGTCCTTCACTATCACCTGGAATTTGCTCAAACTCATATCCATTGAGTGAGTGATGCTATCCAACCATGTCATACTCTGTCATCCCTTTCTCCTCCTGCCTTCAGTCTTTCCCAGCATCAGGGTCTTTTCAATGAGTCAATTCTTTGCATCAGGTGGCCAAAGTATTGGAGCTTCAGCATCACTCCTTCCAGTGAATATTCAGGACTGATTTCCTTTAGAATTGACTGGTTGGATCTCCTTGCCATCCAAGGGACTTTCAAGAGGCTTCTCCAACACCACAGTTCAAAAGCATCAATATTTTGGCCCTCAGCCTTCTTTATGGTCCAACTCTGACATCCATACATGGCTACTGGAAAAACCATAGCTTTGACTATATGGACTTTTGTCAACAAAGTTATGTCTCTGCTTTTTAACACGCTGTCTAGGTTCATCATAGCTTTTCTTCCGAGGAGCAAGTATCTTTTAATCCCATGGCTGCAGTCACCGTCCACAGTGATTTTGGAGCCCAAGAAAATAAAATCTGTCACTGTTTTCATGTTTTACCCATCTATTTGCCATGAAGTGATGGGACCAGATGCTGTGATCTTAGTTTTCTGAATGAGTTTTAAGCCATCTTTTTCACTCTCCTCTTTCACCTTCATCAAGAGGCTGTTTAGTTCCTCTTCATTTTCTGTTGTTAGGGTGGTTATCATCTGTATATCTGAGGTTATTGATATTTCTCCCAGCAATCTTGATTCCAGCTTGTGCTTCATCCAGCCTGGCATTTTGCATGATGTACTCTGCATATAAGTTACATAAGCAAGGTGACAATATACAGCCTTGATGTATTCCTTTCCCAATTTGGAACCAATCCCTTGTTCCATGTCTGGTTCATGCAGGTTCTTGACCTGCATACAGATTTCTCAGGAGGCAGGTAAGGTGCCTCTCATCTCTTTAAGAATTTTCCATGGTTTGTTGTGATCCACACAGTCAAAGGCTTTAGCATAGTCAGTGAAGCAGAAGTAGCTGTTTTTCTGGAATTCTCTTGCTTTTTCTATGATCCAGTGGGTGCTGGGAATTTGATCTCTGGTTCTTCTGTCTTTCTAAATCCAACTTGTACATCTGGAAGTTCTTGGTTCACATAATGTTGAAACCTAGCTTGAAGGATTTTAAGCATTACCTTGCTAGCATGTGAAATGAGTGCAATTGTGCAGTAGTTTAAACATGCTTTGGCATTGCCCTTCTTTGGAATTGGAGTTAAAACTGACATTTTCCAGTCCAGTAGCCACTAAGTTTTTCAAATTTGCTGGCATACTGAATGCACCACTTTCACAGCATCATCTTTTAGGATTTGGAATAACTTAGCTGGAATTCCATCACTTCCACTAGCTTTGATCATAGTAATGCTTCCTAAGGTCCACTTGACTTCACACTCCAGAATGTCAGACTCTAAGTGAGTGACCATATCATCATGGTTATCTGAGTCATTAAAACCTTTTCTGTACAGTTCTTCTGTGTATTCTTACTACCTCTTCTTAATCTCTTCTGCTTCTGTTAGGTCCTTACTGTTTCTGTCCTTTATTGTGCCCATCTTTGCATGAAATGTTCCCTTGGTATCTTAATTTTCTTCAAGAGGACTAGTTCTCTAGAAATTTATGAGATGAGCAGTTAGACTTGAGAAACAGCCAAATAGTTTACTAATACTTTGGTAATACAGACTTTGTCAGAAGATTTATTTTTGTCCTCTCTGAACTTCACTGATATTCCTTCTTTTCTAGTGTTGATTTTTATTATCCTTCACCCAAATACTTGTTTTGAGTTACTATCCCAAGGTGATAAAATAGCAAGAGTCATCCACTCTCAGCACTTTATACTTTAAGTGAACTAGCTACCGTGGAGCTTCAGATTCAAATTCAACTTGTGTATGTTTAAGACGTACCATGCTCTGCACCATGATGGATACCTTTTGATCTTTTGAGCCCACTGACACAACAGCTCGGTGAGATTGGTATTTTTATCAGTGCTGTTTATTAGAAAATCAAGCCTCAGAAATGTTGAATGACGTTCCCATGGACTATGATTCAAACTGAGGTGTGCTGCCTCCAAATATAGTTCTTTTATACTATAGTACATGTTTAATTATCTCTCAGAACATCTTATTTCTTTGGGTGTGTTAGGTATTACTACAGAGTCCTCACTGGAAATTGTATGGTAGCCAATAGTAGTCCTACACAGTAATGTCCATCGCTTTCCAGCCTTTCAGGAGAACATCTTTGCTTATACACCACCGGCTTTTGTAGCATTTGTTTCTAATAGACATTGCAATTTTCAATAAAGTAATAATGAGTTACATTTTCATGAAGAACTCCAGTTAACTATAAGACAAGCTAAAAAAAATTGGTGATTTATTAAATATTCTTGGTGGCTCAGACAGTAAAGAATCCACCTGGGATCTCTGGGTAGGGAAGATCCCCTGGAAAAGGGAATGATACCCACTCCAGTTTTTTGCCTGGGAAATCCCATGTACAGAGGAAGCTGGCTGGCTACAGTCCAGTCCAACTGAGTCCAACCCTCAGTCCATGAGGCCTGAGGGTTGGACATGACTGAGAGACTAAGCGCACAGCACAACTTCAGAAAGATTTCTAAATAAAAGATGATGTAAACATAAGTGAGACTGCAGAAGACTGCAGAAGGAAAAGGTCTCAATTGCAATAGAAAATATTTAAGTAGAATACACTAAGGAATTGCCTGCCCTGATGATGGTTTACAGCTTTGGAGTGGTTTTGAAAGTTCATGTTCTAAGACATGGTGCAGATTTTACTTTTAAATTGGATGGAGAATTAATTCTTGAAGGTAGAGGGATTGATCACACTACCACTAGATGGGATCTGCAGTGGTCATGACTCATAATGGTAACTTACCTCCAGAAAAAAAATGTATAATTCTGCATGTTTGGTTACTTTTATTCATTAATTCAACAAATATCTATTGCATTCCTTGTTCTCTTTTGTGTGTGTTTATTTATTTGGCTGCACTGGGTCTTAGTTGCAGCATGTGGGATCTTTTTAGTTGTGGCATGTGAACTCTTAGTTGTGGCATGTGGGATCTAGTTCCCTGACCAAGGCTTGAACCTGGGCCCCCTGCATTGGGAGCTCAGAGTCTTAGCCACTGGACCACCAGGGAAGTCCTCTCCTTGTTAATTCTTATGTGTGTGTGTATGTGAGTTACTCAGTCATGTCTGACACTTTGCGACCCCATGGACTGTAATCCACCAGGCTCCTCTGTTCATGGAATTCTCTAGGCAAGAATACTGGAGTGGGTTGCCATTCCCTTCTCTGATGGATCTTCCTGACCCAGGGATTGAAACCAGGTCTCCTGTGTTGTGGGCAGATTCTTTACTGTCTAAGCCACCAGAGAATCTTATAGAAGGACAGAAAACCAAATAGTTGAACAAGGTAATCTTTTAGCAATAATCTTTTAACAACAAATGTTGTTAACAAAACAGATGACTGTAAAAGAGTGTAACAGGTAGTGGGATTACTGATTTTAGTTCTCTGAATCAGGAAAGGTCCCCTAAAGTCAAGGAGACAGACAAGAGTCAGACTCATCTGGGGTCTTGTAGAGAACTGTGGGATGCCAGGGGAGAGTCTGAAACAGGGAGGGTAACATGGCTAATTTGTATTTTAAAAGCTGCTCCTTAATTTTCTCTTGTGAGGGAAATAGGGGGATTGGGGCAAGGGTAGAAACAGAAAGTAAGTTAGAGAGGTTACTGCAGGACACTGAAGGTGGAGAACATCCAGGTAAGAAACTGAGGTAGCTTGGGCTCAGGGGCCAAAAGTTTAAGGGAGACAGTAGGAGGGTAGGAATTGCTGTTGCATTGGACTGGGGTTGCAGTGAGAGAAAAGAAAGAATTGATAATGACTCCTAGGGTGGGTGATATTCTTACTGAGGTGGGAGAGTCTAGAGGAGGAGTGATTTGGGGGAGAAATAAATTTGATTTTGGCCAGGTTAAGTTTGAGATGCCTGTTGGACACCCAGGTTGCTGAACACTGCAGACAGTTGTATAAATGGGTTTGGAGCTCATTGGAGAATTAGGGCTGGAGCCATAGATTTGATAGTATAGAGATGATGTTGACTCTGTGGGCCCAACAGGATCATCTCAGGGGAACACAGCTAGAGGAGAAGACCTAGGCCTGGATGCTGGGACACCCCCATATGTTAAGGAGAAGCAAAGAGATAGAGAAGAAGCAAAGCAGAGGAACCTAAGAAGTTTCTCCTGAAAGAATAAGCTGGTGTTGCACACCCACATGTGCCCCCTGCCCCTTGTTGACCTTGCACATCCAGGGTCCAGGACTGAGACACAGCCCAGGCCCCACTCACTCCACTGTACCCAGTCTCACCTCTTGTTCCAGAACCTGAGCCTGCTGCATGTCCAATGGTTGCCCCTCCTGTGAGGTGCCCTTCACTCACTTCGTTGAGCAGCTCATTTGCGCTGAGACCGTGGGTATAACGCTCAGCAAGAATGGTTCGGCACAGTCCCTGCCCTCAGGGTCACCAGCAAGTGGACGATTACAATGAACAGAAATGGTAGAGGTATAGCTATTTTAGTATAGACTGTGTGACCCAGGCAAGCATTGAGTTCAGTTGAGTTGCTCAGTTGTGTCCATGTCTTTGCGACCCCTATGAACTGCAGCATGCCAGGCTTCCTTGTCCATCACCATCTCCTGGAGCTTGCTCACACTCATGTCCTTTGAGTTGGTGATGTCATCCAACCATCTAATCTTCTGTCATCCCCTTCTCCTCCTGCCTTCAATCTTTCCCAGCATCAGGGTTTTTTCCAATGAATCAGTTCTTTGCATCATGTGGCCAAAGTTTTGGAACTTTAGCATCAGTCCTTCCAGTGAATATTCAGGACTGATTTCCTTTAGGATTGACTGGTTTGATCTCCTTGCAGTCCAAGGGACTCTCGAGTCTTCTCCAACACCACAGTTCAAAAGCATCAATTCTTTGGCACTCAGCTTTCTTTATGGTCCAACTCTCACATCCATACAGGATAACTAGAAAAACCATAGCTTTGACTAGATGAACCTTTGTTGGCAAAGTAATGTCTCTGCTTTTTAATATGCTGTCTATGTTTGTCATAGCTAGTATAGTTGCTGTTGTGAACCTAAATTTCCCATCTGAATGGAATTAAGTGTGAAGGGCTCTCTGATGTACCCTGAGGATGTGATGGATGGATGAGCAAATGAAAACTCCAGTCTAGCCCCTCATGGAACACTAAAAAGACAGTGAGTGGGGAGGCCTGGTCAGCATCTCTGTGTGGTGAGTCGACATGTGGTATGTTAGCCTATAACAAGTCTCTGGTTTTTCCTTCAGATGTCTGCTCTCTTCCTCACCCTTCACTGTTCCTATTCTGTCTGCTCTGGGTCTTCTCTTTGGTTCTACTTGTCTATCCCAAAGCAGAAGAAAGGGTTGGTTTTAACAGAGAAGAATCTTTTGATATTGAACCAGGAAGATGGGTGGCCAAAAACTTCATTCATGATTTTCCATAAGATGTTACAGAAAAACTCAAACATTTTGGTCAACCCAGTACAGGGAACCTTTAATGTTTAAATGATCTGGGAAAGTGGAACAAAGGATTCTGGGAAATTCAAGGCTCTTTACACAGAGTACCAAGTGCCCACACAGTGTTCTGTGTATAATGGCTGAGCTTGGTAATAAACTCTCAGCCACGCCCTTAAGCCCAGCCACACCCACTCCTCACACGCCTCAAAACCTTTTGGGGAGGGTACCGATTGCAGCCGCTTCTCAAAGGAGTGCAGAAAGTGTCTCTGAAAAGAACACAGCCATTTATTCTCTGTCAAGATGCCTCTTTCATACTGTAATTAGAGTGCTGTGGAGGGGTGGAAATGGGGGAGAAGGAGGAACATGAAATGCTCTGACTTCCCTCATGGCTTTTTCTGCCTGCACCGCAGAGCTTTGAACTCACTGAAATACTGCGACTGACAAACACACCGTTATAGGCACAGAGAGGGAGAAAGCAGCATGTGTGTCCCTGCGTTTGTGCCTCCAAAGTGTCTGTATGCTAAAGTGAGGCGGGGCGGCTTGGCATGGGGGCAGGGCAGAATTTGACAGAGAAGGGAGATCAGAATTCCCCCTTGTAACCTTGTGTCACTCCAAGAGTCACACTGAACTGATGTAGCCTGCATCTTAAGTTTTAAAGAAGAATGAACAGATTCTTCAAAATAAATTCTGGCAACATGTTTATGTTCACATCTGAAAACACTGATAGGAATAATATATACCTAAGAGTGTTGTTGGAGAAGGCAATGGCAACTCACTCCGGTACTCTTGCCTGGAAAATCTCATGGACGGAGGAGCCTGGTAGGCTGCTCCATGGGGTCACTAAGAGTCGGACACGACTGAGTGACTTCACTTTCACTTTTCACTTTCAGGCATTGGAGAAGGAAATGGCAACCCACTCCAGTATTCTTGCCTGGAGAATCCCAGGGACGGGGGAGCCTGGCGGGCTGCCATCTATGGGGTCGCACAGAGTTGGACACGACTGAAGTGACTTAGCAGCAGCAGCAGCAAGAGTGTTACATCTTCAGGCTTTTATTTTCCCAGTCTGCAAAGTGGGTTTAAAAAAAAGTGATGTTCCCTTAATTCCCTTCCTGAAAGTCTGTGAGGACAAGCTTGTGAGAACCCAAAACTTTTCACAGGGTTCATAGTTCCTGCTGTTCCGTGGTCATCTTTGCTAATACAAGGAAATGATAAAGCTTATTGGTGTGAAGTAGTGCAGCATTCAAGAATATTTGTGGGTTTTTGTTTTGTTTTAAATTGTATTTGCAGCAGTAGCAACAATTTCTTGATTACATTGTGCATAAAAATCAGTTGGCGTCTTTCTAACACTTGCTGGCAGGGGAGGAGAAAGAATGGTGTGGAGATAGTCTCCAGTGACTGTTTCAGTCACAGCAGATGATGTTTGAAGCGACTGGCGCATTTCATGTAGATAACAGAGAACTGATGCTCTTGGGCCCAATGATGTTCAACATAAATGTGTCAGGATATCCAGCTGACTTAATACACAGATGAACTCCTGGTCTGCCCTCCAGAAATGACTCCTTGTGGTATCTTTTCCATCTCAGTTTATTGAACTCCATCCTTCTAGTTGCTCAAGGAGAAAACCTTGAGTGCCTTCTTTGACTCACATCGCTCTTATGGTCCATGTTTAAGGTGTCAGCAAGTTTTCCTAGCTGTACATCGCAGTATACCCAGAATCCCAGTACTTCTCAGTGTCGGCACTCCTGCCACTCTGGCTGAGGCAGCCGCCATGATCTGGAAGTAACCTGGGAAGTCTCTCCCTGCCTTCACCTGTAGCCTTCATCAGTCTGTTCTCAACAGGCAATCAGAGACAGTCCGTGAAACTGTGAATCAGATCCTGTGACTCCTCTGCTGCAAACCCCCTACCCCATGGTTTCCAGATGATACCAAGTAAAAGTCAGGTTATTATCCATGGTCTACGTGGTCTAGCCCCCTGCCTCCGTGTGACCTGTTACCCACTCTGAGCTTACCTTATTAGATTTTTCATTTATTGCATCCACTCCAGCCATATGGGCTCCTTTCTGTTCTGCGGAAGCTCCTCCGGAGTGTTCCTGGCCCACAGCTTGCCCTGGCTGCCTCTTCTGGAATACTCTTCCTCAGACATCTGTGTGGCTCACTTTTCAAGTCTTCTCAGCGAGGCCTTTCCTGGCCACTCGACCCCCAAATCCCAGACCCTCTCCCCATACTTACAATTCTTCTTCTATGCTTTGTTTTTCCTTCTTATCAGTATTGAGCATACTCTATATTTGTGCTTATTATCCTGGTTATTGTCAGTCTTCTTTACTAGAATGTAAGCTTCATGAGGCCAAGTATTTTTGCTTTTATGTTTGCTGCTATATCCCCATGTGCTAAAGCAATACTAACCAGGTAGTAGGCACTCAGTAAATTTTATTTTGGAAGCACAATGAGTAGATAAATAGATAGATAGATAGATAGATAGGGGCCTTAATAGTAGGTTGTGTATATGGTGATACATTCTTAGGAATGTCAGACATACTTAAAATAGGCACTTGAAATACCTATTCTGTGCTAGATACTATACTTTGCACTTTCCATCTCTTATTTAAATTAATCCTCAAAATGCTTTGAAAGAGGTGTGGTGTTTATTCCTACTTTACAAATGAGGAAACACTCAGAGAGGCTTCAGAACAGGTCCCACCCTGATGGAGCCATGATTCAAGCCCAGTTCAGTCATGTTTCAGACCTTCTCATCATTGTGCTGTAACGGTGTGGGTTTATACCAACTCCAAGGTTAGAAAGCAAAACAGGGAAACATAGCTCCTTCGTGATCTCCTTTATGCTAATTGCCAGGCCTTTTATTTTTTATTTTTATTTGAGATTTATTTATCTCAAATAAATAAATGAGATCTCAGCGTCAAGAAGAAAAAGGAAGAAAAAAGTCCACGCAAAATTCCCCAGCATCTTAAAATCATCTGCCTCCTTGAGGTCTCATGACTGCAGTATCATGAAGATGTGAATGGCACTGACTGCACCTTGAGATGAAAGTGATGCTCTAGATCAGCCGCCACGGGCACTGTCGGCCTTGGGCCAGCAACCCCCTGACCTCTCTGCACCTCAAGTTCCTCGCCTGTAAAAGGCAAGACTCAGGAGTGTGACTTGTCAGGTCCTCCCACCTGATATTCTGGCCCGTGAGACTCGTGGCCTTTCTTTCATCACTGTGGGAGTAGTATGGCAGTCAGGGGGTGGACCATCGCACTCTGTGCAAGGCTGTTTATTTGCCTTCTCTGCTTTAGGGAAGGACTTTTGCTCATTGGAGGAGCCCTTCTAAAGGCCCTGATCTCTAAGGAGAAGTGACATGGTGTGACGCAGTGCCTCAGTTCATGCATTCCTCATCCTCCAGCATGCCCATCCATTCTGCTTATTAGAGTCCACACTGGATGGCATTTAGAGTATTGGCTGCTGTTTTGGCCTTTATTTATTGACATCCTAAGTCTCCTTAAATCCTTTCTGGAACAAATCAAGGGATAAGGTGTAAATAACTGTAATACAGCTGAACCGTGTGACCTTCAGTAAGGTATTTACCTTCTCTGGGCTGTGTTTGCTCCTCTAAAAAATGGGAGAAAAGGTTCCCCAGGCTCCTAGCACACTGAAAAAATTGTTTTACGGGCCATGAAACTCATGCCACTAAAACCCCCGCTCATGCCATTCTCCAGTGAAATTGAAATGAAAACACTGCCAACACACAATTGCCTGTCTGACCTTCCCCAATTTCTTTGTTAACTTCAAAACAGGTAGGGTCAAAGTTGTTTTTTTTTTTTTTTATGTCTAACCTAAATCCTCTTTCCTAAAGCAGGCGTGTTACAGGAAGACTGGCAAGGTTCCCCTCACGCAGTGAAGCACTTTAGAAATGTGGGCTTTGAATATTAATAGCAATATGACCACGTGGTCATTTGTGAGCTTGGCAGAGTCCATCGTCCACATATGCTTCTGCATGCCAGCCTGAGCATGTGTGTGTTCATGCCAATGTGTGTGTGACGAAGCGTACAAGTGTGTACAGAAGTGAGGGTAAACAGATCTTTGAGTCACAGGGACCAGCCCCTCCAGGCAGGCTTTATCTTCCTTTTGGTTGCCATGACAACAGCAAGGGCCTCTGCATCAGTAAACAAAGCTCCCTGCATGGACTGAACTAGGAGGAGGGGTCTGGAGCTAGAAGCCAGAACTGGGAGCCATGTAGTCCTCCAATAGAGTGTTGTCACTCACAGCAGACCTACCAGAACATCTTCCCCATTAGGTGAATACAGAGATGCCTGTTCAGATACCCTGAGACTCTGAGGTGACATAACGTGGGCAGGAATTTCCAGTTGGAGCAAGGAAGGCTTCAGTGAAGCTCACTCTAATCCCCAACAGTTAGTCATCTCATAGAGAATTCTAGCAATGTGAAAGGCCAAAGCCCCTCCCATCATGCTGTGGATCTGTACCAATCACTTTAGTTTATTAATAGGCAGAAGAGCTGCTGGGTGAATTGTCTGGGGCTCCTCTATAAGTCCGGAAGTTCATCAAATAGAAATCAATTTAATATTAACCTAAATATGACTTCACATACCCCCTAATCACACATGATAAACACACATGGATAAACAAACCTTGTCTGAGATTATCTTTATCATTCTTCCACTTTAATCATGAATAATATGGAATTGGCTATGTATGAATAGTTGATTTGTACAAATTATGCCTCTCATATAAACTGCTAAAAACCAAAAGCAGTCACAAGTGTAAATTTACTAACTTGGATGTAAGAAGAAAAGTGTACTTAACCATGCAGTGTGGTGAGATCAGCCTCCTCCTTAGTTCCAGTAGCTGAAGTTTAGAAACCCAAACGTTGCATGCACATGAGACAAGCAGAATAGAGGCTCAGCTGTGCTCCTCTTTACGTCATCTTCCTTCTGTGTGGTAACTGTGTTGTGAGGGTAACTGTAGGTTATCTTCCCAGGGAGAAAAAAAGACAACCAAAAATTATGAGTAACAGAATTAGTAAAGAAGTATTCCAATGAAATGTGATAGATTATCCCCCCACCAGTTTTATTGTGATATAATTGACATATAACACTGCATTAGTTTAAGATGTATAAGATGATTCAGTATTTGTAGGTATTGTAAAATGATCACCACGATAGGTTTAGTTAACATCCGTCACATCACATGGTTACATTTTTTTCTTATGATGAGAACTTTCAAGATTTACTCTTTTAGCAACTTTAAAATATGCACAATGTTGTTAACTTTGTCTCTATGCTATATGTTACATCTTCAGAACTTGTTTATCTTATAACTGGAAATGGGTACCTATTGACTAGTGATAGTGAAGTCACTCCGTCGTGTCCGACTCTTTGCGACCCCATGGACACCAGGCTCCTCCGTCCATGGGATTTTCTAAGCAAGAGTACCTTCACCCATTTCCCCCAGCCCCTACCCCCACCTCTGGCAACCACCACAATATTCTGTTTCGGAATTCAGTTTTTTTTAAGTTACACATATAAATGAGATCATACAGTACTTGGCTTTCTCTGTCTGACATATTTTACTTAGCATAATGCCTTCAAGGTCTATCTATATTGTCCCAAATGGCAGGATGTCCTTCTTTATTATGGCTGCATAATATCCTGTTGTATGTCTATGTGTGTACATGTGCATAGATGGATACTTAGATTGTTTCCCTGTTCTGGCTATTATAAATAATGCTGCAATAAACATGGGGATACAGAATCTCTTTGAGATAGTAATTTCAATTCCTTTGAATATATACCCAGAAATGGGATTGCTAAACCATATGGTAATTCTATTTTCAATATTTTGAGGAACCTTCATACTGTTTTCCGTAGTGGCAGCACGAATTTATATTCGTGCCAATAGTGCAAAAGGGTTCCATTTTCTCCACATTCTCCCCAACAATTGTCTCTCATCTTTTTGATAAGAACTCTTGTAACACGATGTAGTTTTGATCTGCATTTCCCCAGTGATTAGTAATATTGAGTACCTTTTCATGTACCTGTTGGTCATTTGTATGTCTTCTTTGGAAAAAATGTCTATTTAGTTCCTCTGAGTATTTTATAATGGTTTTGTTTTTGTTTTGCTATTGAATTATGTGAGTTCTTGATATATTTTGAATATTAACCCCTTATCAGATATATGGTTTGCACATATTTTCTTCCTTTCCATAGGTTGCCTTTTCATTCCATAGCGTGACATCTCATTGAATTTTTATCACTTTACAATCTTTTGTGTAAGAATCCATTCAGGACTCTCAGACTAAAACAGATTTATTCCTACTCTGGTTATGAGCAGATCTTACTTTGTGTTTTTCTAATGTCAACCTTGTCTGGAGAGGAAGCTGAGGCAGAGAGGTTTACTGTTCAGATTTTTAGCACCAGAGGTTACTGGAGTACCTCGCTCCAAGAGTAGACTTGGTTGTATTTATGCTACATCACGTGAGGGTTTATTTTTGTTTGCCTGGTTTGAAATTCTGAAGTCTAGATGCATCCTAGTCTGAATTCTGTTACATCTAGGGTGTAGACACACTGGATAGAGCAAATAAAAAGGCACCATCCTCTTACCTTGAGCCGCAGGTTAATGTCAGGTGGACTTAGGGGACATGAACACTCTTCTCGTGTCAGATTTTCTCCTTTGGAACTTCCTGTTGCTTAATCCAAAGAAACTCTATAAAATGAAATATTCATAGGGCCATTCCTTGAGGCACGTTTCATTAAGAAGTTTGGCAGTGGATGGCTAAGTAAGGTAACGGCCATATGTTTTATCTTTGCAAAAGCATCGTCATCTGAATAACTCCAGGATAATCCTCTATGAAGAGGAGAGAGTATTCAGGTCCTCAGGGAAGAGAGGAACCAGACGGAGGAGCACACGTCCCTTTCCTCAGTCTGGCTACATATATGCTCATGAGACTGGCAAGCGTGTTGTATCTAAGGTTAGAATAATCACTTATTTGGGGCAGGTAATGGAGCTAAGTCCTGTTTGTCCCTGCTTTCTCCAGAATGCAAGGATACACAAACTCAAGCAGTGCCTCACTAACTTGACTAATGCTACAAAATTTTTACTAGGTCCTTATTAACCCAACACAGAACAATGGATTATATGCTGCTCTCTCGATTTAAAAGACAGTCCTTTTAGAAAAAACACAAAATTCTGTTTTTATGTCCTTGTTTTCCTCAGCCTTTGACTGGAGAATAAGTCCCCTTTGTGGGTTTTAAATGTGACTTCTAGACACATGGAAGACAGCTCAGGCCTTGTAGAAACAGCACTTAATCTGGAATCAAAAGACATTCGTTTAAATTCCGGCTCTGTCTCCTGCTAATTTGGTCATTTTGAGCAAGTAACCTTTCTGAGTCTCCCAGGGTTTCTGCAAATCTACATGAAATAATTTACATGAAAGCGATTTAGAAAATGAGACTTTTACAAATGTGGCTTATGAACATTAGGTGTCCTTAATATTTTATTTTTGTAATCCGTGGTATCTACTGTAATACTCGGCTGTGGATTAAACTTCCCAGGTCCTTGTTGGAATGTGGTGTGACTCAGACTCTACTTGGCCTCATAGAACCTGCAGACCTGTCAGAGAGAGGAGCCTTGGCACAAACCCGGACAGCAAGGGAGGGCTGGGAAGTGCCGTGAATGATATGGTGCCACACTTGGTGCCCTGGGCTCCCATCTGAAAAACAAAACAAGCTGATTGATAAACATAATACAGAAGGCCTCCAAACACAGCCCTTCTTCCCCTCCACTGACGAGCAGAAAGCTGCTTAGAAAGTTTCCCTGTTGGTGCACACTCTGTTTCTTTTAGCCAAGAGGCTTCTTAAAAAGTCCAAGCCAGATTTGTTGGGCTCTGGGCCTGTAGGATGCCAGGTGGGAGGGTGGGAGGAAACGGGGGCCTGCAGTGGCAGAGGAGAGCAGGGAAACCAGCTGGTGAGACTGGAGCCAGGAAACTTCCAAAGATAAAGAGAGATTAGGCTGGGATGACTTGCCTCTCCTTCCGGAAATGAAGCCACATGGTCATTCTGGGGATTGGGTAGAGGTGACATGCTGCACTCTTCATAGACTAATGCTACAGAGATTTTAGTGGAGCCAAGCAAAGAAACACAGTGGTGGCCTTGTCTAGGAGTTACCTGGCAACTGCTGTGTTCTCGTTAGTTCACCTGGCTCTGCTTGGGTCCGTGCAGAGATGCTGCGTCCCTTCATCTAAGCCTTTGGAATTCAGGGCAGATCTATCAGTATGGTTTTCAAGTCAGCCTAGATATTGTCATTAAAAAAAAAATCTATTAAATAAGTACCACACAGCAGGCCTAGTCTAGTCCTGGAGGATGCAAAGTTGAGTAAGACAGAATGTTTCCACAAAAAGCTCACAGAGAGGGAGAGAGACAGTCACATGTATAGCTCACTGCCATAGAGGTCTGGCTGTAAGACGAGCTATGAAGAGACAGAGGGAAGGTATAGAGCAGAGGTCAGAAGACTGGAGGCAAGGGAGAGGGGCAAGCTAAACATTAGAGGTGACCTTTCAATCTGGCCTTGAAGGATTTTAACAGACTCAGGCAGGTAAGGCTGGGTTCTAGGCAGTGTGAATTAAACCTTTAGATCCCTCACTGCTCTTTCAGGAACCGTGGGACGTGTACTGGGGCTGGAGCTTGGCTATAGTGGGGCTGCAGGTAGGCACGAGGTAGATCGGATTGATGGGAGGTGAGGTTTGAAAGAAAGGTCCAGATCTAACCATGAAGGACTGTGAAAGGTCTGTTTGGTATTTAGCAGCTGGTGGAGGAGATGTGAAGGAAGAGAAGATAGAAGAGGGAATTTATAGGATCCGAGGGTCATGGTTCCTCTTAGTGGCACTGTATTTTAGGACACTTGACCTTTCAAATGACCACTTAACTCCCGTTAGCTTCAGTGTTCTGAGCTGGAAAATGGAGATGTTGGTAATAATGCAGATGCTAAAGGATTATTGTGTTTCTCTGCTCATAGCTCGCTTATGTACGTGTGTGCTCAGGTGTGTCCGGCTCTTTGTGACCCCGTGAAATGTAGCCTGTCAGGCACCTCAGTCCATGGGATTCTCCAGGCAAGAATACTGGAGTGGGTTGCCATTGCCTCCTCCAGGGGATCTTCCTGATCCAGGGACTGAACCCATGTCTCCTGCATTGGCAGGCAGACTCTTTACCACTGAGCCAGCTGGGAAGCCCCATAGTGTGCTTAAATTCTCCTATTTCACGGTCTTGTTCAAAATACTGCATCCTGCTAAACCCTCCTGGATTCCCCTAGAGTGTAGTTGAAACATGAAGGCACACAGCTATGTAAAGGTAGAAAGCTGCATATAAATATGCCTCTGGGCTAGACAGATATATGGGGAACCTGGGCTCTTAGAGCAGAGAGGCCTAGGGTTTCAAACCTGGCTCCATCTCTTAGTTAAACTTGAATGAGTTGTTTAACTTCTAAGTTGAGGCTGAAAATACCTGTTTTGCCGCCTTCTCATTTTGGTTGTAAAGATTAAATGCACAAAATGGATGCAGGTACTTGGAAATTAGAAAGTGCTCCACAAATGTCACTCACTCTGGTTTGGACATGGTAAGATCCAGTGCATATTTTAGAAAGATGACACTAATTGCTGTGAAATGGATGAAATGAAGGGAAGAGAGGCAGGTGGCCGACCAGGTACATGCTATTTCAGTAGTCCATGCAGGAAAAGGTGAGGTCTTAGACCAAAGCAGTAAGAATGAGGAGGGAGGGTGGATCCAAGTGCCATTTTGAAGATAGAACCAACAAAACAATGACAGGGATAGAAAGACAAAGAACCAAAGGTAAGAACTTTGGTAGGTGGTAACACCATGAACCAAGCTAGCTCCTTGTTACTTTCTTACTTGCTGAAATCCAGAGGAGTCGGTGGAAAAAAGAGGTGCTCCATGGGTTAAATTCTGTTACCCTGACTCTCACTGGTCCTAATCAACTCTTCCATCCCTCAAGACACCCTTAGGAGAACCCACTGAACCTGACACCAAGTCCAGGAGAATTTCTCCTCCTAAGTCTGCCTTGTCCCGGCCTTAGCCTGACTGTGACCTCTGTAAGGTGCCTCTGCCCAAGGAACCCCCTCTGTCTTGGAAGGAGAGGCCAGATGAAGCATGAACTGGCATCCCCCTGCCTCGCGGTAGATTGGCACCCCTCCCTCTGCTGCCCTGGGGCCAGGGCATGCACCTTTGCCCCTGGTTCCTCTCCTCCTCCCTGGACATGAGGGAGCACCCTCAGTGGGTGCTGGGATCTGTTATCTCGGGTTGCTGCTCTTTGTTGATGGAGAACTCATGAATAAGTGGAACAGCTTTCAGGGCAGTAGGAGAATGTGTGAGCCATGGCCAGGAGGCACTGCGCTAGCAAGGGGTGTTCTGGCTGGAAGGGTGTTTGATGATGAGAAGGGCACTGGTGCAAATGTGGCTTCCAGAGTGGCCTACTAGCCAGTGAATATTTCTTGATCTCACTCGTTGAATCTCACCATCTTCCTGTCTGCCAGGAAGTCCTCATTCCTCTTCTCTCTTCTTTTTCCCATAGGGCTTTCAGTTCAGTTCAGTCGCTCAGTCGTGTCTGACTCTTTGCGACCCCATGAATTACAGCACGCCAGGCCTACCTGTCCATCACCAACTCCCAGAGTTTACCCAAACTCATGTCCATCGAGTTGGTGATGCCATCCAGCCATCTCATCCTCTGTCGTCCCCTTCTCCTCCTGCCCCCAATCCCTCCCAGCATCAGGGTCTTTTCCAATGAGTCAGCTCTTCGCATCAGGTGGCCAAAATATTGGAGTTTCAGCTTCAGCATCAGTCCTTCCAGTGAACACCCAGGACTGATCTCCTTTAGAATGGACTGGTTGAATCTCCTTGCAGTCCAAGGGACTCTCAAGAGTCTTCTCCAACACATTTCAAAAGTATCAATTTTTCAGCGCTCAGCTTTCTTTACAGTCCAACTCTCACATCCATACATGACCACTGGAAAAAACCATAGCCTTGACTAGATGGACCTTTGTTGGCAAAGTAATGTCTCTGCTTTTTAATATGCTGTTTAGGTTGGTCATAACTTTCCTTCTGGGTTGTTTGTTTTAATCGTCTTTTACCATAGAGTGGCTCTGTCCCCTGTTAGGGGGCTGTGTCTTCCATCTGATGCTCTTGCTGGTTTTATCCCCCTGTCTTGTTTTCCCCTCCACCCCACCCCATCTTCCCACTTTCTTTCTTCTGGAGCCGTGTGCCCTTCCTGTGTCCTTTCTTATCCAACCTTGACCAGCCATCTTCAGACAGCATTTCAACCCTTCAGGGCATCGGTGTCATGGTCTTCAGTGGCAGCACATACTAAGTACCACGCCCAGTGGGTCAGGCCACCAGAATTATGGGTAGAGTTCAGATCCCAGTAAGTGACAAGTGACTGCCCTCCCCTAAGCCTTGGTTCCCTGTCTGTTAAATAGGGTTTTAATAGTGCTTACTTCATAGGGTGATTGTGAAGATCAAATGAGTTAATGGATATGAAAAACTTCATATAGGACTGGCACATAATCATCACTCAATAGACAGTAGTCACTGTTGTTATTAAAAGCATAAAGGATAGTTTGACCCCTCAGAGGGTTGACTTTCTGTTGTAGCCAGAGCCACATAATATATAGCATTCTGGAACCTAGCTCGTCACATTACTAAATCAGTAGCTTTCAAAACAGAGCAAGCAGATGAGATCAGGCACTTTGTTATACGGCAAAAACATTGTAAAGCAACCATACTATAGTAAGATTAAAAAAAAATAAATCTCACCTTTATAAGTACAAAAAAGGAAATTAATGCAAATGTTATTAATATCAGCTTTTAAAAATAGTATTCTAGTGTAAGTTTCTTTCCAAGAACCTGAAATATACTCATAGTACAAGTTTTATATGTATGATTCAGTTATTTTCTAATTTCTATTTAATTTTTTTCTTTGATTGAGGGATTTCTTAATGGTGTATTCATTCATTTCCAAATATATGAGTGTTTTCTAGTTGTCTTTTTGTTATTGATTTCTAGCTTTATTGCATTTTATTTCAAGAAGATAACTTATATTGAAAAAAAAGAAAAATTAGAGCAAGCAGAAAGTTTTAGTGCTGACTGAAATGAAACTGATCTGAGAAGACTTCCTGTAAGAGGTTGAACAAAGTTTCTTTCTGTGCAACATTTTAAGATTATAGTTGCAGGCTGGGACAAAGGAAATGGGGTATACACAGTGCCTGCTCATTCACTCACTCTCCTGCTTGCTTCACCCTTTCTTTTGGTCATGGCACTGCCCAAACCTAGTGAATCCTATCCACTTTGTCTACAGGGAATTTGCCAAAGAGAGAGAGAGAGTGGAGAACCGGAGAGCCTTCATGAAACTGCGGCGCCAGCAGCAGATCGAGCGTGAGCTGAATGGGTACCGCGCCTGGATAGACAAAGCAGGTAAGACCTGGGGACTGGAGGAGGTTGGTAATGACATCCGGGACCTACCCCAGTACCCATTCCCAGTACTTCTGCTCAAAGGGCCAGTCTAGACCAGAGCGGAGAGAAGCTGGAAATGACTTGATGACTTTGGGGGTTCCCAACTGGTCCCATTTTCTCCCTCTGGAGTCTGTCCCTGTTCTTCTACCAAAACCTTTCATGAGGCAGACATTTCAGCAAGGTGAGCTGAGTAGAAGATCACATAACCCAGCGCGAGAGCAAAGTCTGGGCTGATGCCATTTCACACTACTACTGTTACTACTAACAATAGTCCATTCAGTCCACGATATTTATTGAGGGCGTACTTTGTGCCAAGTCCAGTTCTAGGCATTTGTGATACAGCAGTGAGCCAGAGCTCGACTCTCGTGGAGCTCAACTACCCTAGAGCTGGGAAGGCAGTGATGAACAAAATAAGGAGTAATTTTTCATAGGGTAATAAGTACAATGAAGCTCTTTCCTGGTGGCTTAGATGGTAAAGAATCCACCAGCAATGCAGGAGACCTGGGTTCAATCCCTGGGCTGGGAAGATCCCCTGAAGAAGGAAATGGCTACCCACTCCAGTATCCTTGCCTGGGAAATCCCGTGAATAGAGGAGCCTCACAGCTACATACAGTCCATGGGGTCACAAGAGTTGGATACGACTGAGTGACAAAAGTTTCCACTTTCAAGTACAATGAAAACAGATCAAGGTAGGGCTAGGGGTTTAGGGTGAGTTGCAGTTTTAAATGGAGGGTCAGCGTAGACCTATCTGGGAAGAGGTGTGAAGGAGATAAGAGGGTGAGCCGCAGGGAGCCCTGAAGGAAGCATACCCCAGCGTCCTGGCTGCAATGTGGGAGGAGACCCAGAGGGCTCCAGGAGCTGCCTGAGGTGTGAGCAGGGGAGGGCAGAAGCTGGGATGAAGGCATTCTCATGGTGGGAGCAGGCGGCAGAGCCTGTAGGACCTTTACCAGCCCTTGTAAAGTTTGGGGCTTTCCTGTGAGTCAAGTGAGAACCGCAGGAAGGTCTTGAGCAGAGAAGGGACATGCTCTGTGTAAGATTTATAGAAGCACTTGGTTGCTGCATTGAGAACAGACGGTATGAAGACCTGGGCCTGAGCAGGGAGAACGATAGACTACTACAGTAGGCCAGCTAAGAGATGATGCCGAGAACTGGTTTTCCCTGTTCCTTGCTGTCATCAGCTCCTCACTCATGGCTCAGCCTCAGGAATAATTGTTGCCCAGCCCTGAGGAAAGGTCCAGGTTTATCCTGATTTTATGAACCCACAGAGAGCCTCCAAACTCAAGAGTGACTGTGGCTCTGCTGTTTATGAGGGGCGTCGATCACCCCATATCTGTCAGTAAAGAGGATACATTTGCTTTCCTTGTTATTTTAAAGGTTGCATTGCATTGGTGTTATATATCTTCATTTTCTAACTGAACAAAGAGTACATTTTTTTTAATTTAAAAAAAAAAAGCATAACAGTCAGCATCTTAGCTCTGTTCCTGGTAGAAAAGCAGAGCACAAAGAGATCTCTTGGGAAGAATTTGGAATAGGATTGGGTACTTAGTGGCCTGACCCTTATTCTTCTCTAAGCTTTGGAATGATGGATGCTATGACTCCTATTCTGACCACAACACATACAGGCTCTCTCAGCTCAGGAGTCAACGTTTGATCATCTGTCGGGTGAGAGAGCAGGAATGATGCAAAGTGCCATGCCAAAGCCAAATAAAAGCCACTCCTCATTTGGGACTATCTGCGTTTCTTTGCTGCTTCTGGAAGCAAGAGCCATGGAATGGTGACTGTACTCCCCATTTCATCCTTGCTCCTCTGAGACTCTTGTGTGGACGTGGACTTGAATCATCCCTCCCTCTTCTCAGAACAGTAACTCAACAGATTTGCCTCCAGGCCAGCCTGGCAGCTTGAAGCTCCCAACTGCCCTTGGCTTCCTGGGCAAGGGAGCCATCTGACAGACCACCCTAGTGAGCAGGCTGGCAGCAAACCCCAAAGAGAACCCTCTGCGCCCTTCCCACGGCCCCCTTCAGGGTCAGGGGGCTCAGGATGTTGCTCTTTGCGGCTCTGCTTTTCAAAATACATGCAGAATTCCAAGGCTTCACTCTCTTCCAGTTGGCAAAGCCTGCTCTCTTCTCCTTCTAAGAAAAAAAGACGCACTGCGACGTCAAATTGTGCTTCCTGGCCCTTTCCTTTACAAATGGAGCGTGAGTGATTCAGAGACATATGGGTTACGTTTCCCTGGAAAGACACTCACAAGTTCCAGCGCGAACTTGGCAAAAGACGTTGGGGGAGGGGGTGGTGCCAGCCCATCAGGAGCCCTCGAGCGCTCCCCAGAGGTACAACAGCACCATCCACCCTCCTTCTGCCTCGGGCGCCCTCGGATCTGCCCACCCCAAAGCCCCAGACACTGTGCAGAGTGAAAAAGACTCTCTGGCTGAGGTCATTCATGTTGCTATGAGGTATTTAACAAGTACCTAATTTTGAAAGGATGGCCTCCAAAAGCCAGTGCTGTCAGTGACTTTCAAACCTTCTATGTGCACATCAAGGAGCATCCCACCAATAACACTTAACCTGTTAACTTAGTTTTGCCAGAGGGCTGTACTTAAAAAAGAAAGCTAAATGTTATGACTTTATAATGGCCATCCTGCGTGGTACATTCCGAGCCTCAACGTGTTCCCCTCCCTGGGAAATGCATTACGTGCTCTCAGTTTTATATGCAGGTGGAATTATGGTAATAACTTTACCCTTTTATGCTTGTCTTTGTACTTGTTAGAAGTGCTTAAATTAAACCATTGCTTAATAGAACTGCTGCATGCTTATCCCCAGCAGCTGGGATCTCAGGGAATGATTGCTGGCACTTCCAGGTCCCTCGCTTATGGCTGAGACAGGAGTGGGGATCAAGTTCATCCATACCACTCTCAATAGGGGGCTCAGAATCCCACTATATGTGCGACAGAAGGTCTGTTTTGTTGATACATTTGAGAGATGTTGTTCTTGTTGTTCAGTTGCTAAGTCATGCCCGACTCTTTGTGACCCCATGGACTGCAGCACACCAGGCTTCACTGTCCTCCATTATCTCCCAGAGTTTGCTCAAATTCATGTCCATTGAGTCAGTGATAGCATCCAACCATCTCATCTCCCCTTTCTTCTGCCTTCCATCTTTCCAAGCATCAGGGTCTTTTCCAGTGAGTTGGCTCTTTGCATCAGGTAGCCAAAGTGTTGGAGCTTCAGCATTAGTCCTTCCAATGTATATTCAGGGTTGATTTCCTTTAGGATTGACTGGTTTGATCTTCTTGCAGTCCAGAGGACTCTTGAGTCTTCTCTAGCACCACAGTTCAAAAGCATCAATTCTTCTGCACTCAGCCTTCATTATGGTCCAACTCTCACATCCATACATGACTATATGGATGTCTATATAGACCTTTGTTGGCAAAGTGATGTCTCTGCTTTTTAATACATTGTCTAGGTTTGTCACAGCTTTTCTTTCAAGGACCAAGAGTCTTTTAATTTCATGGCTGCAGTCACTATCTTCAGTGATTTTGGAGCCCAAGAAAATAAAGTCTGTCACTGTTTCAATTTTTTCCCCATCTGTTTGCCATGAGGTGATGGGACCAGTTCCCGTGATCTTAGTTTTTTTAATGTTGAGTTTTAAGCCAGCTGTTTTGCTCTCCTCTTTCACCTTCTTCAAGAGGCTCTTTAGTTTATCTTTGCTTTCTTCTATTAGAGTGGTGTTATCTGCATATCTGAGATTATTAATGTTTCTCCCAGCAATCTTGATTCCATCTTGTGTTTCATCCAGCCCAGCATTTCACATGATGTACCCTGCATAGAAATTAAATAAGCAGGGTGACAGCACACAGCTTTGATGTACTGCCCTCCCAATTTTGAACCAGTTCATTGTTCCATGTCCAGTTCTAACTGTTGCTTTTTGTCCTGCCTATAGATTTCTCAGGAGACGGCAAGGTGGTTTGGTATTACCATCTCTTTAAGAATTTTCCACACTTTGTTGTGATCCACACAGTCAAAGGTTTTTAGTGTATTCAAGGAAGCAGAGGTAGCTGTTTTTCAGCAATTCCCTTGCTTTTTCTTTGATCCAATGAATATTGGCAACCTGATCTCTGGTTCCTCTGCCTTTTCTAAATTCAGCGTGTACATCTGGAAGTTCTCAGTTCAAGTACTGCTGAAGCCTAGCTTGAAGGATTTTGAGCATTACCTTGCTAACATGTGAAATGAGTGTAATTGTATGGTAGTTTGAACATTCTTTGACGTTCCCTTTCTTTGGTGTTGGAATGAAAGCTGATCTTTCCCAGTCTCGTGGCTACTGTTGAGTTTTCCAAATTTGCTGGCCTATTGAGTACAATATTTTAACAGCATCATCTTTTATGGTTTGAAACAACTCATGCCAGCATTCTATCACCTCCACTAGCTTTGTTCATAGCAGTGCTTCCTACAGCCCACTTCACTTCACATCCTAGGATGTTTGACTCTAGATGTGTGACCATAGCATCATGGTTATCCTGGTCATTAAGACCTATTTTGTGTATTCTTGCCACCTCCTCTTAATCTCTTCTGCTTCTATTAGGTCCTTACAATTTTTGTCCTTTATTGAGCCTATCTTTGCAAGAAATGTTCCCTTCGTATCTCAAGTTTTCTTGAAGCGATCCCTAGTCTTTCTCATTCTATTGTTTTCCTGTATTTCTTTTCATTGTTCACTTAAGAAGGCTTTCTTATCTCCCCTTGCTATTCTCTGCAACTCTACATTCAATTGGATATCTTTCCCTTTCTCCTTTGCCTTTTGCTTCTCTTCTTTAGTAAGGCATATTCTAATACGTCTTGGCAGAAAATAGTGTCTCACCCATGATGACACCTCTGTGGAGTACAGGACTGCTCCTGAGGAGGTCAAGAGGGGAGTCCAGGGAACAGAGTGGTTGTTTTTCAAATGCCAACAACCAAATAATGTTGTCACAATGCCAACAAAGTCTTTCCCTTTCTAGCACCAGTGGGGTATCCAACCATTCAATTCAGTTCTGACACTAACATCCAAAGTGAGTGTAGACCCCACAAGCAGAGGGCTCCACCCCATGTGCCTATCTCTCCTTCACACACCAGCCACAGAAGGGTCCCCAGGTGACCTGTACTTCCTCCTGGCTGAGTACAAATTCAAAGGGTTCCAGATTTGATAATTCATTAGAATGACTTACAGAACTCAGGAAAAACTATCACCAGTTTATTATGAAGAATACAAGTCAGTAACAGCCAAATTCAAGAGATACACAGGGTATGATATAGCGGGTAGGGATAATGGGTGAATGACCGAGCCTACATGCACATCTAGGTACATCCTAGCACCCTGATGGGATCACCAACCTATCAGCAACCTGGGCCCCATCCTGTAGGGGTTTTTTTTGTTGTTGTTGTTGATTTTTTTTAAATGATTCATTTATTTATTTTTGATTGTTCTGGGTCTTTGTTCCTGCGTTCGGGCTTTCTCTAGTTGGGGGGAGTGGGAGCTACTCTCGTTGTGGTGTGTGGGCTTCTCTTGTTGTGGAGCACGGGCTCTAGTCATTCAGTCTTCAGTAGTTGTGGCATATGGGCTTTAGTTACTCCATGACATGTGGAATCTTCCCTGACCAGGCATCAAACCTGTGTCTCCTGCATTGGCAGGCAGATTCCTGCCCACCGTACCACCAGGGAAGTCCCATGTAGGGTTTTAAGTGGAGGTTCCCTTATGCAGATCTGACTGATTGGATCATCGACCATTGATGACTGATAGTGTCAAGCCCCTCTCAGCTCCTGAGAGGTGGGAAAGGGGATGAGCCTGAAAGCTACAACCTAATCATGTGGTGTGGTTTTTTGAGTGACCATCCCCCCTTACACTATCTAGGCCTCTCCCGCAGTGAGTCATCTCATTAGCATACAAAAGACAGTACATCCCACGGGCTTTGGAAGCTCTGTGCTTGAATGGTGAACAAAAACCAAATATTTATATTTTATTATGTCACAGGGACAATTTCATGATGGGCCAAAGCCTCTTCAACTCAGGCTCTGCTCAACAAGGCAGGATGGACATGGTGGGGGGAGAAAAAGCAAGCCCACAAGCCTGCTCCTCTCTTTGAGGGGCCGTGAGCACCTTCCTACGCCCCTTCCTGAAAGAAGTAGCCTAGACCCCAAAATGTGGTCTCATCTTCTGAATGAGGGGGAGGTGTTATGACCTGGGGGCTTCTGCAAACAAGCAAAATTATGGAAGCTCCTGTTGCTAGAATAGCTTTAAGGAACCTGGATAAAAGAAAACAGAAATGGAAATTTTTCATTGTTATCAATTTAGGAGGATTTTAGTTAAAAAGATCAACTCTCGCTCTCAGAGCTGTTTATTCTCCTAAACGGTGTATCAGACAAAGAGCTGAATCTTAACCTATCACCCCCAATGCCCCCTTCATTAAAGACCTTCCTTTCTGTTCTGATGCTCCAGTGCTGCGTCTGTGACCCTTGATGTCTTTCTGATGCTGGTGCCTGCAACCAGCTCTGAACTCCGCTGTCTCTCCACATTGCCCTGGAGCCAGAGCTGTTCCTCAGGGATTTTCATTTCGCAAAATAATTTGGCATTTACCAATAATTTACTAAACCATTTGTTTCCATATAGAGGAAGTCATGCTTGCTGAAGAAAACAAAAATGCTGGAACGTCAGCCTTAGAAGGTAAGGAAGTGCTCCAAGGCCTCATTGCTCTCTCATCTGCCCCTCGTCTGCGGCTATGTCTCTTGATCAAAAGAGGAGAAAGAAAGAAAAGAGGGGTGCTTTGGGATTTGAAATGCGAGTCTCTCTGTCATAAAATCCCTCATGCTTTAAAAGGAAGGGAATTGAGTCATGGGTTTAAATGCTTTTTAAAGTGATGAAAATGAAATCCAAGAGTTGTTTCATTCCAGGGCGTGTGATTGATAATGGGCAATGAAAAGGCCATCATACAACCAGTGGCTCAGAAAGGGATCTTCTTTGACAATTTGCGGGGTGCATCTTGGGACCACTTTCATTGGCAGGAAGTGACATTGTTTATGAAGAGCCAGAACAAATAGATACAGGTTGCCAGTTTACCTGCTGCGTTTAGAAGAGCTCCCGCAAGGAGTCAGGAGCTTTGTTGCGTGGGATTCAAGAGCCTCGTGTGTCAGAGGCACTGCTGAGCAGGGCAGCCATGTTTCTGTAGACCTTTGTAACTTCTCTCACCCTGATTCGGGTATTTAAAGGCAGGTGCCTGTGTCACAGGTGCCGTGAGGCCACAGTCCTGTTTTGACCAGACTGATCTGGTGGTTCTCATGTCCTCTCTCTGCCCCTTGCTTCCCTGGTGTAGTGCTTCGGAGGGCAACCATCAAAAGAAGCCGGACCGAGGCCATGGCACGGGACTCCAGCGATGAGCACTGCGTGGACATCTCCTCTGTGGGTGAGTGGAGGTTGCCGGATCATCTTTCACTGCTCCGGACCTCCTGTGAAATGGAGCATTCTATCTTAGGAGAAACGTCACAAGGAGGAGGGGAGCCCAAAGAATCCAGAACTTTGGGATATAATTAGGGAAAGGCGCTGGAATCTAATCTCATCAACAGTGACTTAAAGGAAAAAAAAAATAAAATGGACCAAGGGATAATGTTTATGTGAAACATGGGGTTTGGGGCCAAGAATCCAACCCAGATTCTTCAAGTGTGGCAGATGTATCTCTTCAGCATGTGTATCCTGTCTCTCCTGGATGTGCTAACGAGCACCCACTTTGGGATATTGTTCACTGAGGACGCCCATATGAGAAACTGTGATCATTTGCTTAATCATAGTAACATCTACCTACTTGCATCACCTGCTTCCATGTGATGCTTAAACAGATTCCTACTGACAACCCTTTAACTTGCCGGCTGTTCTATCCCAGGTTCTCTTAGAGAGTCTGGCTGATGGCAGACTTTTCTTCTCCAGGAAAAAAAAAGGGAAGGGTCTGACTTCATCCTGAAAGGCAGAAGAGGCGTTCGGAGCTCATCACTGCTTTAGTTTGCCAGGGGTAGAAAAATCACAAATGCAGCAGGATGACTCCAGTGCCTGAAGCATATTTAAAAAGAAAAGCTCAATCTGTTACAAACATAAACAGGATCCTATTAGGATTCAAGATACCGGCTGGATGCCTGCTATCCTGCCCCGGGGAATCCTTCCATTTCCTAGGACCAAGAGTGCCCAGAGGAAAAGCAGAGTTCCCTGCTGCGCTGTGAAAACTCTTAGCTCATAACATGGGGATGCCCTGGGGTCTGCAACGTGGCAGTCCCCTAGCCCTGGAACCAAAGGTGCCCATCTGGACCTCTGAATGCCCCTTTGTCATGGAGGGTGACCTCTTTTGCAGCCTCATTCCTCCTCCTTCCTTCTCCCCCGCTAGGCACACCTCTTGCCCGAGCCAGCATCAAGAGCGCAAAGGTGGATGGGGCCTCCTATTTCCGGCACAAGGAGCGACTTTTGCGTATCTCTATCCGCCACATGGTTAAGTCCCAGGTGTTTTACTGGATCGTGCTAAGCCTTGTGGCTCTCAACACCGCCTGTGTGGCCATCGTCCATCACAACCAGCCCCAGTGGCTCACCCACCTCCTCTGTAAGTGAATGGTGACTGCTGGCTCTCACAAATGCCACTCGATTGGTGTGTGAATGTCAAGAGAGCAAGGTGTCACGTGGGCTTGGCAGTGGTTCTGCCCACCCAGAGTTCTGCCTCCAGCATGCTGTGACCAGAGTTGTCCTCAGGGGGTCGGGATTATCCCATGACTGTTTTCAGTTGTCATTTCATTATTGAATCAGATAAATAAATCTTTAGTGATGAGTCAACAACATAGTGTTATACCTTGCATAATCCAGGGCCTTCACTTAGTGCCTTCAGGAGGCTCAATGATTAGGGAGTCTTGGTCACCCAAGTCCTAGGGACAAGTTCTTAGGGACATGGATACCTTTAGCAGACCAGGAAGGAAACCTACATAGGTCAACCCTTGGTAAGGCTGCCCCGGGATGTGGGTGAGTCTCCTAGAGGCTGTCACAGCTGGGTGTGTGGAGAGGAAATCCAGCTCTTTCATCAAAGCTATGCTCAAGCCCTTTCTCTCTCCTAAAAGCCATCTGCCACGTAAATGGTAGTGACAAACCCACTGTCAGAAGAGAGCAGAGCTGCCCTGTGGACTGTGGGACTCAGCCTGGGTCTGAGCATGTTCAGACCAGGAGAGGTTTTGCCTGGCATTGACCGGGTCTATGGTCACTGAATGTCCTGCCCATGTGGGTCCCACCGCTCTTAAGGGCTCCTCTGTAGGTGGTGGGGATTGGGTCAGGGAGGACAGGAGCCCGTGCCATCCATGGAACCAATGCTTCTGCCTTTAATGCTTTCAGACTATGCAGAGTTTCTGTTTCTGGGGCTCTTCCTTCTAGAGATGTCCCTGAAGATGTATGGCATGGGGCCTCGCCTTTATTTTCACTCTTCCTTCAACTGCTTTGACTTTGGGGTAAGTGCTCCAGAGTCACCCATCTTTCTGCCTGGGGTTGCTATACTGTGGTTTGAGATAAGAACCTTGCTCTGGGGCTCAGCGTGAAGCCTTGAAATCAGCATTTATTAAAGGAGGATAGATAGGATTAGCCAAAGGGAGGTCAGGAATGAGTGAATACTTGCCATACGAGGATTTGTTTGGGTTTTTGAAATGCTCTTTTATTTTTAATGTTTTTACGGAAATGTGTGACATGCACACCAGAGAGTAAGCACTTCAGTGTATATAGCTCAGTAAGTTTTACAAAGCTCCCCATAGCCTGAATTTTGAACCACTTATTACCTTGGAGGAAGCCTGGGAGAGAACAAAAGACTTGATTCCGGAAAGTGGTTTGATCAAAACTGAGAAATATATTTATTTTTTTAGTTCAGTTTAAAATTGAGAAAATTATCTAGATATACCCTTAAACATTCATACTCATATGCACACACACCCTCTTATAGTAGCAAGTCCCCACATAGACTTCACCCAATGTCCACATTCCTAAATAATGACGATACATAAATGTGTGCATTATCAATGCTCTTCAAGGTGCGTTCACACACATTTTTGTCCTCTGCCACTTTCAGTCCTGCCCACGATGTTAAGTATTGGGAGTTAGGCTACCCATTTACACATGAGTCAACAGGGGACCTCGTGTGCAAGTTCACACAGCCAGTTAGCAGCAGAACTAGGTTGCAAAACTTTGGGTTCCTGAACCACCTCTCCTTCTGCCAAACCCACTCCATTTTCTGCCAAATCTCCAGTTAGGTGCTAACGATTTTGAGCACTTGCCAACCTGCATTTTAACTTGGAACATATGCTTCTGGGTAGAGGCAATTTTCAGGCATAAGAACTAGTGAAAGACCATTTTTATCTTAGTTCCCTTATGTACATACTTTTCAGCATTGCTGTGAGGATTAATTTCTGTTATTTCTCCTAGTGCGATGTGGGGAATGTATTAGACCTTCAATAAACATATAATTAAAACATAAAACAAATTGAATGGCTAATTTGACATTGCTGCTTCCTATAGCAATCAGATTCTATGCCACTAATTAGTACCATCACATCCAGGTGTGTGGGGCCTGAGTGACTGAAAGCCATTTCATGCACAGGTGACTGAAACGTTCTTGTTAGCACTAAATTCTAGGCCAGTGAGAGAATGTGGACCTTCTCAGAAGTTTTTATATTGGAAAGCAACCTGTATTCGTTTAAATTTGTTTTCTTATTTGAGGACTGCTCTTTTGTCTGTCTGTTCAAGGTGTTTTAATAAGAACAGTATAGCTGTCAAATCGGTGCAAAAGTGGTGAATGACTTGTAGTTTTCAGGAAAGACAGAGCAGTCGGTAAAGCAATCTACAGTATGAAGGAGGAAATTTAGCAAGGAGAGTGGGGAACAGTGGGGAGAAAAGTGGTAGAGTCTCATTTTTCCTTGGCAACCTTCACAAATAGGTGGTCCTGTTGGAGGTGGGCTTCCCTGATGGCTTAGCTGGTAAAGAATCCGCCTGCAATGTGGGAGACCTGGGCTCGATCCCTGGGTTTAGAAGACCCCCTGGAGAAGGGCATGGCTACCCAGTCCAGTATTGTGGCCTGGAAAATTTCATGGGCTGTATAGTCCACAGGGTCGCAAAGAGTCAGAAAGGAGTGAGCGACTTTTGAAGAAGATGAGGGAGGCAGGGTGGGGAGGGAAAGATTTAACTTCAGAAAAGCCCAGTGAGAACTGTTGATTGAGGAACACCTCCTTCCCCTTCTCCCCCTCCCCCTCGTCCCCCCTTTGCCTTTTCTTCTCACCGTGGCTGGCTTTGGCTCTTTAGGTCACAGTGGGCAGCATCTTTGAAGTAGTCTGGGCCATCTTCAGACCTGGTACGTCTTTCGGAATCAGTGTCCTGCGAGCTCTCCGGCTTCTAAGAATATTTAAAATAACCAAGTAAGTGATCAAAATCTAGACTCTTCCCAACCACCTCTGGGCCTGGAAGCTCCTCTTTGACACATTATATTGCCTTACATCCTCACCACAGGATCCATTTCCTTACCCCACCCCCTACTCCACTCTTCAGCTTCTCTTGCATCTCCAAAGACCAAACCAGGAAAATGCCTGAGTGCCAGATCCTGTGCCAGCTTCCCGAGGGGACCCACATTATCGCTCCATCTCTCCTTCCTACAAGTATCCAGATGCAGCTTATCTCATAGGTCTCCAGGCAGATGCCCAGCTGAGCCTGAGGGTAATTTGGTACTCAGTTTGCCGCTGTAACCAGTCCATCCTAAAGGAGATCAGTCCTGGGTGTTCATTGGAGGGACTGATGTTGAAGTTGAAGCTCCAGTACTTTGGCCACCTGATGTGGAGAGCTGACTCATTTGAAAAGACCCTGATACTGGGAAAGATTGAGGGCAGGAGGAGAAGGGGATGACAGAGGATGAGATAGTTGGGATGGCATCACCGACACAATGGACATGGGTTTGGATGGACTCCAGGAGTTGGTGATGGACAAGGAGGCCTGGCGTGCTGCGGTTCATAGGGTCTCAAAGAGTCGGACACGACTGAGCAACTGAACTGAACTGACTGAACTTGCCGCTGTAACGCTGTCTGGGTTTTTGTAGGTATTGGGCATCCCTCCGGAATTTGGTGGTCTCCTTGATGAGTTCCATGAAGTCTATCATCAGTTTACTCTTCCTCCTTTTCCTCTTCATCGTTGTCTTTGCTCTCCTAGGAATGCAGCTGTTTGGGGGCAGGTAAGCACCAATGAAGTTTCCAGCCAAAGCAGCCTCAAAACCTCAACTTCATCCTGTGAGCTCTGGGGTCACCAGTTTGTTCACCATGTTACCATGTGTTTGTTCGTGTTCATGGCCCATATCAACCATGCATGTTATGTGTGAAACTAATGTCTCTGTTTTTAATCCCTCCACATCATATGGGGTTCTTATTGAGGGGACCTCTCCCTTTGGAGCTGCCCCTGAAAGCTTGGGGTCTTACAAGTCAAGATCAGTCCAGATCCCATCACCAGTGCCCTTCAAGAGCACAGTTCCTGGTGAAGTGAAAGTGAAGTCGATCAGTTGTGTCCGACTCTTTGCGACCCCATGGACTGTAGCCCACCAGGCTCCTCTGTCCATGGGATTCTCCAGGCAAGAATACTGAAGTGGGTTGCCATTTCCTTCTCCAGGGAATCTTCCCGACCCAGGGATTGAATCCAGGTCTCCCGCATTGCAGGCAGGCGCTTTAACCCCTGAGCCACCAGGGAAGCTCTGGTAGTTCTTAGTAGTAGTCATTAAAACCATCTTTGTAAGTTACTGGAATGGAAGGAGAATAGGGAAGATAGGGATGTGAAGAAAGGGGAAAGGAGTGATGAAAATGGCATAATTTTAGGAAGGGAAAACTTGGTGTGTGAGATTTTCATTTCATTCTCTCTGAATCTCCTTTTCAGGTTCAACTTTAATGATGGGACTCCTTCAGCAAACTTTGACACCTTCCCTGCAGCAATCATGACTGTATTCCAGGTATGAGGATGTTAAAAATGTTACTTGGGATCCCTTGGTGCACATGCTCCAAGGTGATGATGTTGTAAAAGAATCCTCCCTTTCCTCTCCAGGCTCCTCTCAGGCAGTACTTAGTACTCTTGCTTATTGAGTAGTCATCACCACTGTAATTCCTAGGATTTCTATAGCTCTGTTCTTATAAATAATAAAAGAGCTCTGTTGTGATGACCTCATTGGCCTTCTCCCTGCACTTGTCAGTTTGAAAGAGATGTTAATTAAGTCAAAGGCATTCATTAACATCACATTTCTGGTTTTATGAAATTTAAAGTACCTTCTAACTTACATGTCCATTTAATGAAGAATCTTTTCCACCCCCACCTGATCTTTTTTTTTTTAATCATGGGAGGAAACTCAATATCGGTGATGTCTAAGAGCTAAAGGAGAACTCTGTTTAGCCAGAATCTAAGACTGAACCAGAACTCAGTTTTCTGGAACTGGAGCCCATGAGGCTCTTTCCAACAATGCTGCTGTCTCAGGAACTGTATCTTGGCAGCTCCAGAAAATAGTCCATCAGTGCCTGGACCACCTGATCTGTGTGGTTCCCGTAGGCTTGGCAAAGCTGGGGTGTGGGATGGGAGACCGGAGATTCTACATTTTGAGGAATAGAACTTTTCCTTTTGATATTCTTCTTCCATTTTCAATGGCTAAAATTCTCTTACACATCAGAAGGCAGTTGATTATTCATGGGTGTGACTTTTTTTCCTCCCTGACAAGAGGGTAAATGGAAAAGACCCAGACTCCGAATTTTCCCCTTTCCACTGACCCCGTTTTCTCATCCAGCCCAGGTCTCTGATTAGCCTGTTATGTCCTTTGTGTAGATCCTGACGGGTGAGGACTGGAATGAGGTGATGTACAACGGGATCCGCTCCCAGGGCGGGGTCAGCTCGGGGATGTGGTCAGCTATCTATTTCATTGTGCTCACCTTGTTTGGAAACTGTATCCTTTTTAAAATGCTGCTCTGTTCTGCCGGCCTGGACCAGCATGTGAGGAGGAGGAGGTGGCCATGGTGGTGGTGATGCTGGTGATAGCAGAGGGCAGGTAGCAATGGGGTAGACAGTGTTAGGTGTACTAAGAGAAACAAGGATCCCGCTCTTAAGGAACATTTGCTATCTGGGTAAAAGAAGATGAGTATAAGTAAGATAGAGTATCATCCCAGTTATCGGATATCATAACATCCAGGTTATCAGATTATCATCACAGATAAAATCATATGAGTCTGTTATAGTAAATGATTGGAGGGACTATGAACTGGGGAAAATAAGAGAGGAGAGATCATTATAGGCTGAAATAGTAATAACTGGATTATAATATGAATGAATTATATGTTTTCTTTTACTTAAACATTTGTTTTTGTTTAAGTATAGTAGATTTACAATGTTGTATTAATTTTAGGTGTACAGAAAAATGTTTCAGTTATACATACATGCATATATATATATTCTTTTTCAGACTCTTTTCCTTTATAGGTTATTACAAAATATCAAGTATAGTTGTGGGTGCTATACAGTAGGTCTTTGTTGGTTTTCTGTTTTATTTATAGTAATGGGTGTATGTTAATCCCAAACTCCTAATTTATCCCTTCCCCTCTTTCCCTTTTAATAGTAGTAACCATAAGTTTGTTTTCTATGTCCGTGAGTCTATTTTTATTCTGTATATAACTTCATTTGTATCATTTTTTTTATGATTCCACATATAGGTGATATCATAGGATATTTGCCTTTGTCTGTCTTACTTCTCTTAGGATGATATTCTGTAGGTCTGTCCACATTGCTGCACATCATTAGTTCATTATTTTTTATGGCTGACCAATATTCCACTGTATAAATATCCCATATCTTCTTTATCTATTCATCTGTTGATGGACGTTTAGGTTGCTTCCATGTCTTGGTTATTGTAAATAGTGCTGCAGTGAACATTAGGGTGCATGTATCATTTCAGATTATGGTTTTCTCCAGATATATGTCCAGGAGTGGGATTTCTGGATCATATGTTAGTTCTCTATGTTAACAGAGAACAGAGCCTTCCACCTAATAAGTTCTCAAAAATATTGGTATTGTGATTAATGCTAATACTGCTGAGCATAGCTAGCGTTTATCATAACTTGTGCTATTCATAAGACCTCATACTAAACGGTTTTCAGGCATCATTTCATCTAATCCTTGCCTTACAAATCTTAGAGGAAATAAGTTGATTAGAGTCAATTACTAAATTTTAATGGGAGACTAGAAAATAAGTGCATTTAATTCCCAAACCCATGACTGGTCTTGGGATCTAGACAAGGAAGATTTAGGTTTTAATCCCAGCAGCTCTGCTTACCAGCTATGTGGCCTTGGGAAAGTCACTTAACCTCTCTGAGCTTCTAGTTTTCACATCTGAAAAGAGGAAACAATATCTATGTCCTTTGTTAGTTGTAAATAGTAAAATGAGATAGTTTACTTGAATATTCCACAGACCAGAAACTTCTACATGATGTTTTGGGCAAGTGGGACTTGTCTTGAATTGAGATCACTCGAGTGAAAAGGGGACAGCCATGTGTTACAGATGTATTTTTGCCTTTTCCATAGTCTCACAGAGCATAGATGTTCTTTAAGTTTTCTGCTCTGAAAACTTCTAAGGGCCAGAGCAGACTATAAACAAACACAAGAAACCCATATAAAGAAAGCTAGGCAGTGAGTCACAGAAATGGAAGGCCAGTTTGCCTTAATAGCGGCACCTTAATTTTCCTGTTACTCTGAGGGTAGTCAGACCTGGACTTTTGTGCTAAAACAGATGTATGTTCCATAACACATGAGCCTTGAGGATAATTGGAAAATTGGGACTTCTGAGGTTAGAGTGTGGAATAGAAATGGGCTCCATAATGATCTTGTGTGCCCTGAGACATTTTGTTAAATGAAATATGGGAGCCTCCCAGGACAAGAAGATTGAGAAATGTTAGCATCCCATTACTGAGAGATAGTAATGAGTCTGTAGAATCTCTTTTTTTTTTTTTTTTCATCTTTAAGGCCAGGCTAGCATGACTGATCTAGATGGGCTTCAATTCCAGCCTCCTGGAAAGGAGAGATGAACTACCTCTTATTCCCTACCTGTCTTGTTGTTCAGTGGTTCTCTATTTGATGTTGCTGTAATTAGAGGCTGTAGCTGTGCAAAGGCCTCCTCCCTCCATCTCCCCCTTCCCTAGGGGGTTTGATTCAGGTATATTTCTTTATCCGTTGCAAAGAGATAATATGTGGAAGGAGAGAAAACGTATTCTCCTTCAAACAGAGCTGCATAATATCTCTTTCCCTCCCTCTACAGTCCCTACTTAAGTGACTCTTTGGGGTGACTCTGTCCCTGCTGGTGTCCCAGACAGGAAAGGCATGGAGATGCCTTCTCAGCCTTCCTGGGGCTCCTTTTACTTTTCTTACTTGGCCATCCTTAACTCATTGCCCCAGATACACTGCTGAATGTGTTCTTGGCCATCGCTGTGGACAACCTGGCCAATGCCCAGGAGCTGACCAAGGTGAGCCTTGTTCTCCAGGGATCCAATGGTTCTCTGGGCCATTGCGTGCCCACTAGGCTTTGGAGTTGCCTCCAGAAGCCTGCACTGTCTGGCTCAGGCCTGCAGGGAAGGCCCCTTCTGGGAGCTCGTGGATACCTGGAGAGCTACACTTGTCCATGAAGGGAGCCTGGTTCACTTTCACTGGGTTTGTGGAGCCTTGGACCAAATGGGGCCTCTCATTGGACATTGAAGATGATCACTTAGTCACTGCAGACTCTCAAAGATAGCCTTTGCAGGCTTGTGACTTGGAAAATAGAGAAACTACCAGAGTATTGGATTTAAGTTCCACCTCTTCTCCTGTGACCTGTGACTGTGTAACCTCAATCATGTGTCTTCACCCTTCTGAGTTTGAGGGTTAGAGGGTCCAGGACTGTGGCTGTTGGGGTATTCCAGTGCTCACTTCATCCTGGGGGAAGTTTCCATGAGTTTCAAAGAAGCCAGACACCGTATTTCTCAAAGAACAATTCCTTTCTTTCCTCTGAGTCATGTCTTCAGGGGTAGAGGCGATACAATGGCAGTGGGATTGTTTAAGGAGATGAGTGAAACCTTCCCTCATAATACGTATTTGTTTTAAGGCAAAATCCATAGCATCCTGGTGATGTTTATGAGCTTTTTCCATGTATTCCTTGAGGGTTACCTGCTCTTCTCTGCATTCTCAAGGATCTTCTTACCTGCAGACAGGGTAAGCTCTAGTAGCTGAAAAGCTGGCTGTGAGTCACACATCTGTCACTTACTGGCTCTTTTAGCTTAGACTTGACCCCTGGTCTCTATTAATGTTGCTTCCTTCATCTGTAAAAAAGGGAATGCTATATTCTACCTTGCATACCTCTCAGGAGGACAGCAAGGATCAAGCAAATGGACATGTGTAAAAACCAGCTGTGAGTTACACATCTGTCACTTACTGGCCCTTTTAGCTTAGACTTGACCCCGGGTCTCTATTAACGTTGCTTCCTTCATCTGTATAAAAGGGAATGTTATATCTGCCTTGCATACCTCTCAGGAGGACAGCAAGGGTCAGGCAAAAGGACGTGTGTAAAAACCAGAGCAGTCTTTGAAGATGTATGTATTCTTGGTAGCTGCAGTCATTTTACCTGAACTGGGTTTCCTTGGTATTATCACATAGAAAGACATTTATAAGCTGGAGTGTGGGTGAGGGGCTGAGGTCCCTGCCCGAGCACCAGGGTGGGGGTCACTTAGCTGTGTAGGGAAGAGGGTCTGATGAGGATCGTGGTGCTCATCTCAGGGTCTCTGCCTGGAAGGTCCTTCTCCATCACTTCCGGACACTGTAGAGCATCCAAGAAGTGTCAGCTCTGGCCTCTGACCTCTATAGCCCTGGCCACCTCCACCGAGGGCTGGGGTTTGGGGTAGACCTTAAGTCTCTCCTGAGGAAACATGGGGAGCCTGTGGGGGAGGATGGGGGCCAGAACAGTTGGCCTCGCCAGGGCTGTGGAGGCTGCTGTCTCAGGAGGCCTGACTGCTAGTTGCTGGAGGTCTGTGAGCCAACCTGACCTCACTCTGCCTGTTTTACCTCTTGCTCTGCTTTCCTCGCTTCTCCAGGTCTCCAGAAGCTCCCTCAGCCCTTCTGGGCAGGGCCGAGGAAGCTACTCTCCTTCATGGGGATCCCAGACAACGCCATCTCTACTTTGTGTCTAGGATGAACAGGAAGAAGAGGAGGCCTTCAACCAGAAGCATGCGCTGCAGAAGGCCAAGGAGGTCAGCCCGATGTCTGCACCCAACATGCCTTCCATCGAGTGAGTCGCTATCCCCACGTCAGAGACCCCGGGCTCCTGTGTCGACAGCCCAGTACTCAGTTCCACAGCTGTTGACCCTTGGAGGGAGCCTGCTCTGTGCCAGGAAGCATCCTGTGAATACAGTACTGAGCAAGACAGGGCCAGGGGCTCTTTTTTCACAGAACTTTTATTTCAGTGAGCAAGATAGCTGATAAATGCACAGAAATAATTTTAGATAGAACATCTATAAAATAAGTAAAACAGGGTACTAAGGCAGAGGAATAGGAATTGGGTACAGTACCTTTGGGCAATTTGGGAGGAGTTCTCTGAAGAGAGGATGTTTAAGCAGAGACCTAAATGTGTAGAAGATGGTAGTGTGACGTTATGAAGATGGAGCATTCCCAGCAAGGCCCTGGTATGGCTGGTGTGGAGGGAGCAAGAGGAAAGAGAAGGAGGTATGGCCGGGGAGGTTTTAAAGGCTCAAGTGAAGGACTTTGCTTTTGTTCTGATTACAACTGTAGGAGGGTCTAGAGGAGAAGGATGGGTAGGATTTGACTTATACTTGAAAAGGTCACTTTGCTCCGTGAAGAATGGACTGAAGGGGCCCAGACTGGAGGCAGGAAGACAGAGATTGGCTCTTAGAGTAAAGCAGTGAGAGTTGGTGGTGGTTTAGACCATGATAGTAGCAACAGAGGAGATGAGAATTCATCTCATTCAGGCTGTATTTGGAGGGAGAACCAATAGGATGAGCTGATGGAATAAATGTGATGGAAGTGGAGATGGGAAAAAAAAAAAAAGGAGAAACAAACATTTCTCCCAGGTTTTAAGGTTTGATGCCTGGAGAGGTGGTAGTGGTATTTACGGCTCACCTGAAGATGGTGGAAATCCAGTGTTCCTTTTGATGGCATTAAATTTGAGATGCATATAAGACAAACAAGTGAAGATGTTGAATGGGCTGTTGGCCACATGAGTCTGAAGCTCAGAAGTCAGGATTCTGATCCTTAGAAATAAGGATTGGGGGGAGCATTTGCATTTGGATGGCATTTAGGCTGTCATCCCAGGAGAGATGACCCAGGGAGAGCTGGGCTAAGAGGCTGAGGCCAGAGGCCAGAGAGCACCCCGTATTCAAGAAGAAACCCACGAGGTGAGCAGGGTGTTCTGGAGACATGGAGAAGAACACACTTCTGGCAGGAGGAGGTGGATAGAGGAGCTCAGGACTACTGAAAGATCACGTAAAATGAGAACATAAAAGGGAGCATTGAATTTGGCAAAATGAACACTGTTAGTGAACTTCACGAGAGCCGTTTAAGTGGCCCAGTGGGAACAAAATCCATTTGGAGTGGATTAGAGAGAGAATGGGGGGTGATACATTAGAGCAGCCAGTATAGACTCTGAGGATCCAGCCTGGCCCTGGTGGCTGCTGGTGGAACTAGCAGACCGTGGGGCCCTTTGGGCGGCTGACCTCTGCGTGGCACTGGGGGAGGGTTTTGGGGGAGAGGCTGAGAAGTGACCACAGAACCCTGAATTCTTGTTGGGCCTTCTGGGCCTGCATGAGGACTGTGTGAGGGGCCCTGGGATATTCCTGGGGAGGGTCTGAGGCATCTGGCCAGCTGGACCCAGACCCTGTCATCTGTTAACTTGAAACTGATCAGCAAGGAGCCCTTCCCTTCCCAGAGCTCATGTGAAAGGCTCTCAATGTCCTCAGCCTCACCTTATAGGGACATTCCAGACTTATGTGTGGGGGCCCCCTCCCCTGCACGGCTGTCCTCTTGTTCTCACCTTTCAAAACTGAAGGAAGGCCTGGCCTCTGGGCCCCTCCTCTGTGAATGAGGAAAAAAAAAAAAAAACTCGCTCCAAAATTCGTTAAAGATTGTTAAAGATGAAACGACTCCTTCCTTCCTAGAATTTTCTCTGAGCCTCGAGCAGTTTCTACCCCACTTTCCCTGCACTCATGAGTTTGGGCTAAAAATAAATACACACAGGTATCCAAACATGCTGGTGGGTGGAACTGGCTGCCACTTTAGGAGTGGGTGGTTCTATTTCCTGAGATGAAGAAACCTGGAGGAGGAGTGGGTTTGGAGATATGAGGGGGAAGGATGCTTGGCCCAGAGTGGAAGCTCACTATTTATGGAATGAAAGAATGAATGAGATCTGGTAGGCACAGGGCCGTAGGGAGTGAGCTGTGTGCGTATCCGGGCACAGTGAGGCGGGAGGAGTGCTGTAATCATCCCAGGCTTTGGGGGTGATGGGTGTGCTGCTGGCTGAACAACAGAGTGTGTTTAAACAGGCAGGCCAAGACCCCTGACTTCCGCACTATAGTATGACTGAGTGCGAATGTGGCAGCTAGGACATTATTACAAACCAAAAAACCTGAGGGCTAGACATAGCTCTGTACCTCAGTGCTGTGACCTTAGAGTGAGAACCTCTTAGCATCTCAGAGTCCCTGTTTCTCCATCTTTGGAATGAAGAATATCAGCCACCCGTCCTGGTCCACATGGTCCTTGCCGAGTGTGTGTGAGGTCACATGTGTGTGAATTGGGGAGATGCTTCTCTGTGTGATTGTAGGAATGTTGAAGATGTACTAATGGTTGTGATAGGATGTGAATCTGGATCTTTGTACGTGCAAGTGGAGAAGTGAAGTTTGAAGTGTGGATCTGATTTGTGTGGAAATGAGAGTTTGGTATTCTCTTTGGCCTGGCCTCTGTGTGCGTGTTTATATGTATGCACACACTTGTGAGCCTGCAGAGAATTCTTCCACGTATTTACCCTCTTCCACATGTGCTTCTGGAGGGCCAGTGTATGACGACTTGAGAATTTGCAAGTAGCTGGTGTAAGTGTTAATCGATTAGTCGTGTCCAACTCTTTGCGACTCCATGGACTGTAGCCTGCCAGGGTCATCTATCCATGGAATTCTCCAGGCAAGAAGACTGGAGTGGGTTGCCATTTCCTTCTCCAGGGCATCTTCCTGACCCAGGGATCAAACCCAGGTCTCCTGCATAGCTGCAGAGCTGTCACTGCATGGGTATCACTGCATAGTGGTGGAAAGTACTTTTCCTGGTGGGCGTGCATGCTGCCTGTCTAGAGTGTGTGCCTCTTTCTCTGAGCCCCCGTGCCTCTTGGCATGGCTGCCCCACGTGCATGGCAGCCACCAGTGCTGAGGGGTGCTGGGGACCTAGTCACAGGCGTCTCCACAGTCTTGGCCACATCCATCCCAGGGGTGCTCCTGTGCCCTGCGCCTCTCTAGGCTCAGACCAGCTGCCTCTGTTCCCCCTGCCCACCGTGGACCAGGCTGCTCTGCAGATGTGGACGTGGCAGTTGAGCGGCACTAGTTTCCCTGAGTGTTTTCCATGGGCGGATGTCCATTTCATCAGGGAAGGAGCCACATTTGCCAACCTCCCAGGTCCAGGCAGGGTCCGTTGGGCCAGACTGGGTTTGTCACCCCAGGAACCGGGGCAGGCTTATTCCACAAGTGTCCCAGGCACGTCTTTCTCCACCTGAGTGCTGACCCTGTGCTGACAGCTTCATTTTTCCTGTTTGCCTTTGTGGGTGATGCCCTCACCCAGCCATTGACCTTCCATTGACCTTGTGGTCGAAAGGACAGAGCATGTGCGTGTGTGTAGATTTTTCCCTGCGCAAGGCCAGGGAGGGTAATACTTGCTTTACCCAGCTGAATAGACAGTGCTCAAGGCCTTCAGCCAGGGCCACCACGGTGCACGCGTGCGGTATGCGGATGGCAGCCCATACAGTGGTGGCCCTGCCTTTGGCCATGGGCCGACGGTGTGCCCGCTAGAGCATTTGTTCCTTGCATGTTGTGTAAGATGGGAGGGATAAACCAGGGAGTCATGCCTTTGTGAATATCCTAGATATGAACAGGGGGAGATGAACTTCATCCAGGTTTCCAGGGTTTCCAGAATAGATCTCTGAAGGACACTTAGGTGAAACCTGAGTGCCAGCAGGGCTTGATGACTGAGCGTCCAAAGCATCTATGAATTGGTAAACTCTGTGCTTGCCTGCATGTTCGCTTCAATATATTTGGTCCGTGTGTTTGCACACAGCAAGGCACCAAGGCCAGTCCCGTGGAGAGTTGACGGTTGGGCGTGTACAGAGGGCAGCAGGCACCTAGGGGATTCTGTGCCTCTCCCTGGAGGTCGGCTGGTGGCCGAGGGGCTGGCGGGTCCTAGAGGTGGGGGTGAACTGAACCTGTCCGTTTTTCTTCCCCAGAAGAGACAGGAGGAGAAGACACCACATGTCGATGTGGGAGCCACGCAGCAGCCACCTGTATGTGTGCGCCGGTCTGCGTGTTTGTGAGTGGTTACGTGTGGGTGCGGGGACACCGTGTCTTTGTCCTTGCCGGGGACAGAGTGGCACCGGGCGTGCACGTGTCCGTGTGGGCCGTGGCGTGTGCGTGTGCGTTCCGTGCACATGGTTTGTGGATCTGCCCCTCCGCACCTTTCACCATGTGCCTTTCTCGGTGTGCGTCTCAGGTATGTGACCCCGTGTGTAGTTTGCTCTTCCGTGTGGCCTGTGAGTGGACATGTGTCGGCGTGGGTTGTTTGTGCCAGTGGGGTGCCTTTCATGCGGGCGCTTGTGGACAGTTCGTGTGGGCCCCAGTGAGGATGCACATGGGCACCTGTGAGCGTCCCCTGCACGGGCTCTAGAGGTGCACCCATGGACGCCTGGGGGTGCAGGTGTAGGCATCCACCCTCCACCACCCGTGGAAGCCCACCCTGTGTTTGTGTTTCCTGCTGCCACGTGAATAGTCAGCTAGGCCTCCAAACTGAACTGTTCAGCGGTGGTTTTGAGTATGAGCTGCTCATGGTCCCTGGACATAGAGTCCCTTGGATTTTATCAGTGGTTGTGGAAGAGACCCCACCGCATCACCACGAGGGTCACGCCCAGACTTTTTGTAACTTGGGTCTGCTCCCTGCTGTCGTCAATCTCCCTTTAGTAGGACCTGCCCTTGAACTTCTCAGCCCTGACTCTCCCAGGCTGGCATGGGAAAGGGAAAGAAGGAGAGCAGGAGGAAGAAAGGCCTCTGACCTTGAACTAAGGGCCATTGGCGCACACAGAGCGAGTACAGGTTGATGCCCTGAAAGCAAAGGGGAGCGGGGAGTGAAGACCTGGCAACCTTCGTACCACTGTCTGCAGGTCCTGGCCACTGGGACTCGGTCCTGGGCTGCCCCCACCCTGCCTCAGCTACTTCAGGGCAGGGATCAGAGTGGGAGACCCCACAAAACTGGGGGGCACCAGTCCAGCCACCCACTCTGCCCCTCGCATTTTTCTGTGCTTCCTGTCTGCAGGTCCTGGGCTCTCCCATTTGCTCCCCCACCGTGTGTTTCCCCCTGACCCCGTGCCCTGGCCACCGTGGGCTGGTCTGGGCCCCTGTGGCCACCCTTCCCGGCCCTTGGCCAGCAGTTCTGATCTTGGCCTCGCCTTCTCCCCCTTGCCAGGAGGGAGCGGAGGCGCCGGCATCACATGTCCGTGTGGGAGCAGCGAACCAGCCAGCTGAGGAGGCACATGCAGATGTCCAGCCAGGAGGCCCTCAACAAGGAGGAGGCCCCGCCCATGAACCCCCTCAACCCCCTCAACCCGCTGAGCCCCCTCAACCCGCTCAACGCGCACCCCAGCCTCTACCGGAGACCCCGGCCCATTGAGGGGCTCACCCTGGGCCTGGGGCTGGAGAAGTGTGAGGAAGAGCGAGTCAGCCGCGGGGGGTCCCTCAAGGGGGACAGCAGGGACCTGGCGAGTGCCCTGGACAGCCAGAGGAGCCCCCTGGCCCTGGGCAAACGGGAGCCGCCCTGGCTGGCCCGGCCCTGTCACGGGAACTGCGACCCGACCCAGCCGGAGGCGGGCGGCGGGGAGGCGGTGGTGACCTTCGAGGAGCGGGCCCGGCACAGGCAGAGCCAGCGGCGCAGCCGGCACCGCCGCGTCAGGACCGAGAGCAGGGAGCCCTCCTCCACCTCCAGGAGCAGGTCCGCCAGCCAGGAGCGGAGTCTGGATGAAGCTGTGCCCGGCGAGGGGGAGAGGGACTGCGAGCCCAGGGCTGGCCACGGGGGCGAAGAACCCATGATCCAGGAGGAAGAGCGAGAGCGATCCCAGGACTTACGGAGGTAAATGCGACGTAGGAGCGCCCTGGAGACAGGTAGGGTGGCCCACGTTAGGGGTTCTCCAGTGTAAGCCTCTCTGAAACTCAGTTTCCCCTTTTGTATAATGCATCTTTTACGAGGTATGTGTCAATACAATAGCAGTGAGATCTGTTCCCCTGGAAACCAGGGCATATCCTATTGGAGTGGGGAGGACGTGATGGGCAGGAGTGAGCTGATGGATGCCACCCTGGTGGACCTCAGCTCCTCTGCCTGGGGGGGCAGACGGCGGGTGCCATGTGCTCTCCAGCAGGGCCGCGTGACTCCCCTCACCCTTCCCTTTCACCAGGCACAGCAGCTGTTTCAGAATCGCTTCCTGATGTGAGCAGTAGCTGTCTTCTCCTCTGTCTTCACAGGACCAACAGTCTGATGGTGCCCAGAGGCTCCCGGCTGGCAGGAGCCCTGGATGAGGCCGATACACCCCTTGTCCCGCCCCAGCCAGAGCTGGAAGTGGGGAAAGACGCGGCCCTGACGCAGGAGCAGGAGCCGGAGGGCAGCAGTGAGCAGGCTCTGCTGGGGGACGTGCAGCTGGACATGGGCCGGGTCAGCCAGAGCGAGCCGGACCTCTCCTGCGTCACGGCCAACACGGACAAGGCCACCACCGAGAGCACCAGCGTCACTGTCACCATCCCCGACGTGGGCCCCGTGGTGGACTCAACCGTGGTGCACAGTGAGGACACGGCCCGTTCCCCTTCCCCCACACCACCCACACCCCCCCAGGGCCAGCGGAGGCATGGTTCTGGAACCGTCCTGGAAAGCTGCAAGGAAAACCCTACCAGTGGGATGGACTCCTTCTTCAACATATGAAAGAATAGCAGCAGTTTTAGCCCCGTTTGCAAGAGAACTTGGAGAAGGAAATGGCAACCCACTCCAGTATTCTTGCCTGGAGGATCCCAGGGATGGGGGAGCCTGGTGGGTTATTGTCTATGGGGTCGCACAGAGTCAGACACGACTGAAGTGACTTAGCAGCAGCAGCAGCAGCAGCAAGAGAACTAAGCTAGAATTTTCTCAATCTTAAGTTTTACCCATAAAATGTCATTCAACCCATGGTCCCCCTAGAGTCTTCAGAGAGTTCACATATGATTCTGTACCCCCTTGTCTATTCAGCTACTTAATTTATTTTGTGGATATCTGATGGCATATTCTCTGGGCCGCCCCTCCCCCATGTGCTCAGCCAGCTGATAAGTTAGGGGACCATTGCTGGCAGGCAGGCCCACATTGGCCCTGGTTCTGCTCAACATGTGGCCTCCAAAAACCCTGTCTGTCTTGAGGCTTCAGTTTATCATCTGTGAAGTGAGAGCGTTGAATGAGATGACGTCTGAGACCTTCCTCTGTGCTAACATTTCTTGAATCTTTTACTCATATTGACTGTCTTTCTCCTAGGAGCTTTTAGTCACACTTTCTCTCACAGTTCCCGGAGGTGGTGGATATTCATCTGTGAGGCCTTAAAGGGAAACACATCCCCAAAGCACTTACCCCATACCCATCCGTGCCTGACCCCACGCCCATCTCTACATAACCCCACCACCATCTGTCCACGTGGCACTGAATTGTGACCACAGGATTCCACTCTTGCTTTTTCCCCCCATATTTTTATTCTTTTCACAAAACAGTCCTCTTTCCCTATTTTTCTTTCTTTCACTGCTCTGTCTCCATTTCTTCACCTTCTCAAAGTGAAATACATCTCAAAGTATTCTTTGGAATGCCAGTACTACTTTATAATCTCCCGTGTCCAGTAACCCCTGCTGTCTTGTTTAGTTTTGTGCTCTAATAAGAAAGTGTTTTTGGACCCTCTTTTATGAGGGTCGTAGTAGTGTGTGTCTCATAAAAGAGGGTTGGGCTTCTGGTGGCTCGGGGAAGAATCTGCCTGCAATGCAAGAGCCCTGGGTTCCATCCCCGGGTCGAGAAGATCCCCTGGAGTAGGGGATGGCAGCCCACTCCAGTATTCTTGCCTGCAGAATTCCATGGACAGAGGAGCCTGGCGGGTCACAAAGAGTCAGACACGTCAGACGCGACTGAGCAACTGACACACACTCTTTTGAGACTTAAGAAAGTTTGACCCTCTTCTGTTCTCATTCTGGGGCTAGTCCCTGACCTTGGTTGTAGGTAAGAGTGTTATCAGAGGGGTTTTGGACGCTTTGGATGACTTGCCTTTTGGAAGGACCTGGAAAGGGTCAGGACTTTGGAGGTTTGCTACTTACGCAAGGCTCCAGGGCAGAAGTGTTCACTGAATGGGAATGTGGGAGAGGTGCCCCTGCCCCACTCTCATGGCCTCATCCTCTGCCACTCACCCCACACTGGGCCTTCCACGCGGAAATAGAGTAGAGGCCCAGCAGCCCCTCTTGGTCTCTGCTTCTTCATCCTCTCAATCCTGGGAGAAGTCATAGACCCATCGTCGCATGAATATTGCATTCTCATTTCTGTATCAGTAAGGACTGGAACAAGAACAGCCAGAAGGGCAGCCACAGACAGAGTCATGGCTTCTTAAAATCTTCCATTGAGTGTGGTTTCATTGAAAGGAGATAGAATTTTGAATTGGGAATGTATACCAGCTGTATGGGGCTTCCCTGGTAGCTCAGCTGATAAAGAATCTGCCTGCAATGTGGGAGACCCCAGTTCGATTCCTGGGTTAGGAAGATCCCTTGTAGAAGGGACAGGCTACCCACTCCATTATTCTTGGGCTTCCCTGGTGGCTCAGATGGTAAAGAATCCACCTGCAATGCGGGATACCTGGGTTCAATCCTTGGGTTGGGAAGATCCCCTGGAAGAGGGCATGGCAACCCACTCTAGTATTCTTGCCTGGAGAATCCCCGTGGACAAGGAGCCTGGTGGGCTACAGTCCATGGGGTCACAAAGAATCCTCCATGGCTGAGCCAATAAGCATAGCACCAGCTGTATGACCTTAGGGAAGGTCCTTGAATTCCCTGAACTTCAGTTTTCCCATCTGCAGAAGGGGAATAATATACGCCGTTCAGGTGTACCAACGTGAAGAATGCCCTAAGTAAATATATACAAAGAAGCCAGATTTTAGATAGAAGTAAGTTTCTAAACTTTACAACAGAAACAACCATTCTGTTTTACCTAGGGAAACAGGATTGTTATTTATATGGCACAAAAGGCTCTCCCACCTGAAATTAGGGCAGGGGTAAGGCTAGGAAGAGAGCCTGGGCTTCATTCAGTGTAATTTAACAGACACCCTGACGTTCACAGGTACCTAGCTCCCTCTCCCACCTTCTCGTCCCATCCCCAGTGGAAAACGAAGGGCGCCATTCTGCATGTAGCAAGGTTTTTGAAGAGCTCCACATGTTCTTCTTGCAGTCAGCAACAAGACTGATGGAGAAGCCAGTCCCTTGAAAGAGGCAGAGATCAGAGAGGATGAGGAGGAGGTGGAGAAGAAGCAGCAGAAGAAGGAGAAGCGTGAGACAGGCAAAGCCATGGTGCCTCACAGCTCGATGTTCATCTTCAGCACCACCAACCCGTAAGACACCCTTCATTGCCACCTTCCTTTGGTGCTGGAGGTTTTGAGCCAAGATTTGAGCCAGGGCAGGGGGATGGGAAGGAGGGATGAAGGTCCAGCCGTCCTCCTGAGCCTTCCTGGTGGAATATGGCCAGATAAAGCCTCCAGGGTGTTCACTAGTTGAGGTGGGTCATGGAATTATTGAGCAGCCTCTGAACTCTGTGCCCATATTCTAAAGAGTCATTTAAGATAGAACATGAGCAATGTCAGAGGAAAGGACCCTTCATCTATTCTTTGGTTAGTAGGTTGCAGGGAAGGTTTGGAAGGGAGGACATCTACTTGGGCTGTGTCACCAAATATTCCAGAGGTGGACTGAGCTGAGAATAGGAAGCTTAGGATAACTGGATCATCCATTGGCTGCCCGGCACATCAGTTTTGAAGTGGGTGTGTTCCTTAGAGCAGAGTCAGGGCTGTGAGATGAGGTGGGCAAGGAAAAATCTGGAAGGTTAGATTCAGGAAAGATGGGATGTTGAAAGAGAAGCTGCCTTTGGCCCAGGAAGTGAGCAAGATGTATACGCAGACCAGCTTCAGGGTCTCAGAAGACGAGAAGGCTTTCAGTGACCATGTGGGCAATATTCTGGCATGGCCCTGGGAAGGAAGGAACCTGAGCAAAGAGATGTCTGGCCAACCGAGGCCAGGATGCAGTCAGTCTATAAAATAGTCACTTTGATCAAAATACCTGCAGCTTGGGAAAACCAGTTGCTGCTTTCATCAGGAATCTTAGAATCAAGGTCTGTTTTATGTTTCTGGGTTCTTAGGATTTTCTTGCTCTGCCCCAGTCTCTGTACAGTGGGGGAGTAGACCCTGAGGCACAGTGGAAGGCAATGTGTAGCCACCCAAGCGTGTGTCTTTTGATGCTGGCTGCTGCTCCCCACGGTGGCTCAGATGTGCATGCAGATAATGTATCTTGGCTTGCATACTGCAGTCTCTAACCAATCTGATTACTTTCCCCCAGTGGGGCTTTAAATCAAGGGTGGTGCCTGAGAAATTAAATTGCTCTCCCCACGGCTTCCTCTGGCCAGGGCCTGGCTGTCTGGAGGAGGCTGATTGTATGGGGGTGGGGCGGAAGGATGGGATGGGAGGGAAGCGGGGCCGGCTCAGTGGGCTCGTCCGCTGCCCACAGGATCCGCAGGGCCTGCCACTACATTGTGAACCTGCGCTACTTCGAGATGTGCATCCTCCTGGTGATCGCAGCCAGCAGCATCGCCCTGGCGGCCGAGGACCCCGTCCTGACCAACTCAGAGCGCAACAAAGTGCGTGCACGGGGGCTCTTTGCCAGCCTCCACGGTACCCTGATACTCTCCTCTCCCAGAGCCTACCATTCCAACATTACAGTGAACTAAGGAAGCTTCCTGGAAGATGGGACAGGCTTAAGAAATTGCCCAGTCCTGTTCCTCGGGGCAAAGTAGGAACCATTTCAAGACCAGCCCCCACCCCAACCCTAACTCCCCAACCATACTGCTTACCTTTAGGCTCAGCAGTGGGGCCTTATCCCAAAAGCCAGCCAGGGCTTTGAAAGGGGCTTCCGTGATGGCTTAGTGGTAAAGAATTCTCCCATGCAGAAGATGCAGGTTCAGTCCCTGGGTCGGGAAGATCCCCTGGGTCGGGAAGATCCCCTGGATCAGGAAGATCCCCTGGATCAGGAAATGGCAATCCACTCCAGTATTCTTGCCTGGGAAATCCCATGGATGGAGGAGCCTGGCAGGCTACACTCCATGGGGTTGCAATACGTTGAGCACGACTGATTGACTCGACCACAACTGCTGCCATCCATGTGTTGGATGTGGAGTCTGACCTAGGGGCAGTTGGGGCCCTGCAGCTCCACATGGGGAGCTGAAACAACCTGTGGAGGCCCAGGATGGATATCAGGAGGGATGAGGGGGTGGAGGATTGGAACTGACAAAGATCCCAGCAGGGGAGAAATCTGTGGGGCAATTCAGACCCAAGATGTTAAGTTCTGACCACTTAACGGAGGGAAAGGCCGAGGCCTGGCCACCAGATCATGCGGCCCCAGCAGCATCCATGACTCCTCTCCTCCCTGCATCAGTTAGCAGTTATAACTCCGAGCTTCTGTTCTGAGGTTGAATTGAGCGGGCCTTGGGGTGGGCATGCAGGAGAGCCTGTGTTTGGGGAGTGTATGTAGCCTGATGGTCTCCGCTATGTGTCCTGCAGGTGCTGAGGTATTTTGACTATGTGTTCACTGGCGTGTTCACCTTTGAGATGGTTATAAAGGTAAGAGCCGCTAGAGCACACCTGGACTCCGGGGCTGCAGGGGTCACCCGTCTGCGCCGCTAGTACAGTGCCCTTCCCCAGGGCTGTCACCTCCTGGCCAATGACAGAACCTCAGTAAGGCCTCTGCTGACCCCTCCTCCGGCCTCAGATCCTGGCGAGGTCTGTCGTGGCAGGATGTGACCACGTGGCTCTCCTTAGACTGGAGCAGACCTGTGGGCATGGCCCGGGGAGGAGTCAGGTCCCTCCCAGGCAGGCAGTGGGTGTCCCGCAGGCGTGGGGACTGTTCTCACTTCCCCATCACACTTCCTGGTTTGAGCCAGTGTCCCAGCCAAGGCTTAGGTAGGGATGAATCTTCCTGGCCTTGTATAGTCCCAGCCGTACTCACTGCCCTCCAGTCTGTTCCCCGCCACCCTCACACCCTGCATTTCTATCTTGTCCCCAGCCTCACCCATCTGGGATTGTTCCCATCTGTGCATATGCGGTAATGCCTGGTGCTCTGAGCCACTAATGAAAGGGAGGGCTGTGGCGGGGTGCTGGGAGCCAAGGAGTGGGTGCCCTGGTGGCTCTGAAAAGGGCCTCAGGCCTCACAGTTCAGTGGGGAGAGCCCGTGGGGCTTGTCCTCCTGCTCTTCGGATCCTCGTGTGGGGTTGAGTTAGAGGCAATGACAATGGAGACACTGCCGTGCGGAGCCCAGAGCTCAGGGCCCATATGACCAGCACCTTGGGGCTCATCGGTGGCTGTTCCCATCCTTCTCCTGCAGATGATAGACCAGGGCTTGATTCTGCAGGACGGCTCCTACTTCCGAGACCTGTGGAATATCCTGGACTTCGTGGTGGTGGTTGGTGCATTGGTGGCCTTTGCTCTGGCGTAAGTAACTCTTTTTCTCATCCATTTTCCTTCCCTCCTTCTTTCCTGAGACTGGCTGATCTGAGGGCTTCTCCAAGGTCAGTTCATTCAGTGGTGCCAGCGAATACTGCCCTGGGAGTCTGCTTCCCAGCTGCCCCTCGACAGAGCTCCTGAGGGCCTTACAGCTTCAGCAAACCTGCCCTGAATGAGTAGGTCTGGTGAACGGAGAGCAGGGCAAGACTCTAGGGAGAAGTCAAAAGCCCTGGTGTTCCTCCCTTTGAGTTGAGATGAATGAGCCTGGAGAGCACTCACCTGTGTTCCCCCATGAATTCAGGGTGGGACCAGGGACAACTGGTATATCCTTACGTTTCTTAATTCTGTCAATAAAGGATCCACTTGAAAGAAAAATGAGGCAGGTAGAACAGAGTTGGGGACCACAGAATCCTGGGCATGGGGAGATTCTCTGCTCATGAGCAGGGATCCCCCAGAGCTATTCCAGGGACATAAGAACCATGTTAATATGTGAAACTCCTGAAGGAAAAACTTTTCCAACCTTCCTTGGTAGCATACTTAGGAAAACAGTCTTAAACCATTCAGGTAGCTAACTATGTTCATTACGTTAGGGGATTTTTTTTTTTTATCTTTGAAAAAAAATGGGTTTTTTTGAACATTGAAAAAAAAAATGTTTCCAGGAAAGGGCTCTCCTAGCCCTCCAGGGTATAGCTAGGAAGTAGGCGTATTGTCAGTGCCTTTTCCTTCAGCTGGTGGGTAGAGGGCCCCAGAAGATGAATGACAACCTTCTGGGCTCTGTCTGGAGCTTGTTCCACTGTCAGAGTGGCTTCACCCGCTCCCAGTGGGACAGTAGAATTCCCTCCAGCCTTTCTGAGTAGAGGAGAAAGCCAAGTCTTCTATGCAAGACGAGCTATACAGTGTGATGCGGCACAAGGAAGGCATGTGGGACCTGCTGTCGTTGATGGCAGCTGTGAAAGGGAAGGAACAAGGCACCTCCATAGACTTGACCTTCCTGGTCCAAGTGGTCAAGTTTGGATCACCCATCCTGCCTTCTCCCCAGACACTGCCAGCTTCCATCCCTATCCATTCTGGCAGAGAAAGAAATGGGAGAAGAGTTAAGAATGTTCCTCAAGTGACTGAAATTGGAGAGCTCTCTGTCTGTAGGAGAGATGAAAGGTCCCCAGGTGTGCTAAGAATTTTGAGACCTCCCAGAACCTGGGCGCAGAGTGTGTCCATTGCTGCCCCAGCCAGGGGTGACCCTCCAAAGGAGAACCAGGCTGAATGTGACTTGTGACCCTGAGCTGGGCTGGCCATCAGGACAACTCCAGTGTCCCTTGTCCTTATGTGCACCAGTGTATTAACCCCATTAGACTCACGTGGAGTCACTCATGACCTTCACAAGGAAGCAAACGATTGAAGGCAGGAGGAGAAGGGGATGACAGAGGATGAGATGGATGGATGGCATCACCGACTTGATAGCCATGAGTTTGAGCAAGCTCCAGGAATTGGTAATGGACAGGCAAGCCTGGCATGCTGCGGTCAATGGAGTCACAAAGAATTGGACAGGATTGTTCGACTGAACTGAACTGTTCCCAAGGAGATTTTATGAAATCTGGTCCCTGTGTGGACTGTCAGAGCAAGATACAAATAAAAGCAACTCTGGCTCTGCTAAGAGGACTCCCAGCTCCTCTTCCTCCTCCTTCATGGAAAAAATTACCAAAGACTGCCTTTTTCCTAAGGAGATCTGCCATTTTTGTTAGAGATAAATCTTACCCTTCAGTTTTTAAAGTCAAGCTTCTGTCTCATTTTACCAATTCATTTGTGTACATTATTCATCCTATTGTTCTCTCTTGTTTTGATCTCAGTAAAAATAAGTTTTTGCTCTGAAGAAATAGAGGACAAAGAGAGAGAAGCATATAGAAAGGAGACCACCCCATCTTGAGGAAGAACAGAGCTCATTGGGGTCACAGGGCAGAGTGGGAGGAAGGGGGTGGGCTGTGGAATCAGGAAAGCCCAGCTCCTCCACTTACCAGCTTCATGGCCTAGAGCAACATAGCAAGGTATTAACCCATTTAACTTTCATTTCTCATCTCTGACAAGGAAACAGAATGATGTGTTTCAAGCACTTAGCCCAGGGCCTAACCCAAAGTGATCAGTAAATGTGATTTCTCTTCCTTATGCTTCCATTCTCCATCACGTTGTGAAGTATGAATATGCAGCAAAATATGTTGATGCATAACGGATGCAAATAATTGAAGATGAACACCGGCCGGTTTCCAAGACTTGGTTATCGTCCACACACACCTGGCCTGTGCTGGTGCCAGTGGGGAGGAGGTGTGTGTTAAAGGAAGGCTCTGTGCATGCCTGCCTCGTGTCCGCAGTGCAGCTGTCTCTCCTCCGATCCAGAGCAGTGATGATGGGCTGGAGGGGTGTCATCTGTCTTGTTCTTTCTCTCTGCCTCTTTGAAACATGGCGGTGGTAGCTTTGGTGCTGGCAGCAGGGGGAAGCCTTAACAGCCCCGGAGCCGAAGCCTCTCTGTTGGTCCTCAGACCAGGTACAGTGCAGGGGACCACCCCAGGATTCCTCTGGTTCTGGAATCCACACGTATGTGATGGATTGAGTATTTTGATCCATCACTTGCTTTTAGTGATGTCACTTCTCGAATTTTTTTTTTCGTTTCTCTCCAAAGTGTAAATGGAACTTGCTCATCCTTCTCCATCCACACTCTCTCTCTCTTGTTAACATCCTTCTAAGCTTGCCATGCGTAACTCCTCTCCCCTTTCTCCTGCTTATGGGACACTCCCCATCTTCTCTGGCCTTCGTCACGCTTGCTGGGATCCAGGTAATGCCGTCTCTTGCTCATGTGCTCGCGTTTCCTAATTCTTTTCCCTCCCTTTCCTCATTAAGGGCCCAGAGAATTCAGCTATCTCATCATTTCAGTAGGGCTAGCCAGAGTTTCCCCTGACAGCAGAGTGAGGGCCTAATCTGGGGTAAGTTGACATCGAAATAAGTCCTGTGTCCCACTGCATGGCAGGGTCAGGGGCTCAGGCCAGCAGGAACCACATGTGAGTCTTTCTATAGGCTTGTCAAGGACCTCCCTCCCTCTGGATACAGCTTTCATTGTCATTTCCCATATTTTTTCTCCTAGGAATGTCCACCATTCACATAACATTACTCCTGCCCTCTCTCTCCCCGCTTGAAATTGAATCTTGCCATACTAAGGCTTCTGCAAAGGCTCAACTGAGCAGAACCGATGGTGATCGCCATGGTAACAGCTTCCCATGGCTCCTCAGAAGTCAGTAGTGACTTGGTATCCCTTCTACCACTGGCAGCCAGAGCCTTCTCAGAACCCAGCCCAAGTTCCAGGAGCAACACCCCGAACCAAGGGGAGAGAATGGCCCCTAGCTGAATTCTCAGAGAGAGCTGAGCCCTTCTACAGCAGAGGTCTGCACTGTTGCCATGTATGTTTTCTGGAAGCATATATGCTGTTTCTGCAGTGGCCGAAGAGGAATCTCTCTTCTCTGTAGCCATGCACATCAAGTGAAGGGATTCTTTATAATGTAAACTCGACAAATTCCATGTGGGGACTTTATTGACTTTTGAGGAGGAGGGCACGGGTTTATTTTCTGCATGTGGGCATAGCAAGGGACAAGAAAATGAATGGAAAGATACCTGTGATAGCACCTTTTCTGTTCTTCCCCATCCACTTTTACATTATAAAGCATTTATAAGAACACTCAGGTCTCCCTCCCTAAGCCCAATAACCTGTGTAGAGGTGGGCGGGTTTCTGGCAGAGGGTGGCTCCCTCATCCCACTGCCCTCACGATACCCTGCTTTCTTGGCCATGTGAAGACAGAGTGTTTGCCAACTATAAATGTCCTGACTGTGCCTTTTCCTCCCTGTGGTTTCAGGAAAAGTCTGGTGAGTGACTAGGTCTCTGAAACCGTTTTCTTTTTATCTTTTTCTATTTGAAAAAGAGGGTTTTTGTTTTTTTTTCTGTTTGATGGTTATTGTCCACCAAAAGACCGGAAACTGCTTTTCCCAGTCTTCCCACACCCTGTTGCCATCGCTTCTGCTTCCCATCTTGCTGGGTGGGAAAGCAGAGATGGTTCCAGCCTTGGCATTTCTGGGGGTCTGCACATTGGGCCCTTCACTTTGGGGCACCACGCCCAGAGTCAGCTGCCTCATAGGGGGGTCTTGTGTCCACTATGCGGGTTGACTTCATGAGCCTTGTGGGATCCTTCCCAGGGATGGTGCTGCTGTCTGGCCCCCAGGCTTCCTGTCATCCATGTTCAGCGAAGGGCTTCCTGGGCAGGCAGTGGGCGTGGCCGCCTCTCAGGAGTGACCGCAGGGGAGGACAGGAAGGCTGTGATCCTGCACTCCAGCCCAGGCGCCTTCCCCTCGTCATTGCTATTGCTCTACAAAATGTTACTTGACCAGCTCAAGTCAAGTCACCAAGCAAGCTGTCCTGGGTTGGATTCTAAATAGTAAGTCTGAGGCTTATGATGGCTTCTCAACACAGTTTAAAAATGACCAGAATTCTGCTCCCACCTCCTCCCGGATACAGGTCTGTACATCAGTCAGAGTCATGCAGGCTCGTGAGCAGCTGAAAGCTTCCCATTACCATTTTCCATCATAGCAGGGCACGAGGTAAGGTCAGGACTTCCTGGCACGTAGAGGCTCTGGATCACAGCCGCCCTTGGCCTTTCATTATTCAGTGCTTAGCCAGGAAAGTAAAACATGAGTCAATCTGCCTCTTGATGCCAGAAGGAATGGAATTCCCACATTAGCTTTTATTACATTCTTTTCATGGAAGTATGTCACTTTCTGACACTTGACCCTCTGCCCTAGTCTCTCAGATGGATAAGGTTTTTTGAATGCATTCAGAACCAGCCACAGCAGCAGAGCTTGTTCTGAATCCGTTCAACGAAATACACAAGCACAGACCATTTTAGACTTGGAAATGGCACTCTGGTTCTGGTTTTGCATTTGAGGTTTTGTGTGTGTGAACGTGGGACTGTGCACATGTGAGAAAGGAGTGACTCTTTAGAACTGAAATGCTGATACCTGCTCACACTTGGCAGAGCTTGGTAACAACCAAACTGGCATTTCACCTCACACCTGCCTGACCCTTCCTCCTGTCCTTTGCAGTCTGCTGTGTCTAAGGCAGTCCTCTCCAACCTCAAGCTTTGCCTTCAGGGCTTCTTTCTTGACAGCCCTCATTCTTTTAACCATGAAAGGGATGTCTCCCACAGGAAGCTATGACTACACATTAATCTTGGAGGAGGGAGAAAGGTGGACAAAGGCCTACTCCACGCCAGGAAGACCTATTTACCACTGAGCCAGACAGTTCATCCAGTTCCACTGCTCTGTGGAAGAGAATGAAGGATTAAAATTAAATTTAGCCATCAGGTAGCCCATTAACTGTGGATTTAGGATGTCAGCTGAGCTGGAATTGGAAATTTCCAGCCGTGAACAGATAGAAGGATGTCGTTGCTTGAGACTCAAGCCTTAGGAGTCGCCTCGAGAGTGACTTTATCTGACTTTGTGCCCCAGCAGGGACTCTGAAGATGATTAATGGCCATGGGCTCTTGGGGTTCCCACTGCTCTATTTTATACTCTGGCAGCCTTACGTGCTGGGTTGGGGAGGGAAAAAGGAGGGTCATGGTGGTAGCACATGGAGGAAATGTCTAAAAGAAGGAGATAATTTCCCAGTCTACCTGCTCTTGTCTTTAAGCCCCAGCATGCATGCTTTTTAATGAACACTGGAAAATGCATTGTCTGTTACAAGTGCCATTGGTGCTGCTGGGGAACCCTCTGTAGAATGTGTGCTTAGGGACTTTTATCACATGGAGACAATGAATGTGAACACCTAAATATCTCTCTCTATTAGCAAGCACAAATTGGATAGTTAGTTGGTTGTAAATAGGATCTCAGCTTGCAGCCACAGAACCAAGCAAAATGAAATGGTCCAATCCACGTGGTAACCGACATTTGACTAACCAGACTGGTCCCAGAGCACCCAGCACAAGAAAGTGAGGCTTCACAGCTGTGGGAAGAACCCACTTCTTCAGGATTAGTGGAAACTCATCACAGTGCCCTCCATATTTAAAAGTAGGTTTTAGAGTAATTTGGGTCAGTAGATTTCATGATGAGACTTGGGAAGTATCAGTTCAGATCATGTGACCTGCCAGCCATCTGCTTCATCCACACCCATAGAGGCACAGCCTAGCATTATGAATTAGTCTCCAGCTGACGGAGTGTATGGGCTGGATTTTAGCTGGCACCAGTGCCTTTGTAGAAAGATCTACAGATGAGGGGTCTTTGGGTATGTTCAAATTATGAAGACTGAGAAGCAAGATAGATCAGGCCACTGTTCATCAGAATGAATAACAAAATCACTAGGCAAGCCTTTGGTGGCGCTAGTGGTAAAGAACCCACCTGCCAATACAAGAGACATCAGAGAAGTGGGTTCAATCCCTGGATCGGGAAGATCCCCTGGAGGAAGGCATGTCAACTCACTCCAGTATCTTGTCTGGAAAATCCCATGGACAGAGGAGCCTGGTGGGCTACAGTCCATGGGGTTGCAAGAGTCAGACATGACTGAAACGACCTAATACACACACAGTTAGATGCTTTGCTATGTCTTGCTGCTTCCCAGTGCTTAGACAGAAATACCTTCCATTGAGAGTACAGTGCTGGTGTTTTGCAAAGAAGAAAGTTTGCAAAGGGCAATAATCAGTGGAGCTCATGGAGCTCACTGAGGTCCATATGCCAGAAGAAAAGAGTTATGCACTAACCACTTAGCGTAGAGCTAGTGCTCTGCTCACAGAAGAAAGAAAGATGACAGAGTCCCAGAAGATTTAGAGCCCCTGGGTGATCCCAAGAGATGCTGAGGTATGGGTCAGGAAGGAAAATAATCTCCAAATGGCAGTAGCTGGTCAGTGACAAGGTCAAAGTGCTGGATTTAGATGCCTCACATAGAGGACCTAGCCTTGCCATTGAGTACTAGAGAGTCCTGTTTCCAGAGGCAGGAGTGGCCAGTGTGAAGGGGCAACTTCTTCCTCACTTCCACGGGGCTTTAGAATTTTTAAAGTGCTTTCACACTTTTTATTTCATTTGTCACTTTACAGTCCTGTTTCACAGTTGAGAAATGGATTGCCTGAGGTTTGACTAGTTTGACTCATTTGAGTAATAATAGCAAAACCAATTCATAAACAACTGATAAATTTTGATTTCGAGTTCAGGGCTTTCTGTATTACATTAAGCTCCCTTCTACCTCTTAGAAGGTAGTTGTAAGTAGTTCTACTTCGTTCCAGGCCATTAACCTCTGTAAAGTCAGAGTGGTGGCTTGGTATGGATTTCTCCTCCTCCCAAGGATCCTCTGTCTCTGCCTGGAAACAGACAAGACCTGGTGGACCAGATGGAGAAAGCATTCCTGACCTTGTCCATCTTGCTGTTTCATCTGTATCTTTTTCTCCCCATGAACCCTCACAGGCCCTATACTGATGAAGGATACTAGGATAGACTGCTCAGTATTTGAGCTCATGAACTACTGGATTCTTTTGCTGTTTCCTTCTTTGTTTAAAACCTTCCATTGGTTCCTATGTGAAAAGGCATTGTAACATCATAAATCGTAACACCGTAAATAAAGCCTAGGTTTCAGAGTCAGGTGTTAAATAAACTTAGTGTTGTTAATTATTAACCCACCTTTGCTCTCTGAACTTCTACTTGCTCGTCTGTAAGTAGAAATTAAAAATAACTATTTAGGTCTTGTAAGAATTAAGTAAGGTAAAATATATTGTGTCCAGTATAGTGCCAAATAACTTTGTATTATATTAGTTAGGAGTTATTATTGACTATGTAATAATAGTCCAGACACTTTAGCAAGGCTCAAGACTTCTCACAGCATAACCCATTGGCCCCCTTACATTCCAGTACCCTGTCCATTCCCCTAATGCAAGAGATTCCTTAAAATCCTGTTACTGTTCTCTGCTGGGCTCAGGGGAGGGCAGAGGACCATTCCACGTAAAAGAGGGAGGGGCTGTTCAGAACCTGATGTCCTGGCTTTCTCTCCCACCCCCAAGCACCCTCCTATGAAAGAAGAGTCAGTTCCTAGCAGAGATCAATTTAAGTCCTTTGAGAAAGTATGGGGGTGGGGGGGCGCGGGGCGCGGGGCGGTGAAGCTGAAAAGCAAGATTACGGTGAATGATGAGTGATTACACATGGAAAATCTGGAGGGCAGCTTGACAGTTGAGCTGGAAAATTCTCATCTTTTACTGATGAGACAAAAGAGAAACGTGGCAGTTATTTTCTGGAGAGCAGCCAAGAACTTAACAAATAAGTAGGAAATATAGTAAATGGGGAAATGGGGAGCCCAACTGAGCCCCTATTAAAGTGGAGCCGGTACATCCTCACATATGAAATTATCCTCAGATTAGAGTCAATTTTTAAAACTGAGAAAATTTCACTAATTAGCTAGGCAGTGTAAAAAAAAATTCTGATTATGCATCTAGTAGCAAAGACTAGCAAAGTGTTATCAAATGATTATATTTAGATGATCTGTAAAAAGCTCATGAATTTTTTTCTAAAACAATGTGCCTCAGTTGAAGTACTTGAAGAAGTTGTCCTCTTAGTTTGATAAAACCTTCCCTTGCAATCTTGTTGACTTGGATAATGGCTTAAATGATTCTTCTATGCAAGGATTTGGGAGAGGCCATTTGGCCTGGCCCATGTGTAAATTGATTGACACTTTTCCTGACTTTGTGGCTTCATTAGCAAGTATCCCTTTCATTCAATGAAAATTTTCAAACTGTACTGGAGTGTATCTTAACAAAACTGAGAACGCAAGCGTGCTTTTTCACAGCCAGTCAAGAGCATAGCTTTTCAGTAGCTCCTCTGCAGTGAGAGACCTGTGTGAAAGATGTGCACATCAATGACTAATCTTCATTTTACTTTTGGCTTGTGTCTAATTACTATCCCTGGCTCCACTTTGTGGGAGTCAGAATAGGACAAATAGCCCTCCAGCTAGGACTTGGGCAGTCACAGTCAGCTGTTAAGATCAGAGTGCACCGTCGAAGAATTCCACTTCCCGAAACAAGGGACAAACAAGCACACTGGTCAGAGAGCCCCTCTGTTCCATAGCACGATATTTTACTAAGATCTTGGGACAGTATTAATTGTAGACAGCAAATTCTGCCCTTTATCTGAGTGTGTGAGAGGAACAAAAATTATTGAACCTTCCTTCATACGATGGGTATCTGTGAGAATGAACCCGATTAGACTCTACGGGATCTAATGAAAGCCTGGACCACCTGCCCATCCATTGATCCCACTCTTCTCTCATTTCAGGGATATGGGAGATTCTCCTTTAGCTTTTCCTCAAGATGCATGCAGCCTAGCAAAGAGATGGTGACCCATGTTGTTGTTTTGGTAGAATTTTCAATCAAATGATTCTGTTTTTCCCACAGCATTTAGCTTGCAGTTTTACCTTCATTTGCTTGCTTGTTTATTTGAGACTTGTCTTCCTTCCTAGATTAGGTGAACTCTAAGAAGGTAGGGACCTCATTTGTTTTGTTCACAACCATGTAGCCAGTACTTAGGATACTGCCAGATGTTTGTTAAGGACTCCATCAGTGCTGTCATATGAGTGGATAGAGGTATATTTGGCTGACCTACCACAAATCTAGTCTCATGCATGAGAAGGCACTGTTACAACTCAGGAGAAGACATTACCTCTGCCTTCTGAGAATCTGGAGATTATCACGTGAGAGATTTAAGGTTTATAAGGCCTTGAGGTTTAATTCTCAAACAACCATTCATTTGACATTTACAGTGAAAAGTAATATACTTTCCAATATGGGGCCATTCCCTGAATAAAATCATCACTAGAAGTCTTTGCTTGTAGCATATGGTGGTGTAACATAGGTTTATGTTACATAAAAAAAATTAAAGGTAGAAAAAGTACCCTTCAGAGCAAACTGTCAACCAAGAAGCAAAGGCTGAATTCTAGGCACTTCTCCATAGCAGCAGGCCTGTTCACCCGTGGCACTGGGGCTCACTCACTGAGATCTTATGCAAGGCACATCTTCCCCAGGCTGCAGTTTTGTTTGCAGTTAAGAGGATTTTAGGGATCTCTTCCAGCTCTAGAATTTGGTGAGCCATTTGACAGAGCCTGGAACTGAAACCTGCTGGCGCAGAAGCTAGTGGTGCAGAGCGAGAGCTCTGAACGTCATGCAGACTTGGGTTCAAGTCCCAGCTCACCCTGCCAGTGCTGGGCACTCAACCGCTCAGCATCTCATCTGTGAAACAGAGACGATAATACCTTTGTGCTAAAGTGATTAGGATGTCCAAGTAAAGAATTGCACTAAAAGTGCTTAACACTGAGTCTGGCCAAGAATAAATATTAAAGTTAGTCCTCATAACTCATAGGTTTTATATTCATGCTCTCCATCTTTATTTGTGTCATTGTTAAACCCCACTCCTAGAGCAGGGGTGATTTGTCTTCCAGCTGCACAGTAAATAGCTCACAAAGGACAGGTGGTCATTTAATTTATCAAAAGGCATCTCTGTGTGTGACATCAGGACATTGATAGTACCTTCCCCTATAATTCAAGGTGGATTTGTGATGTGGCCCTCCTGTGCTTTTGAGAGATGTCACAGTAGCCTTCTCCTGGACATTGCCTGTCCCTCTCCAAATGAAATCCTTCATAAACATAAATATGCCATGATGCCTTGAAACACCTTTCCCAAGACATAGTTTCTGGCCCAGAGTAGGCATTTTTCCTCTGGTCTGATATCTTATACATTCACTGGAAACAGAGTTTGACTGAAGACTACTAAGGAAGAGGAAGTGAAAGCCTACATTTAGAAAACTTCAGTTCAGCAAGGCTCCATGGAGTAATGTACAACTTGGGGAATGCCATCTAGTTAGAGGCAGCGTCACTAATGCCTGCAGAGGGCCTTGGCCTTCCCAGGGTGGAAAGGTGGGTATGGAGCCACGGTGAGCTGGCCCTTCCTTTCACAAAGCGTGTGGACTCTGCAAGTGCCAAGGCTGTAAGCGGGATCACCCGGGTCTGGACTTCTCCAATTTCCCATCACCCTAAATTCTCCTTTCTCCCTGAAGTTCACTGACTGTCTCCCTTCTCTCCATCCCCTCCCCTCTTTTTTTTTTAACTGCTTTCTGCTTGGATCCTCCATAGGAATGCTTTGGGGTAAATATTTTTTTCTTCAGTTTTCTTTGAAGTGAAAAAATACAGGGAGTGGGGTGGAGGAGGAAGAATGTGTGATTGGGAGGTAAGGAGCTGACTCACTGAGAAAGCAGTGGTGAGTTTATGTGAGTGGTGTGTTTTCATTGACATCTAAGAAAACCAAAACTAGGAGTCACCAAGCTCTCTTGGGAAATAACCATTCTTACTGGTTTGGATGTGTATTTGGGCTTATATGTTGCCTTCTTAGATAGGTAGATTGACCAACCTAATAAAGTAAAAGAGTTTATAAAATAAACAAAGTCTATAGATGCAAAAGGCCATTGATATCAATGTGATACTTTTGAGTTATCTACATTCAGATCTACAGTTGAGTAAAAGTGATTTATAGGTCATGGATTATAACCATTTAAGAGAGTCTCAAAATATACATTCTAGCCAGTCAGTATTCCATTAAATGTCTTCTTACGTTGCCTTGTATGAAGGAATAGATGGCCTTTGATCTTCCTGTTCAGGAGGATGGGTATGGCAGGGAAGACAGGGTGGAAAACAGGCAGAAGCCTTGGAGTTTCCATCCGACGTTCTAGATGGATCCCATTTCTTCTGATTGTCGGTGTCATGGTAATCTGGGCCAGCGTGAGGGAAGAACCAGAGCCTGAGCTCACTATTTAGAGTCTCATTTCCTACCATCTGTGTATTTTACAAATTGCACTTGTTTGACTTGAATGCAAAGATCTCAGGGGATGAGTGGGGTGGAGAGAGAAATGCAGGTTGACTTATTCATTTCCTTCCTAAAAATAGACGTATTTTGTCTACTAGGAGCAAACATTTTTGAGAGGCTGAAGGGGGAGGGTCATTAGCTGTAAGGCAAGGATAAAGGTGGGTGGGGGCTGCAGTTTGGGCCTTCCCCAACTGTAGGCTGTCCACAGTTTGTGCTGGATGCAGAGGGCTTGAAATGGGAAGGACTGCAGGAAGAGCCAGCTGCACAGAGATAATGGGGGTGTGAGCCAAGGTCCTGGCTGGAAGCCTGCATGACATGCTGTCTCTGGAGCAGGCAGCCTAGCACAACAAGGGCATCATGTCCCCACCAGCCCTCCTCACCCTGCTCTCCCTGGAACTGTGCAGAGGTGACCAACCTAAAACCAAAAGAAAGGATTAGGTTGAGTCTTCTGATGAGACTTGCTCTCAACTGGGGCTCCCTATTCAATTCAACAAATATTAGGTTAGCCAAAAAAGTTTGTTCGGGTGTTTCCGTTAAGATGTCATGGAAAAACCCAAATGAACTTTCTGGTCAACCCAATGTTATTAGAGAGCTTTCTGCTGAAGACTCCCTGGGCTAGGCACGGTGCCCATCCACAGTGGGCTATGGCCCTGTTACCTATTAGATGGATCATCCATTTCCATTTGGCCAGTGCGGTCGTGAGCAGTGTGGCTCTGGCTGTTGGGAGGGGGAGAAGTGTTGATTAACATGTGTGCATGGGTGCCTCTGTGGTGACCCCGTGTATCCCTCTGCATGAGTATACATGGGTGTGTGGGTGTACATGCATGCATGGGTGTGCATGCCTATGAGTGTGTACACCCTGGGGAGTGATTGGGAAGTTTTCCCAGAGCTTGTTTCTTGGGGGTCTCCCTGATGGAGTCTACTCTGACCCAGTTTCTAGCCGCTTGCCCACTTCTCTCCCCTTTCACCCTGCTTTGTCAGTGCAGTAGTGTGACCATCTCTTTAATTCTTCCCTGTCCTGTGATTCCCCGGGGCTTCTCTGCAGAACCAATAAGGGCCGGGACATCAAGACCATCAAGTCCCTGAGGGTTCTCCGTGTCCTGAGACCGCTGAAGACCATCAAGCGCCTGCCCAAGCTCAAGGTGACATTCTCCAGTTTTTTCCCTTCAGTTCCCCTTTGTCCATTTTTCCTCTCTAGCCACTATTGGCCTGCTTTTGGAGAATTATTTCTGGAAATATCCCTGTTGCTCACGTGAGGACTAGGATTCTTTTTGTCTGCTAAAACCAAGGATCTTAGTCTCAAAGGAAAATAACCAACGTCCCAAGAACTCTCTAAGGAGGCTTTCACCCCTTGACTCCAAATCTAGGAGGTATTTTCTACCCACTGTGGCAAGTCATAGGAAGAACCAGTGTGGCTTTGTCCTGGGGCCTCCTGTGTGGTTAAGGTGGGTCAGACACCAGAGTGGAAGCCACAAGAGCCCTGCGTGTCATGGTCTGTGTACTTGGTCGGACAGAGTAACCTGGGATGGTTTTTTTTCCTCGTGATTCTAGAGAAAGAAGGGACCTTCTAGCCTTGATGCTTCATATTTTTGAGGCATGAATAGGTCAATAACTTGCCCAAGGACAGTCATTTTCGGCACCAGCAGAGAAGAAATGGGGAAGTGAGCTTCCACAGCTAAGTTCTCCCTGTTGCCAAGACCTGTGTCTGCATAGGTCTCAGTCTGGGTCGCCCTGCCCGCTGACCTGCTGGCCTGTCCTGAGCTCCTTCCCTGAGGCTTTCCTGCCCTCATGTTGCTGGCATGTGGAACCCATCTCTCCCACACACATCCGTTGCTGTTACAGAAGCTAAAGCCCCATGGGATAGAAGTTCTTCCTCCCTGAATTCCTGTGAATGAGAACCAGTCAGCACTGGGCAGGGAACCGGGGACCCCCATGCTCCCCATCCCTCTGTCCCATTGAGTTTACATCACCTCTAATATTCCCCACCAGTCCCCCCACCGCCACCACCCCAGCTGCTTCCCTTTCAGCCCTCTGGCTCTGCGGGGGGATGGTAAGCCAACCAGGTTGATTGGAGGCTTAGGATCACAGGAGGGTCTCTTTTGAAAGACCCCTAACTGGCTGAGACATGGCTCCTCTCAGAGCCCAGGGCCCTGGCCACTTGAGTGGGTTCCTGAGGAGAGGTGCTCATGCCCCCCAGGAGGCGTCCTCCCTGCCTGCTCTCCTCCTCAAGTGCCCGGCCTCCCCTCCTGGATGAGGCATCTCCCATGGCGATGGGCCCAGCACAGGGCCTGGCCTGGCTCAGTACCCGTGAACATTCATTCCTTTCTGCCACACCCGCAGCAAAATATGGCCAGGAGCCCTGGGGCCTGACCACCACTGTCGTTAGCCACAGCCCAAGTCCACTGGTCTCATCTCCTCTGAGCTATGCTGGGGTCCAAAGAAGAGCTCAGACGGGCGGATGATATTACTCATCAGGCTGGAGAAGGCGCCCCCAACCTTGGCTAATTCCAATTAATTAGGAAGGGCTGGCTCCTCGCTCTGCAGTTCCATAACCTGAGGGAAATGTAGGTGGATCTGATAATTCCATGAGGCTGCTTGTTGCTCACATTCCCTGCAGTGCTGAACTAATTAAACCAGCAGTGTTCGCCCAGCACTGTGAAGAGGCAACCGCTCAAACGCAGCGCCACTGTGGGGCTAGACTCGCCAGTGCGCCAAACCTACAAACCTAGAAAACAACCCCAAAATGGTTTGAAATACGTTGAATTCCCATGTAGCTCTTCATGGTGTGGGGCCTAGAAGGGATTCTCCAGAGGGAGATTCAGTGCCTTGAACTGAAGTACAAGTTTCTGGTTCTGTCCTTCAGTCCTTCTGTCTCTAAGAGGGCAGCTCTCACCCCTTCCCACATGACCTGTTGAATCTTTATCCCCAGCACAGCTGGCTTTAAACTAGAGAACCTTTATGTGAAGTATGGAATGCAGTTGGGGGTAAATGTATGAACTTATTACAGAATATCATTAAAATGAACACAGATGATAGTTTATTATCACTCCCTGCTCCATTTAGAATGGCAAAGAGAAAATGATACATATTCAATATACAAATCAAATCTAAGAATGTGCCCCAAATAAATGAGGTTTATAGATAAGCTATTTAATGTATTTCAGAAAAGGGATCCTTGAAATCATTTAGCCTATTGAATGCCTAAAATGGGCTAAATGATTTCGAGGATCCCTTTTCTGCAATACATTTCTGTTTCACACTAAGTGAAGTGCACGTAATGGAATTCCACAGAGGACTCCCTCCACTGCCTGCTACCATCTGGTCTCTTCTGCTTCGGGTTTCCTTTCAGATTCAGAGCATGTGTTCCCCTCCCAAGTGGTAGGTTCCTGTAGTCGTGACCAGTTTAGAGGCCAGGTCTGAATCCTATGAGTGTCGCTTCTTAGTAGGGTGGTATCTTCCGGGGCACCTTCTCCGAGCACCAGTTGCTGGTTGTGTGGGTCCCATTCAGCTGTAGGCAGATCCACAGGCCATTCCAGTGACTCACACCCCAGGGCTCTTTTTTTCTGTTCTCAGGCTGTCTTTGACTGTGTGGTCACCTCCTTGAAAAACGTCTTCAACATACTCATTGTCTATAAGCTCTTCATGTTCATCTTTGCTGTCATCGCAGTTCAGCTTTTCAAGGGCAAGTTCTTCTACTGCACGGACAGTTCCAAGGACACAGAGAAGGAGTGCATGTAAGTGCCACTAGCACGTACCACTCACTTTTTGCTAAAATGTGTTTTGATAAGGTCCACTCCTCCCTTTATAGATAGGTCATTTCTTTCTCTCTTACTTAAATCCATTCCACTTTGGGGGGGAGAAAAGTCAAAATATGAAGTTGCTACATTTTGATTGAGTATGTATTTTGTGTCAGGCATGGACCTTTCACATCAGGTTTAAATTTTAAATCTTTCTCATGACCTTCTGAGATAGGTCTTCTTTGCACATTATAGATGTGGACGTTGAAGCACAGAAAGTTTAAGTTGTTCAAGATTACACAGCAACTGGGCTTCCCTTGTGACTTAACTGGTAAAGAATCCACCTGCAATGCAGGAGACCTGGGTTTGATCCCTGGGTTGGGAAGATCCCCTGGAGAAGGAAAAGGCTACCCACTTCAGTATTCTGGCCTAGAGAATTCCATACAGTCCATGGGGTCACAAAGAGTCAGACATGACTGAGCAACTTTCACTTTCACCCAGCAACTAGTGAAAGAATTAAGATTTAATCTTCCATGTCTGCTGTTGGACACAAAATCTCATTTTTGTTCCATGATAATATGCTGTCATAATAAAATCTTTCCTTCCTTGCATTTGAATGCCAATAATTCAATGATTACTAGGGTTTGTTATTGTAGTCCCTAGAATTTCTTTGCTCTTCTGTGAGCTATAGTGACAAGGTTCTGGTTCATTTCTGCTCTGGTTTTAGAGGCAACTATGTAGATCATGAAAAAAACAAGATGGAGGTGAAAGGCCGAGAGTGGAAGCGCCATGAATTCCATTATGACAACATCATCTGGGCTCTGCTGACCCTCTTCACCGTCTCCACAGGGGAAGGATGGCCTCAGTGAGTGATGGGATTGACTTGGCATGCTTGTCTGTAAGCTGGGCTGGGACCATGTGTTTGCCTTGAGAAGTCGATTTAAGATGAACAAGACTAACCCTTTGGGATTGTACCAAGGAAGGTAAGTGATCATGAGTAGGTGAGACAGGCAGGAGAGAGGAAGAATGAAAATCCTTCATATAGGAATCAAGCCGGATCTGATGAAGTCAGGGAAATATCTGGTGCCCTTCATGTTTTAGCTGATTATCGAGGAGTTGAGTGGAGCCATCTGACTCTTACAGAACAAATGAACTTTGAACAGCTCTCCACACCTTAGGAGAGTCCCTGAGGACTGTTTTAGACACATTTATCATCCAGGTTGACCCTGGACATGAGAGAGGGTTGAGGGTTAAGGATGAGCTGGCAGAACCCAGGGACACTTTCTGTGATCATACCTTATATGGCAAAAGTAACAGAATGCAGTTTTTTTTATGCTGCTCATGGCGCTAGTAGTAAAGAACCCACCTGCCAATACAGGAGACATCAAAGACACTGGTTTGATCCCTGGGTTGGGAAGATCCTCTGGAGAAGGAAATGGCAACCCACTCCAGTATTCTTGCCTGGAGAATCCCATGGACAAAGGAGCCTGGCAATCATAGGGTCAAAGGACCCTGCAGTCACAGGGTCGCAAAGAGTCAGTCGAATATGACTGAAGTGACTTAGCACATAGCTGCAGGCTGATTTTTTTCAGAGACTTGGCAATTACCAAGACACCACTTTCTGGTGGCAGTGTACTCTTTTGGCAGCAAAATACCAAAGGGGAATTCAGGAGTCTCCTGGTATTTTATAACAACCTCACCTATAACATAATGTCACTCTGGTGCTTAGGAGTTGGATCCATGGTGGCACAGGGGCTAGAGATAGCAGTGGCTTGGGGGTCACCAGATCTCCACCAGCTTGGTTGTGGAGCCCAAATTCATGGAGGATCCTTGAAGTTTAAAGAGTCAAATAAGAAAATACAGGGGACTTCCCTCGTGATCCAGTGGTTAAGACTTTTCCTTCCAATGCAGCGTAAGTGGGTTCAGTCCCTGGTTAGGGAATTAAGAACCCACAAGTGTTGTGGCCAAAAAACCAAAACGTAAAACAGAAGCAGTATTGTAACGAATTCAATGAAGACTTTAAAAATGGTCCACATCAAAAAAAAAAAAAATTCTTTTAAGAGTATATATATAATAGGGGGGGTACATCAGCTAATGAAGCCTTGAATCAGAGCAGCTGCCAAGACCACCTCCACCATGCCTGCCTCCTCTTTCTGTCCCCAGAGTCTTGCAGCACTCGGTCGATGTAACAGAGGAAGACCGAGGCCCAAGCCGCAGCAACCGGATGGAAATGTCCATCTTTTATGTGGTCTACTTTGTGGTCTTCCCTTTCTTCTTTGTCAACATCTTTGTGGCTCTCATCATCATCACCTTCCAGGAGCAAGGGGACAAGATGATGGAGGAGTGCAGCCTGGAGAAGAACGAGGTGAAGCAAGGGGTCTGGAGCGTGGGGCAGTGGGGGATCCAGAAAGGACTGTCAGACCAGCAGTGTTAGGAGGAAGACAGAATGTTTTCCACTCTCTTATGAATTAGAGAATTGGGGGGAAATGTTTTAGCTGGTCATCAAATAAACGTCTTTGGAGCATCTGCTGTGTTTAAAGCCCAAGAATAGGGCATAGGAATGGGCTTCCCTGGTGGCTCAGATGGTAAAGAATCTGCCTGCAATGAAGGAGACCCGAGTTCAATCCCTGGGTTGGGAAGATCCCCTGGAGGAGGGCATGGCAACCCACTCCAGTATTCTTGCCTGGAGAATCCCATGGACAGAGGAGCCTGGCAGGCTGTAGTCTGTGGGGTTGCAAAGAGACATGACTAACACTTTCACTTTCATGAGGCACAGTGACCTGGAAGGGATCTGTGTAAGAGGCAGTCCTTACTTTTATGCAGCACGTAGTCTAGAGACGTGTGCCAGCATTATAACATTAAGACGTCCACTTCCCTGGCAGTGTCCCTCAATGGTGTGTATTTTCTGTAAGGGTAGGGAACAAGCCTTACTTATTACTGCTTTTGTAGTAACAAGTGTGGTTCTGGCACATTGTCGAGTTCATTGTTTTTATCCTGGAACTGCACTAGAAATCGTTAAGAATCTATAAGACAAAAGCAAAGAAAGTGCTGTGGGAATGCACAGGAAGATAGATTTTTACTTCTGACTGCAGGCACGAGGAACGGCTTCCTGCCCAGTCATCTCAGCCATGTGCTGTGTAAGAGACACCACAATCGATGATAACCATTAAGTCCTTCCTGCATGGGACAGACCCTTCTGGTTCTGTCTTTTCATTTAAGGTGACATCCCACCTGTAGCTTTGTCCAAATAATTTATTTTGTACTTTGACCTCTGCTTATCCAGTCCTGGCCTCTTTTCCTACACTGTCCTCTTCTCCTAAGTGTTTAACAGAGAGCCCCCCAGGGTGCGAGGTTTGGGGGATCTGAGCCTGGCTAACCAGTGTGACCCTCCCGCAGAGAGCGTGCATCGACTTCGCCATCAGCGCCAAACCGCTCACCCGCTACATGCCCCAGAACAGGCACACCTTCCAGTACCGCGTCTGGCACTTCGTGGTGTCTCCATCCTTTGAGTACACCATCATGGCCATGATCGCCCTGAACACCGTCGTGCTGATGATGAAGGTGAGAGGGTGGTGGCTGGGAGGCGCTGGAGCGAGCTGAGCCTCGGCGACTGCCCCCTCACAGGGCACTTGTGTGTGTGCCCAAGACACTGAGAAAACCCTCCAGGGGGGTGAGGGGGAGGTAGGGAGGACGAATGGGGACTTCGTGATTAATGGGAACAGAGTTTCCGTTTAGGAAGATGAAAAATTTGGAAGCTGGGTAATGGTGAGATTTGTACAACAGCATTAATGTGTTTAGTACCACTGAACTGTACAGTTAAATACGGCTAAAATAATGTGCTTTGTATGATGTGACTTTTGCCACAATAAAAAACTTAAAAAAAAAATCAAGATTGGGAACTCTCTGGCAGTCCAGTGGTTCGGACTCCTCACTTCTGTCGCAGGGGGCACAGCTTCAATCCCTCCTCGGGGAACTGGGATGCCACCCACTATGTGCCATGGCCAAAAAAAATAAAGATAAAAGAAAAAGAAAAAAAAAACGACTTACCAGTCTGTTGCCTCCTTACCTACTTTTCCGTCGTGGAATCTCTCTTTGATCTTGTCTCCATCAGCAGCCCAGCCTCTAGGCCCTTGGGGTAAAAGGCAGTGAAATACATAGCAGCAGTCATGGAACTCTGAAAGCAAAGGTTGGTGATGGCAGTCAGATGCAGATGAGGGTGGCAATGTCAGATGTGGGTGATTGTGGAGTTCTAAGAGTCAGAAGAGGTTTGATGTCGTTTAATACTAAATGGTAAAGTAATTAACTCTAGCAAATGTTTCTGCCCTTCTCTCCTTCAGTTTTAGGAAGACTGGCCATTTTGCTAATAAGATTTGTGTTCCTCTCTGTTTTGTTTTGCTACATAGGATGTGTACTTCTCCTCTCTAGCCCTAGATGACCATCTTTCCTTCTGCATCATGCACCAGAATGTCCCCCTAGGGCAGGGATGCCAGATGGCCAACCTCTGTGACCTGGATATGCCTCTCACCTTTCCTGCTTTCTCTTCCTGGCAGTACTACTCCGCTCCCTGCACCTATGAGCTGGCCCTGAAGTACCTAAACATCGCCTTCACCATGGTGTTTTCCCTGGAATGTGTCCTGAAGATCATTGCGTTTGGCTTCTTGGTATGTCATGGGATTGATCCTGCCCTCATGCTTGTCTTCCCTTCTCGTTGGGTTCATTCCCAGCCTCTGTTGGAAGGGGGAGGGGTGGTCACTGCTATTCCAGAAATGGTTCACACACCCACCCACCTAACTGTGAGTTTGTTTGGACTGCTCAATAAACGGCCATAGAGACAAGATGCTGTGTGAGGGTGTTAGGAGAAAAGGCAAAAGGAACCAGAGCCCTCAGATAGACCTCTGCTCTGTTCCTCTCAAATTCTATCAGTGGTCAAGGGGCCACGATCATTAGGTCTTACTGGAACTTAGCAAGGTTTACCTGTTGAGGAGCCAAGCAGGATTGAGATATGTAAACCCAAGTACTTTTTACTGATGGAAGGTTAAACTCTTTAACTCCAATGGGAAGATATCTGGCCCTCTTATCTTCCAACATAGAAAATTATAGATTTTATTAATATCTAATTGTCCTCCTCCCTTTAGTTATGTGAAGAATAACTTTTGCCAACAAAAATAAATGTTTCGTACTAAAGCTTACAAAGACTAGTGACCTTTAAAATGTCTGTATGTGAGAGAGAGAGAGAGGTGGGCGTTCGGGAATTTGGGGAGCATTGGGATGAGTTTTTCTGGCAGGAGTCTTCCCTTTACTTTTTTTCAACTGCTAATTATAGTTTTGGCAGATTGTTACATCTGCCATCAAGCGTGTTAAGCAAACCTAGCCCTTTGCTTCAGTGTCCTATAAACAAGAGAGTTCTCTCTGCCACCGGCCCCCCGACCCTTGGCTCAATGTTTACAGTAAGATCAGTGGGATGCAGATAAACCCACCGGAAAGCTGTTTCACGCTTATTTTGTGTGTGAGCTACCATTTCAAATTATATGTGTATGTGGTGTCCCCTGCAAGAAGAGAAACTTAGCTTATTATCTGAATGTGGGTTTGACCACTGGCAGCTTGCGCAGGGACTCTGACCTCGGCTTGGCGGTTGTCAGTGTTGATGATGGGGGTTGCTTCTGGCTTCCTAATGGTTCTTTGCAAAGTCATTGATTTGATGGTGTAGGGAGGAGAGTTGAAGGGAACCCATGGCAGGCGGCTGTATTGTTGGTTGTTGGACTCCCTTTTGAGTCTTAGGGAAATCAAAAAGTAAACTGCCAGCCACAAAGATGCCTTTATAATACAGTCTAGCCCTGGGCAGGGGGAGCAGGGGGCGGGGGAAGCTTATACAACAACAGGACAAGTTTTCCTCCGCATCTTGATTACTTGCATGTTGGATTGATATTGTCTGTGCTTAAGCCCCCAATTATGTGTCAAATTATAGGGAATACTGAATACCTACTTACAAGCTTAACTAGGTGATTCAGCCCCAAAGCCTGCCTCCTTCCCACCCTCACCCTCATATTTTCATTCAAGGTCTAGAAGCATTCTGAACACTATAAAAGGCACCACTAGCCCCAAATAAGTTTTCGTTGATATGGTACTGTAGGTTTTCAGAATTCCCTAATATATACTGTTTTGTCAGATCTTTGCAATGACTCTGAAATAGGCATGGCAGAAACTAGCCTTCTTATTTTAAATGAGGAAATTGAAGTTCAGAAAAATTATGTTGCTTTTCGAAGGTTACAGACCAAAAGGCAGTAGGATTGGATAGTGGAATGGGAATAAAGAAGGAAGAAGAAGAAAGAAAAGGAGAGAATTAAAATACATTGGTTGTCTGGAAAAAGAAAAGTGAAAGTGTTGGTCGCTCAGTCATGTTCGACTGCTTGTGACCCCATGGACTGTAGCCTGCCAGGCTCCCATCCATGGGATTCTCCAAGCAAGATACTATAGTAGATAGCCATTCCCTTCTCCAGGGGATCTTCCCGACCCAGGGATTGAACTCAGGGCTCCCGCATTGCAAGCAGATTCTTTACCATCTGAGCCACCAGGGAAAAAAGCGTTACATATTATTCATTTTACCTTCATAAGAACTCTATTAGATTGGGCATTATGATTTTCTTCTTATATGGATGAGCTGGGGCTCAACAAGATTCAGTACTTCGCATAAGTTTACTAAAAGACAGAGCCTGTGTTCAGATCCCGGTCTGTCTGGCTTCAGAAGCCCACATTTTGTCCTCCATAATCTCCTAGTCTATACTGTACTCCTCTGGGCTTTACCATGCTGTACTGTAAAGCCTCCTCTACTGGAATCCAGGGCTTCTGTCCCCTGAGACCTAGATTTGTATTCTAGCTCATAAATAGGGACTATATAAGAATGTAACACAGGAGACCCATGTTCAATCCCTGGGTCAGGAAGATCCCCTGGAGAAGGAAATGGCAACCCACTCCAGTATTCTTACCTGGAGAGTTCCATGGCCAGAGGAGCCTGGCAGGCTACAGTCCTTGGGGTTGCAAAGAATCGGACATGACTGAGCAACTATTGCTCACTCACATCTAAGAATTAGGAAGTTCACCCCAAGTTGGGAACAGGAGAGCCCTGAGATGTGAGGAACTCAGAGACTCAACTTGGCCCCAGTCCTGAAGGAGTAGGCGCCCTTCACAGCAGTGAGTTTGTGAGGCTGGATGTCTGGTTTATCTACATGCCTGGCAGGCACCTGTGACTTTTGAATCAGACAGACCTCTCCAAGCCTCAGTTTTCTCCTGCATTAAAGGAGGATAACAAGAACTGCCATGTACAGCCAGAGATACTGTGTGTGTGTCCAATCAGGGAATATACCTAAGATGTCTGGTCCTGAGTAGGTACTCATAAATGTACCTTCTCTCTCCCCATACCATTTCTATCACATTTCCCTCCCCACTCTTCATGCCAGCCCTACCACTCAGTAAGTTGTGAAGTATTTATTACTACCTACTTAGAGCATCCATGGGAGGAATAAATGAACTGAAAGGATGCTGAGGAAGGGTCTGGCACAGAATCTGGCATGTATAGTAAGGATTCTTGAATGCCAGCCATGGGGGTGGGAGAGGGTATAGTTGTGCAGTGCTCCAAGGGTCACTTACAGGAGCTGCCACCCACGGGCAAGTGGGTAATGTTTTGGAGACCCAGGTATTCTGTTTCTTTTAAGGAATATAGTCCAAGGTCTCTGTTCACCTGAGCCCCGGAGATGAGAGCAGAGCCCACTTTTCTCTAATGTTCCAGAGCTGAACGTTTTCTGGTTGGTGAATTTTCCAGGTCCTTTACTCCTTTGTCTCCTTTAACCTTCTCATCTCATTACTGCTTCGTTATATTTTATTTAGTCACACCTCCTCGAAAGGTGTAACAGAGCCGAGAAAGATGGGAAAGATGAATTCGTTCATCCTATTGCCAATCAGAAGTTGGTTTGAAAAGGTTCAGTGAGGTTAGGAAGAGATTTTTGGCACATCTATGATCTTTAGGCACTTAGGACATCTCTGTGACTTTTATTGTTAGTTGAAAGTCAGAATGGTGTATTTATAGGGTCCCTATTTAAATAATTTAAAAGTTATAGGAAACCTTAGACTGATAGTGTAAATCATTTTATTGTCTTGTAGGTGACAATGATCTTTCTTTTCTTGGAGGTCAACGTGTTCTAGGCTACAAATCACTTTCTTACATATTTTTATGTAGTATTACATTAAAAAATCTTATGTGTTCTTTATATAGCTTTTTAGTCAAAAACAAAGTCTTCAAATAGTGATGAAACTACTTCCCAAATGAGAAATTCTCAAATTAGTGGAGGAGAAACTGCATTTTTGGTTAGAAATAGGAAACCAAAGCCAAAGTTAAAATGAACTTGTCTTGGAATTGAAAAGTTTTAATTTCAAGTGAAAGAGTTCTACCATGAAAGATATTTTTTCCTTCATTTTCCCCCCTTGTTTTCTTTTCTCCCCGCCCCCCCCCCCCCCCCCCCCCCCCAATGCTCATGGCTGAATTCACTTGGCAGAACTATTTCCGAGACACCTGGAATATCTTTGACTTCATCACCGTGATTGGCAGTATCACAGAAATTATTCTGACGGACAGCAAGGTAAATAGCTCTTGGATCGTTCTCGTTAAGCTTGGTCCTGGAGTAGCATTAAAGCAATCCTCGGCACCTTCAGTCCATTTTTAACTCCTGAAACCCAGTGTGCAGCCCCCTATTCACTTTCTCAGTCCTGAGCTTTCCCCAGAAAATGGGAACATTGGATGACACTGGATCTCATGGAAGGCTTGGTCCCATTTGCACCACTCAAATAGGTGAGTGGGATAGAGGGCCCAGGAGAGGCCATGTCACAGTGTTCTGCTAGATTCTTCAGGAGATACCAAGAATCTAGGCACAGGATCTTTGCCCTCAAAGTTGTTAGACCTTAAGTGTTTCCGAGATGGTTCATCCCAAACAAAATTTGGAGAGCTCATCACAAAACCATCATGTTCTAGAGGGATTTATGAGGTCTGCTCTCTGACACTCACGTGCAGAGTTAGGACCACTCAGAGAAGACCAGGCAGGCCAGTTTTGCCAACTGTGTTCAGGGCACCCATCGGGGGAACTTCTGTACCTTCCTGCCTGGGAATAGAGGGTGGGCCTGGGGAGGCTCAGAGAGATGGTCCTCTCTGGCCTGCCAGCTGGAGACGGGGTTAAAAATGAAAGACACCATTCGTGTTCTATTTTATGATCTGAATGAGGGATAAATGCACAAATGCCAGTGCTTAATTTTTCTAAATGACCCAAATGTCACTAATGATATGTTTCCTTCTGGTCCACCAGCTGGTGAACACCAGTGGCTTCAACATGAGCTTTCTGAAGCTCTTCCGAGCAGCCCGCCTCATCAAGCTGCTGCGTCAGGGCTACACCATCCGCATTTTACTGTGGACCTTCGTGCAGTCCTTTAAGGTAAAAGGCCTTACCAGCTCCTCCTCTCTGAGGGTTGAGGGGCCCCTGTCACATCAGACAGAACACCGGGCAACACAGCATTATTCTGCAGGTTCCCTCGCCTCTGGGAATAGCTATTTGTCAGAAGCATCAGATAAACACAGCAGTCCTCAGCTACAATACAACTCGGCCAGGAGGTGGTTAGCTTATGACTGATTACTTAGGATTTCATTCTAGAAAGCATCCCAACTTTGAAACTCAGTTATTGTCTCTGTTCATTGAGGCAGGGGCTTGTGTGTTCCCTCCCAAGTATTCCAGAATGCCCAGAGCAATCCTATCCATGGACAGAGCCAGCCACCTATAGTCACATATCCTCTGCATTTTCAGAGTTTCATCCATGGCTTTATTTCACCCAACAGTTTTTCAAAGGACTCCTTGAGTTGTGTTTTATAACAAGATGATTCATACCATTCCCACACATGTCATCATTAGTATGTAATTCCTGAACCACTGAATATATCACATGCTAATGGCCACCTCTGCGTCCTGCAAATGAATAAGACATCTGGGCAAGGTTAATATGGTGAGCATCTTTTGAATGACCTCATCAGATTTTACAGAGGTGTATGTATAATAAACAAGTTAAAACTTGAAACCTGAGACCCATGTAAATGGCAGAGACTTTCAGTAAAAGAAATTTTCCATATTTAAATATTTGCATGCTGTAGCAAATATAATTCATTTTTGAAGTTTGGGGAGCATTTATGCTATTCAAAAACTTACTGTTTTCTTCATAAAATAGGGTTTTTCAATAAATGTATTTTTAAAATCTGATGAAATTGATTCAAAGATGAAAAATCATGAATTCAATAATTGCCTTCTTTAATTATTTGTACATTTTAATTGTTTTATTTGATGTTTGACTGTGCTGGGTCCTCATTGCTGTATGCGGGCTTTCTCTAGTTGTGGAGAGAAGGGGCTACTCTTCACTGCAATGCTTGGGCTTCTCATTGCAGTGGCTTCTCTTGTTGCCAAGCACAGGCTCTAGACACGTGGGCTTCAGTAATTGCTGCTCGCAGGCTCTGGAGCTCAGGCTTAGTAATTCTGGTGCATGGGCTTGGTTGCTCCAAGGCATGTGGAATCTTCCTGGACCAGGGCTTGAACCCATGTCCCCTGTGTTGTTAAGTGGATTCTTAACCACCGGACCACCAGGGAGTCCAGTTATTTGTACATTTTAATTCCAAACTGAACTGAAGAGAGCTTGTCAGTGAATTCATGGTTTCTTGTTATTTAAAAGGGACTTCACCCCACACCATCATGACTGAATTACTTCTCCATCAAGTTCTTGTGCATCTGAAATGTGAGACCAGTTGTAGGGATGTTCAGGTTCCCATGAGCAATCTTGACATCTTTATTGTCTTCATCATAATTGTTTGGTGTGATAATTCCCACAGAGGCCTCGCCTCAATGAAAGCTGTTTCTCCAAAACTGAATGACAGAGGAGAAATCAAAACCCTTAGCAAGAATTTAACCATTTGAGTCTTGGGTGGAGCTGGATTTAGAATTTGAAACACAAGATGCTCTTAAAACCTCTTTGTAGAGGCCTGCCCAACAAGTTCCAGTTGTTAGTCTCTTAAGAAATATGTGTCAGCCTGTCATATTCTCACAATCACCAATTCTCTGTGAAAGTGTATACTATTGAGGGCAAAGAAAAGCATGTCAAAAACTGACGGCCAAATGGTTGGCTTATTCCAGTGAATAGAGAAGAGTGGAGACACGTGTGTCTGTCTCCAGGTGACACTGTGGTGGGTGGGTGTTTCCTTTTTGGAGCCGCTCTGGGACACAGTGTAGAAGTTGTTTTCCTGAAGTTGGTTTAACAAAGGCTGCCTCTGCACACGCACAACAGAGAGTCACACGGTGTAGACGGCATTGCCCCGTCTCTGCCTCCCCCTCCCTCACCCTGAGCATCACCTCATTTCCCACCACTGACTCCTACTCAGTGCTTCTCTCTCTCCCTTATTTTTTTCTTTCTTTCATAATTTAATGATGACACTCGGCTGTCTTCCAGTTTGCATATTTTCTGACCGGAAGTATGTTGTTATTCTTTGTTCTGTGAATGTGTTGTGTCTTTTCTTTGTCTAGGTGTTTTACAATCCTTTTTGAAAAAAATTTTTTGGCTGTGCCACTCCACATGTGGGATCTTAGTTCCCTGACCAGACATCAAACCCACGCCCCTGCATTGGGAGCATGAAGTCTGAACCACTGGACCACCAAGGAAGCCCCTCTTTTCCTTATTTTGTGTTGGAATGTATGCCATGACAAGGAGAGAGATCAGGATGGGGAGAGGTGCCAGGGACTAGAGATGATGAGATGGGGAAGGCAGAATAAAGGCAGGAAGCACAACATAGAAGGTGATGGGAAGAGGCCAGAAACCTGCCTCCCTGCTCTCTCCTTTCAGCCCAGGGTGTCTTCATGTGCCCCTGTGGGATGTAGCCACTGCTCACAGACCTTGAGAATCAGCACTCCATGGGAGAAGGGGTTCTCCCACCAACTCTCAATTTCATTTTCATGTTTGTTCTTTATTCAAATTGTAAGAGTCTCCCAGGACTCTTCATTTAGTTAGCACCGTGGAGAAGCTCTGCCTGGCTCGTGCGGTCTGGAAGCCTTCAATTGCCCTCCTGGGAGTCGTGCTGTACACACTTGAGAGAGTGAAGCCTCGGAGTCGCACGAACTGCCAGGAAGGCTTCCTGGGTGGTGAAAACAAGGGGCGTCCATTGTCAGCACCAGGATCCCCTAGAATTGTAGCGCCCACCCTTTCCCCCAAACCAAACTGCCCTGTGTCTTCATCTCCCCCAGCCACCAGGGGCAACTCCCTGCCTGCCTTTTCCTCCACCCACCCCTTCACCTCCACCTTTAAAGTGTTGTCATCCCAGAGTGGCAGGTAGCTTGCACAGGATTGAAGTCTGTGCCACATTGCTGCACGGCAGAGTTTTGTGGTCACTCACACTTTGAAAGACTTTTTGGAATTTTGCACAAAACAGACTGAAAAGTCAGCAGGCTTAAACATTGGAAAAAGATGGTTCATCAGAGCCTGAAGGCGCCTTGTAGGAACTGACCAGTGACTGAGACCCCTCAGCCAATTCATTCTGCTTCCAGATGCTTCATTAGGAGCCTCGTGTTGAGTGAAGGAGTGGGAAGGGTCATACGGGGATTTGGGAGTCAAAGCTGGATGCTTGCTGTGTAATTGGCATCATAATTGCCCAGGTTATTAATATTCTGCATACAGAGTGGGATGAAGACCAGACCCAGGAATTTTTCCCAGCTCTCCCTCAGATACCCGGCCACACACTTTACTGGGTCTGAGAAGATTCCTGGTGGGGAAGGAAATTACGAACCTCTCTGAGGCCAACAGCTTGCATACCTATCAGACGATGTGGACATGTGCAAAAGCATGGAACTCCAAAATAGAACATCCCAGGGGAACAGAGAGCTGCTGCCCTGTGTTTAAGTCAGTCTGAGGGCAAAAGTTCCTACACTGCCTGGGGTGCAGTTTGTTGACCCCAGAGCTGCCTGCCTTTAAATTCATGGTCGTGTCTCTGCTTCCTTCCAGGCCCTTCCCTATGTCTGCCTTCTGATTGCCATGCTTTTCTTCATTTACGCCATCATTGGGATGCAGGTGAGTGGGTGCCTTGGGAGCCTGATGGGGGACAGCTGTCACCCATGTTGTCTCTGACTTTCCAGCCTGAGCCTGCAGGATTGAAGGTGCTTTAAAGAACCCCTTCTTACGCAGAGGTGGAAGTGTTAGTAGCTTAGTCGTGTCCGACTCTTTGTGACCCCATGGACTGTAGCCCTCCAGGCTGCTCTGTCCAGGGGATTCTCCAGACAAGAATACTGGAGTAGATTGCCATTTCCTTCTCCAGGGGATCTTCCCGACCGAGGGGTTGAACCTGGATCTCCTTCATTGCAGGCACTTTCTTTACCACTAAGCCATCAGGGAAGCCTCTTACCCAGAGGCTCGCTCTAATATCTTGTTGCAATATGACCTTGGGAATTCACATGTGCAGTTCCCCACTCAGGTTGCCCAGGTGGTCAGTGTGGTCTGATAACAGGGGCTTCATCTGTGGTTGTCAGATCCTGGTGCTTTCTCAGAAGCAGTTGGATTCCAAGGAAGATAATGCCGTTGTTCTTGGCCAGAGGGCGCCCCCCTGAAACTAACGAGAGGGTGAGGCTCCTGATGGTCCGTATCTCAAGAGCCTCCCATATTTGAGCCAGATCTAGAAGAAGATCAGATGGTTGCTCTCCTATAGACACAGACACAAAATGTATGTGAGTTACACCCCAAACAGTTGAGATTGGGAACAACTCAGAATCTCTGGCAGTGTGCCCAATCCATGGGAAATCCCTGGGCCACATTCCAGCTGATGCCTGTCAAAGGACCATGCAGCTTGCTGGATGGTTCTCCTGGGTTAGCACATCCTTTCCAGTTTCAAGATTGAGACGTGGATGAGGTTCCCACCCTGGGTACTCATGCAGATAACCAGAGGCCCACTGAGCAGAAGGGGCCGAGAGATCTTTCAAAAGGCAGTGGTCATTTGTGGTGTGTGAACACCTACCATAAACACCCTGCAGCACATCCCAGCACCTGTCTGGTTGGGTACACAGGCTCTGCTGGGCTCCGAGAGGCTGACTTTCTGACTTGGAGATATGGAGGCTACACCCCGGTGTAAGACCTCAGCCACATGGCCATCTCCTGCAGTCAGGCAGTCTGGCTGCCTTTGGACGGCCAGCTGCCTTCTCAGTGGTGGCTGCCACCTGGAGCCACTGCTCACATCCCACAGACTTGCCGTGTCGGCAGCCCTTTCTAGAGCTTGTCTGAAATGTCATCTTTTTGCTCCTCTCTCTTGCCTGCACTTCCTAATTTCGTTCATCTTCTAATCCCATTACGGGAGAGTTTTGTTCTCCAAAAATACAATAGAATGTCAGGTGTCAGAAAATGTGAGACTTGGTTGAAAAGTAATGAGTTCTCCTTCACAGAGGATATTTCAGTAGAGCTTTAATGATGATGTCAGGGGTGTGTTGCAAGCTGAATCCCAGCTGAAGCTGAAGCTTGTCTTGCTGACTTCTATTAAGTCCTTTCTAACTGTGAAGCATTTGATTCTAGAATTTAAATGTTTTTGAATAGCCCAATGAAACTTGATTAAATTAGGGTGTTTTTTTTTTGTCCTCACTTAAGGGGGAAGATCCCCTGGAGAAGGGAATGTCAACCCACTCTGGTATTCCTGCCTGGAGGATTCCATGGATAGAGGAGCCTGGAGGCCCCCAGTCCATGGGGTTGCAAAGAGTTGGACAGGAGTGAGCAACTAACACTTTCAAAATAGTTCTTATCCCTTTTCATCTTCAAGCAAAATAAATTAGGAAAACCATCTCTAATACCTGTTAGTGGTACTACTGATAATGATGAATATCATTTACTATCACTTGAATTCCTAAGTGTTTTAGACACTGTGCTAAATGTATGCTCTTACCTCCTCCTGCCTCTCCCTTCCTCTCTTTCTCTCTCTCCCTTCTAAAGTATATATATTATACCCACACACATAAATACAGGACACACACGATACATAACTAATGTATTCAGGAATGATGTGAAATGTTTAGAGGTGGGTTTCATTATCTCCATTGTTGCCTAGCATGGTTAAGTAACTTGTAACACACTCCAGATCTTAGATATAGGTGGGAGAGCTGAGTTTAAATTTCAGCTTTGTCTGCTCCATGGCCCATATCTGCACCTTCTCTATAGTGACTCTCCTCCCACCAACAAGGAAACACAAGTATTTCTTTGACTCTTCAGTGGCAGGTGGAAAGTTCTCCAGTTGTGACATTGTGATATTTACAGTAGCCATGATGTGTAATAATTTATTGTCCATAGACTTATTTCCAAAAACTAAAAGCACTGTTCCCATTCTACCGAGACAGGAATGGCATCCCCATTTTGACGTACCTTTACCTGGCTGTCTTCCTCATGGCCCTTGACAGAGACCCCACACCATGAATAAAGAAAACACCTGGGGAAAAAAAAAAAAAGCAGACACCTAGCTTGTTACCAGAAAGGTTGTTTCTTGTATAGCCACAACAAACAGGGGGATCCATACCAACAGAAAAGCAAAAGAAGAGTAGAGAAGCATCCGAAAGACAGAGATAGCAACAGGATGTGTCTTTGAGAAGTATTGTTATTCTGAATTTTCAAGGGCTTCTTGGAAGAAGTGAGCTTTGCAGACAAATCTGAGGGTGAAAAGGAGTAAGTTGCTGGGTTTGGGAAAGAGCTCTGGGGCTGCTAGTAGTTAGGAGGTGTGGCATTTAGACCTCAGCTCCACCACTGACCAGCTGTGCAAACTTAGTCAGATCACTGAACCTCTCTTGGACTTAGCATCATCACCAGTGCAGCAGAGGAGTTGGATAGATAGCTTTATGGCTCCTTCTAGTTCTTAAATTCTGTATGTGTGTGCTCAGTTGCTCAGGCATGGTGGACTCTTTGGGACCCCATGGACTGTAGCCCACCAGGCTTCTCCATTCATGAAATCTTCCAGGCAAGAATAGGGGCGAGTTTCCATTTCCTACTTCAGGGGATCTTCCCAATCCAGGGATTAAAACCTTGTCTCCTGTATCTGCTGTGTTGGTAGGTGAATTCTTTACCACTGTGCCACCTGGGAAACCCCAGTCCCAAGTGAAAACAAGAGTTAAGCCTATAATTGCATTAAGTGTTCAGATGGGTCTCAGCAAACCTTCTTTCTCTTCCATAGCCTTTCCTTTTGATGTCGGAGATTTGGGTTAATGACAAGGACTAAGTGAAAAGCTTTTTAAAAGGTGAAAAAATTTAAAGGCCACCTTTGTAATAAATATGCACTTTTGGCTTAACAATAGCTCCTTGACTATTACACACATAACTTTTATAAAATAACAGTGTACCCTCTGGCCAGTTCATGATTGGTAAGGTGTTTGAGAAAATCGTAGAGAGGACAACTAATGAAGTCTTCAGGAGAGTCATAGGGAGAAAAAACCCCAAGTTGTATGTGTAAGAATCAGGGATAAGTCGTGGATTTTGAACTAAGAGGATGAAAAGAAAGACAGAAGGAGACATGAACATGGGCAAGGATATGTGACAGTTTCCTCCTGGGGCGTCCAGAACTAGGTTTGATTGTTTGGCTGGGATTTTTTTCAGTGCTACAATTCATCTGATTGGGGGCCCTCAGCCTTCTTATCTCCCTTCTTCCCTCCTTCCCCAATGCCACCTAGCTTGCCACCTCCATTCTCCCTGAGAGAGAAGTAGTATTTAGGTTTTGAAAATCAGCGTTGAGAACAAATTCCCCAAGCAGGTGTCAGTGGGAGTTATTTGGGCAAAATAGCAGAGACTGTTCCTCAATTGCACATTCCAGAGGAAAGTGTGTTCCATTTAGCACATATTAGATAGACTGATAAGCCTTAAGTTGTACAAACATTGCCTTGTGAGAGTAGATCCTGAGATCTGAATCATGACTGGGGAGGACAGTACATGTGTAAGGATACCCTTCCCATCTAGAGAGGGCTTCCCTGATAGCTAGCTCAGTTGCTAAAGAATCCGCCTGCAGTGCAAGAGACCCCAGTTAGATTCCTAGATCAGGAAGAGCCTCTCAAGAAGGCATAGGCTACACACTCCAGTATTCTTGGGCTTCCCTTGTGGCTCAGCTGGTAAAGAATCTGCCTGCAATATGGGAGACCTGGGTTCGATCCCTGGGTTGGGAAGATCCCCTGGAGAAGGGAAGGGCTACCCATTTCAGTATTCTGGCCTGGAGAATTCCATGGACTGTATAGTCCATGGAGTCGCAAAGAGTCAGACACGACTGAGCGACTTTCACATTACTTCACTTCCCATCTAAAGAGATGTGGGATACACCTTGGCTCCAGGCAGCACTGTGTCTAGGAGTTCATCCTTATTTTCTGTGGCCAGAGGTCTTGTGTGTGCCTCTTATTTCCATATGAATTTGCACAGTAACCACATTCTAAGCCCAATGAGCAACAGCAGATCAGAAAACTCACTCTGTAGCCAGATCTGCCCAAACCTGTTTTCTTTTTCCTTTTCCAAGTATCCAGTTTTCCAGACTTTCTTCATCCCATGGGCCTGGGCTATAGATGTATCACACTTCCGAGGTGTGACTCTTTGGGTGGGAGCACATCCCAGGAAGATAGGGATGCCCCTCTCTGACTTACAGTGCTTGCAGATTTCAGGGCAGCTTCTGCCTATTTCTTTTTTATAAAGAATAAATCACATCTTCTGCAAATACATATGTTCTCATCATTACCAGCTGAGACAGGAAGAGAGGGGGGTAACGCGTTCCCTGCACGCCTGTCATGGGGTAATCTTGTTGACAGACGGTTTGAATGCCGTGGTGAATAGGTATCATAGAAATTAAAAGACCAAATTAGGTGTGGGAGGAACTACATCCAAGCAGAATGACTTCCAGAGGTCTTGCCTTCTGTGGTCCTTGCAAGCATTCCTCCTCTTTGCTTCCCTGGAGAATATAACTCTTGCCACATATCAGGCCAAGAACGTGGGGTCTGCCAGCCTTCCTGGGTTCTGAGTTGTCTGCTTCAGGGTTAGGCCGTCAGGAGGAGCCATGTGGGTGAAGCTACTGCCCCTGCCAGTGTGTGCTCGGTTGGGTCGGACTCTTTGCGACCCCGTGGACTGTCGCCTGCCAGGCTCCTCTGTCCATGGGGTTTCCCAGGCAAGAATATTGGAGTGGGTTTGCCATATCTTCCTTCACAGGATGTTCCCAACCCAGGGATCGAACCTGCGTCTCTTGCGTCTCCTGCATTGGCAGACGGGTTCTTTACCATGGTGCCACTGACCCTGCAGGTCCCACTGCTTACTGATGCTCAGGGCTTTCTGCTGTTTTTCTCATCCAGGTCTTTGGAAACATAAAGTTAGATGAGGAGAGTCACATCAACCGGCACAACAACTTCCGGAGTTTCTTTGGGTCCCTCATGCTGCTCTTCAGGTACCTGGATCCATCCCTGCTGTGGCTGGAGCGCTCCTGAGAGAGGGAGACAGTCACCTGCCTTTTCTGCCTGTTTCCATTTGTCTGCCTGCTCTGCTTCTGTGAGGATAGATGGGGGTGGGCTGGTGGCGGGGCCTCCAGAAAACCGCCCTGCTGACTTCAGGAAGTTTCCTCCACATCTTTGGCTCAGTAATCGGTTTGCAAATGGCAACTTTAGCACCTCCTCTAGGGCTCAAAGAGGGGGAAGTTGAGGCCAGAGTCCATTAAAAGGCTGAAACCATAGATGGCCAGCTTTGCATGGAGTCTTCAAGTCCCACAGCCCTCTCTATCACTGTCAACAGAAGACAGAGAAGCAGTGCCTGAGGGTGCAGAACCCAAGAAGCCCTCCCTGGCACTCTCCATCACAGGATGGAGAGCATAGACAGAGGCTGATGGGGCACAGAAGGAGCCTAGGAAGGGAAGAAGGGATGCAGGAACCGGGAAGATGGTCAAGGAGAGGCTGGGCCGTGCAGACCTGCTACTACTAACCGAGTTGTCTTTGGGTTCAGGAGTGCCACGGGTGAGGCCTGGCAGGAGATAATGCTGTCGTGTCTCGGGGAGAAGGGCTGTGAGCCCGACACCACTGCGCCGTCGGGGCAGAGCGAGAATGAGCGCTGTGGCACCGACCTGGCCTACGTGTACTTCGTCTCCTTCATCTTCTTCTGCTCCTTCCTGGTGAGCAACAGTGTGCTATCAGCTCAAGAGGGGGTCCAGCCCACCTGCCTCATCAATAGACGAGAGGTTTCCTTCTGTGTACGTTCAATCACAAGCTCCAGCCCATGTTGAGAAATAGGTCCTCCTCAAGAGAGCTCTTGGAGGCCAAGGTGCTTGTCGGACACCCGGGTGGGTGGCTTTCATTGACTGAGAAATGTCTCTGCTCCTTCTAGGGTAGGACTGTGTGAGGAGAGGTGATGAGGGGAGTGGATGGGGTTCAGCGAATTCAGCATCAAATGTCACGTTGAATTGGTGGTGACTCAAAGTAAATCATTCTCTTCTGTATCTCTGGTGTTTTATATCTTACAAGCAGGACTGAGACTCTCTAATCTCTCTTTTGGAGACCTTTGGACCCTTTGAGAAAACGTACCTTGAAACTCTAAGTGGATAGCATTAATCGAAGCAGGATGATGACAATGTACAATGGAATAGATGTGGTTCTTTCTTAGGTTGCTACATTTGATGGCACTTGGCCAACTTGATAGATGTGAAAGGATACAATTGCTCTGGCACTGGTAAATATTGAGTAATGCATGAAGCACACCCATCTAGAAAATGGTGAGAAGCCCCAGGTGCCTTCTGAACTCTTTTTTTGGGAGAAAGCCTGACTTGGCACAGAAGCTTCCAGAAATCTCTACCCTGCACCATCAGATAAGTGTTGATAGAATAACAGGCAAGGTGCTACCAGGTCACTGTAAAGGTTAGTGCCATGTTTCTGGCCACCCTGATGTCCCTCAGCTCAGCTCCCCTGCTAATGCCACCAGCTGCACAAAAATAGTCTCAACCTAAAGTGCCGCCATTTAAAAGTGGCCAGCTTCATGGCTGGGCATCCCAAAGTGAATTGTCTGGTGTCCAGGCATTTCTACCTCTTTCAAGTGACCCAGACGGGACTTGGCACATGTCCAACTGTCAGGTGTGAAGTGGCCTACAGACAGACTAGTAAGGGTGTCAGGCAGGTTGATGTAGCAGTGGATGAACTAGCTGGAGACTTGGGGAGCCCACACTGGTCATGTTGCTTTCTAGCTTTAGCCAAGGCACCTTCCCTTTTGTAGCTTCTATAAAATAGAAAAAGTACTTGGTGATAAGACTGTTATCTGTACAGTGAACTGATACGTGTGGATGTGCAAGGTTTTTTAATGAAAAAATTAAAAAAAACTTTATCTTATTTATAAATAGGAAAGTATAATGAAAATAACTGCAAGGAAATTTATTTTATTTTTTTTTTAATTTTTATTTATTTATTTATTTTGTCATACATTGATATGAATCAGCCATAGATTTACACGTATTTAGAATGATTATATAAATTAGAGTTTTCGTTTATTCATTCCTGTATTCAGCTCATCTTTACTGAGTGGCCATTATAAGGTTCACCTTGAGCTAGGCACTGGGGTGAAGCCATTCAGTCCCTCTGTCACCTAGAATTGAAAGGTGAGAGTCATATAGGAGTATTAGTGCCCATCATGGGGGAAGGGGAGCACAGAGAAGGCCATTCAGACATCTCCATTTTATCTTCCATCATTTAAGTGTTTAATAATAAATATTTTAAAAGAAACCAAAGATATAACTGGAAAATTAATTAGAGACTATGAAGTACTTTTAGAATTTTGACTTAGAGGCTACTGCATAATTCACATTAATATTATTTTTAAAGAGGCTATATTCAGTATGAGATGATAGGCTTGCAAATCTCAGCCCTACACTGACTCCATGACCTTGGGCAAGTCACACAGCTTCCTCAAGGCAAACCAACCACTCTGGAAAGATTTACCGATGCGCTGGGATGTACCCGGCTGTGTGCTTGGAGCTAAAGAATACAAATGTGTATAGGAAGTGCTTGTGTCCTTGAAGGGCTGATGGTAATTAAACCTGCCTCACAAAAGGTTAGAACAAGCATTAAAACATATGATAGGCGTGAATATATATACACACAGTGCAATAAAAGACTATGCAAATGTAAAGCAATAATAATACAAAAAGATCGTTTTTGCTAACATTAATAATGGGATCTGGAAAGGAGTGTAAAGAAAATGTGTGGATACAGTCGGCCCTATCTGCAGGTCCCGCCTCCACGAGTTCAACCAACCTCAGACTGAAAATGTTTAAAAAACCAAAAAACTCCAGAAAGTTCCAAAATCCAAAAGTCGAATTTGCCACATACCAGCAAATGTCCATTGCATTTACATTGTGTTAGGAATGTGTACAGAAGGCTGTGCATAGGTTATATGCAAATACTACACCTTTTTTTTGGGGGGGGGGGCACCACACTGTGCATGGCTTGTGGAATCTTAGTTCCAGACCAGGGATCAAACCTGGGCCCCCACACTGAAAGCATCAAGTCCTAACCACTGGACCACAAGGGAATTCCTGGTACTTTACCATCTTACATAAGGGACTTGAGCATTTACAGATTTTGGTATCCGGGAAGGTCCTGGAACTAATTCTCAGCAGATGCCAAGGGATGCTGTGTACTCAGTCACTCACTCGTGTTCAACTCTTTGCAACCCTATGGACTGTAGCCCACCAGGCTCCTCTGTCCATGGGGTTTCCCAGGCAAGAATACTGGAGTGGGCCATTTCTTCCTCCAAGGGGATCTTCCTGACCCAGGGATAGAACCTGTATCTCCTCCATTTCCTGCATTGGCAGGTGGATTCTTTACCACTGCTCCACCTGGGAAGCCAGTTGTATATGGAAAACCCTCTATAACCTGGGCAGTGATTAAATAAATTTCACTGTGGCTCCAGTCACAGTGACAGAAAGAAAAGTCCATGTTAGGATTAGATTCAGCTGCTTGAAATTCAGCTCCTTCAAATAACAGTGGTTTTACCATGGGGGATGTTTATTTTTCTGGCATGTCAGTGAAGCCTGGAGGAAGGCAGTGTGGGCTGGTTATGGTGACTTCACAGAGTGTCTGGTACCCCAGACTCTTTCCTACTTTCTGCTTCCTCACCTCCACCGAGTGTCCCTCAGCTTTGTGGTAAGAAGACAACTAGATTCCAGGGATCCACTTCCATTCTAGGCAGTGGAATGGAGAAGGAAGGAAAGGAGGAGACCGGTTATTAGGATGCAACCAGCCATCTCTGTATTGCAGAGGAGACTCCCAGCAGGCCCTGGCTGCAGACTTTCTCTTGATCCCGAGTATCCTATCTGCATATCCTGTCTGCTGGGCACTTCTACCTACCCAGCCGCTTCACCTGGGAATCAGCAGCAGACGCTCCCATTTGCTCACCCCCCTGCAGGCGACTCATCTCTGTCAGGCAAGATTCTTTCTCTTGCAAGTGACAGAAAGTCCAGCTCCACCTGACATGAACAGAAAGGGATTTTATCGGCTTATATAAATGAAGAGTTGGGCAGGACAGGCTTAAGCAGGCTTGCTCTAGGGCTCAGATGACATCATCCCCAGAACCAGGTTTCCTTCTCTGTTGATGGATCTCTTCCCCAGGCTTCTCCACAAGAGCTCTTTTCTCCAACACCCCCAGCCTGTGGTTCCAAGATGGCAACAGCAGCAGCAGCTCTAGACCTCAGTCCCTACATATTCAAGGCCAATAAGGAAAAACAAGTTCTCTTGCTCAGAAGATTCAATGCCATTTTCTTGGCCTTAATTGGATCACCAGCACTGTAGCCCAGGGGACAGGATTCAATGGCTGGTTGAGGCCTAGGTCATGGTAGTGCCCCACTAAACTGTATTCACTGGGACTAGGCAAGGGGTGTGTCCCTGGGAAACCGGAAGTAGTGTTGGGTGCTGCTGTTCACTGTGGCCAAGGCCTGTCAAGTCCACCTCCTTTATCTCTGTATCCAGGCTGCTGTCCTGCCGCTGGCCTGGCTCAGGAGCACCTCACAACTCTCTGCCTGGACTGCCAGCCACCGTCCACCCTGCTACCAATGCAGTCTGAATGCACATAGCTCTTCTCTTTCTCCTAGTTCAGCCTCTTTAGTGGTTCCTGTTGCCTCCTGCATAATCTAGATGAGAGCCCAGTGAGTCATGGAGCCCAGGCTAAATCAAGTTTGCCAGCTGTTTTTGTATGGCCCATGAGCTAGCAATGATTTTTACCTTCTTCAGTAGTTCAGAAAAAAAACTTAAAAGATGAATGATATTATCCTGACATGAAAATTATATGAAATTCAAACCCATACACTTTTCTGTCCCTGTTGTATATGTTTCTTTCACGGCTCTCAAAAAAGTCTGTAGGAACTTCTCTTGGGGTCCAGTGGTTAAGAATCTGCCTTCCAGTGCAGGGGATGTGGGTTTGATCCCTGGTTGGGGAACTGAAATCCTGCATGCTTCAGGGCAACTAAGCCCACTTGCTATAACTAGGGAGAAGTTGGAGTGTGGCAACAAAGAGAGCCTGCATGTTGCAACTAAGATGCAGCCAAATACACATATAAATATATATTTAAAATCTGTAACATTTATATGTTTCCAGTAGTCTCTGCTGAATACTAAATGTCTTTAAGAATATTCAAGTGACAGCATCTAGTGAACACCTGCTGTGCTTTAAGGAATGTGCTAGTCATGGAAATATATCTCAGACCCAAACTTTCTTACCTCCCACCCCTGGCATCTGGAGCTCTGTCTGGAACACAGTAGGTGCACAATAAATGTTGTTGAACAAGTAAGCAGGAGAACAGGGTCTCAGAAGCACTTGAGAGCCGTGAACAGCTTCAAGTTGTTGCACAGTAAGCCCAGCATCCGCTGTAAGGCATCCCACCAGGTCTCTGACAGGCAGCTGTGGTGAGCACGGGTAGGGAAGGGAGACTGGAAGAGAGGCTTGGTGTTGGGCCTTGACTTCCTCTGGCCTTTGAGAATGTGTTGCTACTGCTGCTCCCTCTGCTGCTGCAATAACAAAGAAAGAAATTGAATAGATAACAAAAGTGACTGAGGAGTACTTCGCAAATATAAAGTGGCATAGCAAAGTGGATTCATAGCACTCCTCACGTAGTGAGATGTGTGGTTCATTTGTGAAAATGCGTTGCCTTCAGCAGGATCAACAGGGCTATGGTTAGGAGCTTTTTAGCCTTACAAACTTGTGAGTTCTTTACTTGCCTCACAGTTTGTTTTTCTGCTCTCGGTCTCCCCTAACTCCCCTTCTCCCCTTCGCCCTCCAGATGCTCAACCTGTTCGTGGCTGTCATCATGGACAACTTTGAGTACCTGACTCGGGACTCATCCATCCTGGGGCCTCACCACCTGGATGAGTTTGTCCGTGTCTGGGCAGAATATGACAGAGCAGCATGGTGCGTAGGCCTCTCGGCCACCCCCTCTGGGGCCCATATCAAAGGCCTCTGGGGTTCTCAAGGAGGAGGTTGGGATGGGAGCCACCCCATTCTTGCCTGTTGCAGAAGGAGAGGAGAGTCCTCCTGGCTGTGGGCCGGGGAAGAGGCCAGGTCCTCAGATTGGCTCTGGGATCAAGCACGCTATGGACCACTTAGCTTCTGTGTTTTCCTTTCCCTGCTCCTTCCTTCTGTAACAGGCATTTTCCTTTCTTTGACAATCTCAATACACAGTCTGCAACTCAGAGTATTTGAGTTCAGTCCACAGAGGAGCTTCCAGAATGGTTAGTGAACTCCTCTGAGTCACGGGGGGTTGACAAGGGTTCTCTGGGTCAGCTGGACATCTGGCCACCTTAGTCCTTTCTCTCTCTCATCCCTCTCAAAAGTACAGTTTCATATATCTCTGAAATTATACAAACAACCAAGCAAGTTATTCTTTGAACTGATGGTTTAAACACATGTGGGTTTCTGTTGATTGCATGGAACTGAGTTAAATGGCAGGAATTTGCAGAGATGACCTCCCTGGATCTTTTTCACTTTCCAGTAGTTCTCAAGTGAAATTGTGCCTTCTGGACTTTAAAGCAGAGGCTGAAAAACTATAACCCATAGGCTCAATGTGGCTCACTTTATCTGGAAATAAAGTATAATTGGAGCACAGCTATGCCCATTTATCTATTGTTTATGGCTGTTTTCACACATTGTGATAAAGACAGTATGACCCTCAAATTTAAAAAAAACCTTTATTATCTGACCCTTTACTGAAAAAGTTTGCAAATCCCTGCTTCAAGTTCAAAGGTAACCTTTTGGTCCTCACAGTGGAAGACAAAGAGAGTGCTGTGACCACTCGTTTCATGGGACCTTTGTCCCATCTTATTTTAGTTTTAGGATCTTATCTCACTAATCTATCCATTCTGGCCCGCCTCTGAAAATACTATAAGAAGTGCCATCCTTCATAGGAGCGGGCCACGTTGCTTCCACCTGGAACCATTTCATGATCTGAGACTCTTCCCCAAACCTATCCTCCTATGAGGCTGTTGCCCTTGGGTCACTTCTTTAGATGTTGGAAGAGCACATAGGAATTCCTCTTCCCCTCAATAATTATTAACAACTTAGAGCACAGATTTCTCTGAATCCGTTATTTTTACAGTAGCTGAGCAATGGTGTTTACTTTCTGGGCCTCCTTTCTAGTAGGATAGGGTGATTAGAATGCCATGGGCAGTGTGTTACAGGCGAAGGGAGCCAGACCTGCATCTTGTCAGCTGTGTGGCCTTGGACAAGTCACTCAACCGCTCTGAGCTCCCATATCTGTTGTATAATAGTGGTAATGATCCTACCTCTGTGAAGGCTGTTTGTAAGGATTATATTAAATTGTATATGTAACTTTTGTTATCATTAATAAGCATATGGGAAAGGAAGTAGAAAGTATGAAAAATTGGCGTCTGTAAAGCTGGATGGCCATGGGATCAGGATACCAAGAAGGGACCTCTATCCCTCACCTGAGAGAGAAGAAACTATTTGCCAGCAAAGGTGTTCTTTACTCACCTAGCCTCACTCAGGTAAGAGCCCTTGGCTCTCAAAAACCTCAACTTCCTGTGGTTTCACATTATTTGGGGACCCAAATCCCTTGTGCATTAACTATGCTACTCCCCAGTTCTTCCATCTGCTGGGAAGAGCAGTTCCGTGAGGACTAATCATGAGACTCAGACACACGAGCTGTGAAAGACCAAGAAAAACCTCTTGCATCTGCTTTGAAATTCCCAGCGTGACTTGTCCTGGTTAGTTTCACTGGCCTTCTCTAGGAGATGAGAGGGGAAACTAACCAAGGTGAAGTGGGCCAGTGTCTTCAAAAAGGAGACAGGTTGCAAAGTACATCAGCCTATAGACAACAGAACCAATTCACCCACACCTGCACCATAAGGAACCAAAGAACACGTGGTAAAATGAACCTCCTCTCAAGAGTCAAGAGACTTCGAAGTACTGCTGAGCTATTTGGAAGAAGAGGAAGAATCAACAGCAAAATCAAGAAAAGATTAGGAAGAGCGGAGCTGGGGCAAAGTTGTCGTCTTGACATGGCTGGTGAGGACTGGATGCTTGGAGGTGGAGATGTGCACCTATAGTTTGCAGTGGAAACCTGGATCTAAACCGGGGTGTGTCCAGACCCGCAGATCTCTGGCCGTTGCTGACTGGTTCTGACCCTTCACAGAGCAGATGCTTTAGCCTCTGAAAATGAATCAACTGTCCATTCTCTTCTTGCCTCAGGAAGCCAGAAGTCTCTAGCAGGCTCTCTGAAAGGGGGCTGATATGACAGGCCCCAGTGTTCCTGGGATTCTGACTGGATCTGACCAGGCTGTCTGCGGGTGGGGTGGCAGGAGCAGGACTGGAGGGGAGAGCCTTGTGGCTCCCTTGCAGGCTGTTTTTTGAGCACAGACCCCGGCAAGCTCCTAGCACATCGAGAAGCGTTTGCCCAAGCAGAACTCGGGGGAAAATCTGCCACAAAGAGAAGCAGATTCCCTCCTGCCAACTGTGCACCTTGCTAATTAGCCTAATGGGAAATTTCTCTCTCACAGTCCAGAGAAAGATGCTGACTTCCCACCACTTGACAAGCGGGTCGGAGTAGCTGCCTGTAAGCAGTGTCTGTGAAAAGCAAAGGGCCCTGCAGTCCGCTTTGCAGCAGCCCGGCATCTGCTCTTGATGGCGGCCGGAGGCATTTGTGAACTGGTGGGCTTGGTTCTTAGAGGCCTAGCTGGAGCCAAACTCCATTTGCCGCAGCTGGCCAGGTACGGGCCAGACACCTCGTGGGGTGCTCATGGTCACCAGGCATTGATTTCCGTGGAAAACCGGAGGCCCTGTAGTTGGCAGAGTGATGGTTCATGCCGTTTGCAAGGTGCTGGTTCTCTGATGCTACCGTCCTCTGTCTCTCCTGGTCTGGCTTTGCCTGGCCCCAGGAAAGAAGCCACCCATCCTCCTCCGGCCGTCCCTTTCATGGCTAGGCTGTCGTGTCTCTCCTCCCTTCTCTGAGTGTCCTATTAACCCACCTGTGCTTCCTTTACAGCGGCAGGATCCCGTATAAGGATATGTACAAATTAGTGCGGGTGATCTCGCCGCCTCTGGGCCTGGGAGAGAACTGCCCCTACAGGGTGGCTTGCAAGGTTTGCCTCCGGTCCCCAGCCGTGACCGTGACCATGACCGTGACCGGCAGCGGGGTGCAGCCTCCAACCCCCCTCCTCTCCGTTTTGCTCCACCACCACTGCGCCACATGAGGGAACCTTCATGTTGCTTTCCTTTGAGTTTAAAGAGGTCCAAACCCTTCCAGAACCAGCAGCTGTTACACAAGGAAGGAGGGCACTTGGCGGGGGCAGGGAGAGGGAAGTGGATAAAAAAGAGCTGAGGACTTAATAACAGAGGCTGCTTTGACCTCTGTCTTCTTCACACGCACACACTCATTTGTGCGTGTGGAACACACACACACATTCTCCTCTCTTTCTCACTCCACCTTATTCTGTGGATTTAACCAGAGGAACCTCTCCCTCCTCCACAGAAGGCAGAAATCTTTTTTTAATTCAGCAAGAAGTTCTGGTTTCTTTCCCTTGGAGATAGAGCGCCTCCTTCTCACACACGAGTAGCATCCTTCCACAGAGAAGGTAGCAAAGTGTGATTCTAACCACACTTACCCCGGCCCCATTCTGGACAGTTTGGTCCCAAGCAGTTATATTGGGTCAGTTGGCCAAAAAGTTCGCTCGGATTTTTTTCTATAAGGTCTAACAGAAAACCCTGAACAAAATATTTGGCCAACCGCATGAAAGCTATAGGACAGAGAGGTGAGAAACAGTTAAAAAAAAATGAGGGCAGTAGGTGAGGATAAGTAAAGAAGGTGAAGAGGATACAGTCTATGGGGTGTGGGAGAATTTCATAGCTCAGAGAAGGTCTGGGAAGGTCTCAGTAGAGCACAGAGGTTCCAGAGCAGAGTTCTTGCCTGAGGGTCCTGCCGTATATTGTTGAGGGGTCTGTTGTGACTGCCCAGTCACGGCTTGTTGTGAGACCAGGAACATGGTCCAGGGGGCACACAGGGGACCTCCCTCTCCAGCTAACACAGTGGCTCCGCCCCGCCCCGAACCAAGGCCACGCCCCCGAGATAAGGACGCCTTTCCTGCTGTGCCAGGAGGGATGCCCAGGCTCCCTGGGGCGCAGCGCAGTCCGGCAGCTGGCAGACGACTTAGGCCCAGAAAGATGCCAGCCTGGGCGATGGGGGAGGAGCTGGCCGGGGACGGCGGCGAGTGATTCGTGTACTCGGGCAGGCCGAACAGCTGCCTCTGCAGAGACTCTTTAAACTCCACCCTGGTGAACCCCGCGCGGCCGCATGTGGGAGAGCCCGGGAGGGCAGCATGGCATGCGAGATGCTCCTCCTCCTCCTGGTTTTGTTTCTTCTGGCCCCAGCATGCCGCCGCCCCAGGGCATGCCGGCACACAAAGACCACTCTTACCCCACAGAGCCAGGTGGAAGCAACGGGCCAACGGAGCTGCAGTCTCCGCCCACCACTTTCAGCGCCAGCCGCCGCCTCCTGCAGCACTCACACCATAGGCGGGATACACGATGCCCCCGCCTGCGGGTTCAGAGCAGGAGAAGGGCCTGACTTCCAGGCCGAGGAGAGGGGGCCGGAAACCCTTACCCCAGGGCTGGAGCACCGTCTATCTGGTTTATACCGCTCGCACACAGCCCTGGGAAGTGAAGACCAGCTTGTGTTGTAGGGGGCATGGCTGGTGTGAACAGGGAGGTGGGGTGACGCTCCTCCCGGAGGGGAACAGCAGTCCCTAGGACAGCGAACGGCAGAGGGACCTAAGGTTGCCGCCACGTTCCCGGGTCTGTGTGGGGCGTGATATAAATCCGCACCAGGATGGAGACACGTGTATGATTTGCCTTGATTAACAGGTTTCCTATTCTTTTCCTGTTTGTCCATTTTGTTTCGTTTCTCTTCTCCTGTTTTCTGTACTCTTTTGTTTTGGCTCCCCGGGAATGCCTGTTCCCCTCTCCTCCCTGTCTGCATTCTTCCCTGCCGCCCTCCCTGCCCTGCCCCCCGACCCCCACCCACCACCCCCGCCATGAGCAGTGGCCGCATCCATTACACTGAGATGTATGAAATGCTGACTCTCATGTCACCGCCGCTAGGCCTCGGCAAGAGATGTCCCTCCAAGGTGGCATATAAGGTAGACCATCCCTTCCTTTGTTCTGGGCTAGTGACCAGCAGGAAATGGGATCCCACTGTGGGGAGGTCAGAACGTGGGGGAGGAAGCTGGGCTTGGAACTGTGGGAGGAGGGAACCAAGGAGAAAAGAAATGATGTGGTGCAAGGGTCAGGAATGTTCACAGAAGGATGATATACAAGGTGGTTTGTAAGACTTTAAATGTGTTATTCTGTTTCTACAAGTGTGTGACTTCTTGTGAGTGGGTTACTAGAAAAGAAGTAAGTAGCATGTTTCCTTTAAGAGGAAGCAGGGTGGTGGCCTGCAGAATAGCATATTTGGGCAAGAAGGACAGCAGTCAGAGCTTATAAAAAGATCTTCCATCAGGTAAACTAAGAAATAGGAAATATGCATAAATTCCACTAAACATGGTTCAAGAATAAATTTTTAGGAGAGAGGAAAACTCTTAACTAATTTCTTCCTCCATGACATAGTGGTATGGTTCCTTCTAGGGATCAGGAAAAAAAAAAAAAGAGGAACACAGCCTGCATCCCTTGATACATGATGAAGGATGCAGCTCCCTTCTGCCATTAGCCCAACTACCCATTTTTCCTGGCAGTAGCAAAGGAAAGGGTGATGATGGGCACAGGCTGTGTTCAGCATTAGGCCTGCCTTCTTGGCATGACTGAGCTACGGATGGACTCCCCTCAGTTCGCTTAGAGCAGCATTGTACATTAGGAGTCCCCAGCCATCAGGGTGCTCAGGGCCTTGGGGCCTGAACTTTTCCTCCACATTCAGTAATGTGTGTGCTCAGTCATTTAGTCATGTCCGACTCTTGCAACCCCATGAACTATAGCCCGCCAAGCTCCTCCGTCCGTGGCATTTTCCAGGCAAGAATACTGGAGTGGGTTGCCATTTCCTACTCCATATTCAGTAATAGTTACTGTTAATCCCCCATTGCTGTTTAGACTGACTCAGAACTCTGGAGCTCTTTCATTCACCTAGCAATACGCCCTGGCAATGACGCCACTTCTCTGGAAGCCTAAAGCAGTGGGAGAGAGGTGGAACTCAGATACAAACTGGAAACTGGCCTTACACTCTTAAGATGCCATATTTGTGGCGAGATGTCACATTAGGCGAGATGTTTCAATGGAGTGTTAGAAACCCTGCCTTGGAAAGAGACACTTAACTTCCTGCTAGGCTGGTGGTTCTGCTGGAGGACCTTCTCCTGCTGCTCCCTCCAAGTTTAAAGCTCCAGAGAGCATCTCATTGGAACAGGGAACATCTCTTAGGGACCCTCATCCACCCCACTACATGGCTCCTCCTTTGCAGCTTAGGAGCCGATATCGTTTATGCTCATGATTCCACATCCAACAGGTGATGGACTATATGGTCCTGAGTTCTTTGAATTTCCGGGGTGAAGCTTGGGGCGGAGGCACCAAGGGTTGTGGGTATCAGAGGAAAAATTCATTCCAAAAGCAAGATACTCTCTGGAAAGTGGATTTGGCCATTTCCGTTTGATCCCCTTCCTCCAGGTGAGGGGGACAAGGCCTGCCCACTCTGCTCCTGCCTCGGTCACCCTTCTCTCCTGTCTTCTCTGCTCTCCCCAGCCCTTCCCCTGGACCCTGTTTGCACTCTCTCACTTTTCCATTCTGCTCCACCTCATCCTCTGGATAAGCTGGACTTCTGCATGTTCAACCATGTGCTGGCAATTTAAAGACTCAAAAAGGGGGCATCAGGATGCATCTTTCAAGTCAGATAAGCAAAGTAAAATCTACCCCCCATCACTGTCTTTTCATCTGAGTTTTTGGGAGTCTTCATGGGACAAGTGAGATTGTAGAACAGCCCTGAAGCAGGGAATGGAGCCACCTCCCTGAGCTGACTCCTTTCCCTGAGACATTGTTTTTAGGAATCCTGATTAAAGACATTCTTAGGACCCTGGAGGAGTTCTACAGAATGATGAGTCCCTCTTCCCTTGAAATTTGGCATCATTCCCTAGGAAAAAAAAAAAAAGAAAAAAACAGCAGCCAATGAGCCTTCAGTGAGAAGCAGGGCAAGAACAGGACTGGGACAGGGGATGGGGGAATCCTTGCCCTTCTTTTTTGTCTCTGCATCTGACCTCTGCACTTTTCCTCCCTTGTCGCCAAGGTTTTTTTCGATATATGTTTTCTCCTGCTGTTTCTTTTTCTCTTTTTCACACAGAGGTTGGTCTTGATGAACATGCCAGTGGCCGAAGACATGACCGTCCACTTCACTTCCACGCTGATGGCTCTGATCCGGACAGCTCTGGACATTAAAATCGCCAAAGGTCAGTAACCTTAGGAAGGAAGAAGATTCTGGAACAACTCACCCGGACTGATGCAGGACAGAGATATTTGAACTTCATCCGACCATGAAGTAACCTGGAGATCAAGTAGTTTTCACCTCTGAGATACAGTAAATGTTACTGTATTATTTAACTTTTACCCTTTCCTCTTAATGAAATGAATGAATTGATATTCACTAAGGCTCCTTTGAGCTTTAAGAGTATATGATCTTTGATGTCTGGCATATAGTAGACATTTTAGTAATGTTTGTTGAATGAACAAGTGAGTTTCAGTTCCTTTTTTTTCTTACATGGTGTCTGCAACGTCTTGGAAGGCTTCTGTGGCCAGTGCTATCATGGCAATGCTTTGTTCCTCTTGATCATTTAGTGATTTAGGAAAGAAAGGATTTGCTACTTCCAGAAGGGCCTCCAGCTTCCTGCTCTTACCTGATCCAAGTCCTTTTTAAAATTGGTTCACTCAAACCCAGGTTAGATCACTGGAAGAACTGATACATGTATAATGAGGCAGAGGCGGCAGGCTTGTGGCGCTCTGCATTTTCCCTTCTGATATACTGAGCAGCTGGGAGGCTCTGCGAATGAATGAGGAAGCTGATCTTGGTCCCCAGGGCCTCGGTTCTCTGTGGCGGGATATCCCTGAGTCACTGAAAACAGGAGCCAGAATGCGTTCGCTTCTTCAGCAGAAAGACCCAGGATTGCAAGATCCACAGTCACTGAGTGCCAAGATTTCCTCCGAGAATATGAGGCGCCATGCTGACTCAGCCCCTGTCCCATCTCCTCCCTCCGTCCTCGTTATTTCCGTGTCTGTTCGGTTTTCGTTGTTAAAAAATGTGTCTCCTCCCAGGTGGTGCAGACAGGCAGCAGCTGGACTCAGAGCTCCAGAAGGAGACCCTGGCCATCTGGCCTCACCTGTCCCAGAAGATGCTGGATCTGCTCGTGCCCATGCCCAAAGGTGCGGGGTCTCCTCCTGGCTATCCTTGTCACTGTGGGCCCAGCATGCCAAGACCACATCTTTGGGGGGAACTGGAGTAATCAAGGAGATAAGGGAAGGGTCTCTTTTATTCTTAGGAAACAGAAATCCCTCACGTATCAAGTCCCTTGTGTCATTGAAATCAGTTTCTTCTTGCTTATTGAAGTATAGTTGATTTACATTGTTGATTTCTGCTATATAGAAAAGTGATTCAAGTATACATATATTCTTTTTTATATTCTTTTCCATCCCTGTGCTATACTAGCCTTGTCATTTATCTATCATATATAGACAGACAATACTCTGCTATACTAACCCCAGACTCCCAATCCTTCCTTCCCTTTGGCAACCACAGGTCTATACTGTGTCCATGGGTCTGCTGCTTTTTTACAGATAGGTTCACTTATGCCATTTTTAGAATCCATATAAAGTGATATCATATGATACGTGTCTTTCTTTTTCTGACTTACTTAAGTGTGATAATTTCTAGTTGTATCCGTGTTGCTGCAAATGACATTATTTCATTCTTTTTATGGCTCTGTAATATTCCATTGTGTAAATGTACCACAGCTTCTTTACCCATTCATCTATGGATGGACATTTAGGTTATTTCCATGTCTTGGCTATTGTGAATAGTGCTGTTATGAACATAGGGGTGCATGTTTTATTTTTGAAGTATAGTTTTGTCTGGATATATGCTCAGGAGTGGGATTGTTGGATCATATGGTGGTTCTGTTGTCAGTTTTCTGAGGAAGCTCCATTCTGGAAAATCGCTTCTTAAGATAGGTCACTGTGATTGTGGGTGAAACTTCTTGGGTGCACAGCTCTATCCTCCCACAGAACACAGTTCAGCAAACCTTTAAGTGGTTGGGGAAAAGGTGCTGTTACTAAGAGATGGAAATCAAGACCATTCCAGGGGTTGGGGGGTGGTGCTTACTAATGTGTTTCTTATCGTTAGCAACAGGACGCTGCCTGGGTGGCCGTGGAAGTCCCTTAAGGATAGCTCTGGGGACCTGTTTACTCCATATCCTCGGTGCCTGGCACAGATGAAACCCTCCATTAATGTTGGATGGCTGGGTAGTGAAAGGGGGAAACCTGCTTCCCAGGCGTCCTTACTCTCTCCCCATCTTCTCCTGTTTCCCTCCATGCCGCACTGGTGTCCTCAGCCTCTGACCTGACTGTGGGCAAAATCTATGCAGCAATGATGATCATGGACTACTACAAACAGAGCAAGGTGAAGAAGCAGAGGCAGCAGCTGGAGGAACAGGTGAAGGTCAAGGACAGACTGTGTGGTGGGTGCGTGGGCCCCTGAGGGGACAGGCCAGTGCCTCCCTGGGGGACAGTGCCCTGCAAGTGCATAGAAGCAGAGGCCAGGCCTTGCAGGGCCCAGGAACTGCCTAGGATCGGGGGATTAGAACCCCAGTGGGGCAGAGGTTCAGGTAGTCACACAGGGTATCAGTCATATTCCCATTTTACTCAAGTTGCTGGTGTTTTCCTCACAGTCATTTGAGTTCCTTTTTCCTCCTTTCCACTTTTAACACAGAAAAATGCACCCATGTTCCAGCGCATGGAGCCCTCGTCTCTGCCTCAGGAGATCATTGCTAATGCCAAAGCCCTGCCTTATCTCCAGCAGGACCCCGTTCCAGGCCTGTGAGTATAACCAGAAAGCCCACAGCTCCCCTGCTTGCATTGTCAATTGTGTCATCAGGCAGACCCACAAATTCATTGCCTACAATGCCCAATAAATAATCCTGAGACAAGTGGATGCGCCCCTCTCTGAAATTGAGAAGACACCATGTTGTATCTTTTTTTTTTTTAACTTTCTATGGTAGCCCTTTTTATCTTTTAAATTTTTATTTATTTACTTAGTTTGGGTTGAGCTGGGTGTTCTTTGCCGTTGTCGGGCTTTCTCTAGTTGCGGTGCACTGGTTTCTCATTGAGGCAGCTTCTCTTGTCGCAGAACATGGGCTCTAGGGAGCGTGGGCTTTGTTGCCCCACGACATGTAAAATCTTCCCTGACCAGGGATCCAACTCATGCATTATCAGGTGGGTTCTTAACCACCAGGCCAGCAGAGAAGTCCAAAGTATTGCATCTTAAAATGGCTATTCAGTGGGGAATAAGAGAAAAGCAGACTGAGCAGATATTGGTGCTGTTGCCGTGGCCAGCCCGAGAGATAGGGAGCCCTGTGAATGAACAAAGGAAGAAGGGGCTGTATTAGTATCACCACTTTACAGTGAAGAGGCTGGTGGCTCAGAGAGATTCATTAAGTCGTCCAAAGCCACGTGGCTGATAGGACGCGGAACTGGAATTTCAGTCCATTATTTCCAAGCCCAGTCTTCCCTTTACACTGTGTTATCTGAAATGAACAAGAACTTTTATCAGGCAAAACATTTTTTAATTTTCTATGTTGAAAGCAGAAACAAAACTCTAATTGAGGAGTGTACCAGCTCTTCTGAGTTGTAAGCCTTAGCCCCAAAGTGGCCATGAGTCATAAAGATCTATTATACACACCTCATTATAACACTCTCTCATCACAAGCACATAGTGAGTACTCAAAAGGCATGAGTCCATCTTCCCAATGTAAATGGCATTTTGTGGTTGGTGGTGCTCATGGAAAAGAATCCACTTGCCAGTGTAGGAGACATAAGAGACCTGGGTTCAATCCCTGGGTGGGGAAGATCCCCTGGAGGAGGGCATGGCAACCCACTCCAATATTCTTGCCTGGAGAAGCCCTTTGACAGAGGAGCCTGGCAGGCTACACGCTACAGGGTCGCAGAGTCGGAAATGACTGAAATGATTTAGTGTGCACGTGGTTAGTGGATTTTTTTTTCCAGTCTAGCTTCTATGGAACCAATAAATCACTAAATATCATCACATCTTCAGTAATTATCAGAGGAGTGAAATCCCAGGCTTGGGAATGAGACCTCTGTCAGAACACCGTTTGGAACCTCTTATACCATGAATGGTGTTGGAGATCTGTTTTTGAAAAGCAGTTTTCGTAGGTCACAATCCACATTTGAAAGTGAAGAAAGATGACCAGGGTGGTTGGTCATTTTTACAAAAACATGTGATGTGTTGAAGTAGCAGGTGTGGATTCTCCTGTCTATAGAAAACAAGTTCATGTTTCTTTTTGGTCTGTGCAGAAGGGTCAAGAGGTATGATTAGAGCACTAGTACTATCTTCTTGGAAGAGTTTATGGTGTTTTTCAAGGGTCTTTGGCTTAGAAATAGAGGAAACCATCCCTCATCTAGATCTGTTTTGCCACAACGATTTGCTGTGCAAACTATAACTCCCACCATTGGACCATCCCAGCCTCTCTCCCATATGTTTATTGATTCATTTATTCATTGATTTGACCAATATTTACTGAGAGTCAATGTAACCCAAAAACTGGTTTAGTCACTGGGGATTCAGTCAACATGATCACAGTTTCCATAGACACAATCCTTGAAATAGAAATTACAAGAGTGGTAACAGTTAAAATGTGTGTGTGTGGCAGGGGGTCGGGGTCGGGGTTGGGGGCGGTCGGCTATTGTGATGCTGTGTAAAGGAAGCAGCTCGCGTAGTTTGAGGATTTGAGGAAGCTTCCCTGAGGAAGCAACATTTGAGTAAGACTCAGAAGCAAGCACTTCAAGAGATGAAATAAAAGTCGGGTCAAGTTTAAGGAACCTAAAAAGTGTCATGATGGATGGTGCACACAGAGGTCAGGGGAAGTGGCAGGTGGCAGGTTTGGCGGGGCTAGGAGACAGAAGTTTAGTTTCATCCAAGGGTAATGGGAGACACAGTCATCAGAGTGACGTGATCAGGTTTCAGCTTTCCAAAGATCATTCTTTAGTCTGGTGTGGGCTCAGTGCATTGGAGGGAGACAGTTTGAGAGATGGAACATCACCTAGTACATGGCTGCAGTTGTGTGAATTATTAAAGACTGTGGCTTGGATTAATAGGAAATGGCAAGAGAGAGAGCCAGACTGGAGAGGTAATTCATACACAGAATGGGTCCGATTTGGTGACTGATTGGCTCCATGGCATGAAGGAGGGGAAGGAATCAAAGATGACCTGTGGGTTTCTGGTTTGAGCTTTAGGTAGATGATGGTCCGTGTCCTGAAATGGAGACATTCGTGGAGCAGCGCTCGTGTTCCTCAGGACCAGCTGTGTTTCTCAAGCCCTGTAGTGTTCAAGTAGTGATTGCTCTGGGGGCAGCGTGGTGAACATGACTGGGCTCCTCTCTCATTGAGTTTACACCTGGTAGGAAAACAGACATGAAAGAGAATTATCAGAAAGAAAAAAAAACATCATTTCTGATGATTTAATCACAATTTTAGTAAGTACTAGGATGGAAAAAAATGCATTATGATCGGAGTGCATGTGGCTGAGGGCTCTGACCAGTGTATCAGATAAGATTTCCTCAAGGAAGTGACTTTTAAGAAAAATTTTGAAGGATAAATTTAAAAAATGGCTTGCAAGGGACTGGGTGTTTGAGAGGCACGCTGTGTGCTGGAAACAGCCTTTCTTAAAGTCCTGAGGCAGAAAAGGAGTCTGGCACATTCAACCAAATGTGGTTGAGAGCGCCCAGCATCTTGGACTTCAGGGGGTAAGGGAAAGTTATGCACGAGGAGAGGCTTCTTTGTAGCTCAGTTGGTAAAGAATTTGCCTGCCGCTGAAACATGCATATTACCATACATGAAATAGATCACCAGTCTAAGTTCAATGAATGAAACAGGGCACTCCAAGTCGGTGTGCTGGGATGGGGGACACATGTGCACCCGTGGCTGACGCATGTCAGTGTATGCCAAAACCCACCACAATATTGTGAAGTAATTAGCCTCCAATTAAATTGATTTTTTTAAAAAAGGAAAGGAAACATTGACAACAGAAGGGAAAAAAAGAATCTTCCTGGAGACCCGGGTTCGATTCCTGGGTCAGGAAGATTCCCCTGGAGAAGGAAATGGCAACCCACTCCAGTATTCTTGCCTGGAGAATCCCGTGGATCAAGGAGCCTGCCAAGGCTACTCAACTGAGCGACTAAACCATGCAAGAGGAGGATGTTCAGGCCTTTAGACCTTCCTAACACTGAGGAGCTGGACAAGGTTTTCAAAGTAAGAGGTCACTCAGCATTCAAATTAGTCAAGTCTAGAATGTTGTTCAGTGATTTTAAGGGTCCTCTCTACCCATTAGGGACCCTGCAGTTACTCATTTTCTGTAGGACAGAAAGGGCGCATTTCCTGTAGAGCTGTGCTCGTCTGTTCCCTGTGTTTCTCAAGCCAAGGCCTGAGGAGGAGGAGGATTGACATTTGAGCAGTTGTTTCAATAGCAGATGGCTCTCTAGCAGTTGTGAAAATTCAGCAGAAGCCCTCACCGGTGGTAAGGGGACAGGTCTGGTGAAAAACATGCTCTTCAAATTTTCCCCTGTGCTCCCAGTCTATTGAATTACTTTTAAGTAATTGGCAGTCCTCACTCAGGCCTCAGATTTTCCAGTGGGTTCGAGAGTCATATAGCAGCAGGCTCTGCAGCGGCTCTTCCCATCTCATCTCTCCCTCCTGACCCCACTGCCACGGTGAGCTGCTGCTGCATCACTGGCCACGTCCCTCTTCTCGAGATGAGGAAGCTCAAGCTGCGTGCTTGCTTAGGGCAAAGGGGGTCCGTAGCAGTGAATGGCAACAGCAGCGGTGGGCATGTTCTCAGGACAGGTTCTTGGCTGCCTCTTTTTTTTTTTTTTCCTAACCAGCTGGGTGGATCTCATTGGCTGACAGTGTCTGCAGGTACCTAACGATGGTTTACTCATAGGCACACTGCAACAGGTCTCTGCACTTTTCATTCAGAGGCCCCTAAACACCTGGCCAACTTTGTCTCTGTCCTTTACCTCATTGCCATTGAAGCGTCCTCCTCCATAGCCATCGACCCAGATGTTGTCACCTCTTCAGCATCACCTCTGACATCATTCCACCCAGATCATAAGCCAACAGACACAGTATGTGGTACAGAGCAGTCCTTCAGTAAATGTTCATGGCATTCAGTTGTTCCATTTGGCCATGGATGTTGGCACAATAGAACCATACTCTTACTGAGAGTGGAGGGAATTTCTTAAAAGACCATGACTGCTTAATATTTAAACAAACTGTTCACTGTTTAAACTATGGCATTTTTCTGCCGAATGGAGAAGCTGAGCAGAAGCAGGTTTACAATCTAGCATTGGTCTTCCATATGGCTGAGTGTGACAAATGATGTCATTTGTCACAGATATGCCAGTCGCCAGCAAAATGATGAATCATTCCAAACGCAGGTTGAAAACAGTGGTTTCTCTTTTCCAGTGTGTTTCCCACCCCCCTCCCCCCCAGGGCTAGCCACCTGTAAGCTGACAGGCTTACAAGCTAGCCAAGGCTAAAGGGTATTGCCCTTGCTGGGAAGAAAGTCTTGTCTGGGTGGGAATTAGTAATGGCAGTTATGTCATGACTCTCTCTCTCATGCACACATTACCTCTGAACATGGCATTGCTTTGCAGGAGTGGCCGGAGTGCATACCCTTCGATGAGTCCACTCTCCCCGCAGGAAATATTCCAGTTGGCCTGTATGGACCCAGCTGATGATGGACAGTTCCAGGAGCAACAATCTCTGGTGAATGAATTCAAAAATTACTTCCTTGGTTTCCTGATCGCTCCCACTCTTTTTTCTTTTTTTCATGTTCTATTCCATAGCCATGATCCATCAGGAAAAAAAACCCTGATAAACCAACCAATTACCCTGGGAGTTCCCTGCCATCTCCACTTTCCTGCCTGAGTTTCTCATATTCTCTGACAAATGCTCCCTGTTCAGGTTTTAAAACCCCAGAGGCCCCTTACCTGCTGCAGGAACTTATAATGCTTCAGGCCAAGCTCTCTTAGTTTGTGTCCCTGGGCTTCACATGGAGAAACAGAAGTAACAAATGAAATCTTGCCTTTGATTGGGAGCCTTAGGATGAGTCAACATAAGAATGAGTGGCCCTAACCAGGCAGAGTCATGTGGTCTAGGAATGCCACCTGCCTCCTGAGAACTCAGGGGTGGTCTGTATCAGTGACTAGCTGTCTGCTGGGAGATACAGAAGAATCTCATGCCTCTGCTCTATGTGGGTTCAGGAAAATTGGCCCTTGTGGTCACCATTCTACGAGATCAAATACATTCAAAGAGGTCCCTAAGATCACGCTCGTGAACCTAAAGATTTTCATCAGCAGAAATGGGCAAAATGTCTAAGAACTCTATTGAATAGAGTTTAAACTTAGAGATAAGAGGGCAGATGGAATTTTGGATTTTACTAATACAAAGCTAAAATAGGATTCCCAGAGATGACAGACTTTACTATTATTAGTTCAGAAGCCGTGAGGTCAAGTTCCCTCTGGAGCTTTGAATTAAAGCCCAGGTGCTGATTGGTCTGGAGAGAAAAAGGGGTGAAACCTGACCACTGCAATAGTCTATATAGACAGTTTAAGTGAGTTCCATGTCACTTAGATTCTGATGCACTTCTCACCCCTTCATTTTTCCCCTGACCTCTCCCAGGGTATGCCTCTGCATACCCCAGAGCTTCCCAAATGGATGTGTGGATGGAGTGTGGGTATGGCCTGCTTGTGGGTGGCATGTCTGATGGGATGGGTGCCCTTCGAAAGAGAATAGATACTTCAGTAGCACCGGCATATGAGTGATTCCATTTCCTGTGACTGAGGAAACCTGGAATTATGCATGGCTGTACTGGGGAGACCACCAGACCAGAGCCTCCCCTCTCCTCATTGTGTGAGTGGCAGCCTGAAGGTGTTCTTGGTAAGGTAGGTAAAAATCCTTGGAGTAATTCCCTGCCTTCCTCTCTGAGGAAATTAGCCCCAAGGCCCTGGCCTCATTGGTACAGACAGCTTAAAGGGACCTCTCATAATTTTATGGCTTGCCTGGTGGTGTGTCTGCTAAGAAAAATCTCAACACTGTGTTCTTTCTTTCACAGGGAGGCTTTATTACGTCATCCTTCCTGCAGGTTCCCCAGGGCTGAGCTGTAGTGCCAGGACTTTCTGGATCTGTGTTCATCTCATTGTCAGTCCTGGTGTCTGTAACCCAGTTCAGGTGTCAGCCCGTGCTACACACTCACCGCTGTGTACTCCTGCTCCATGTCCTGGGGCATGGCTGTGATCTGTGTATGTCTCGCACCACCTCTGACACCCATAGCCTGCAGTATCGTTACCACACAGACTGCAGCATTAGCACATCTGTTTCAGGTCGGACATGTGTACTATATAAAGCATACACTGCAAACACCATAACTTCCTCCAGTGCACATATCCCGTCCCATGAAGGCAGTGCTTCCCATTCATACCAGGGACCCCTCGGCCAAATGGTCATGGAGGCCAAGGAGGGGGTCTTAGACACCCTTACCTTTAACAGTACCCTACTCATACACCCATGTTTTTAGGGTGTCATTTCCTAAATATAAAATGCTCTTTTTCTGGTATACTCTCCAGATGTCCAAAATATTCCTAGCTCTCTTTGTTGGGTAGCCAGTATAAACATTTTTAAAGCAGCTCTACTCTTCATGCAGTGATACTAGCTGTCTATATAGAGCATGTACATTTGTCAAACTAACTTTCCTTAACCAGGAAAATTAAATGATTTGGGCAGGAATCTAGAGGTTTCCAATCCAACTTATTAAAGCTCTCAAATGCTCTCATAGTCCAGTACAATAGCTACTGCCCACATGTGGTAACTGAACACTTATGACATATCTCAGTTTGGACTAATCACATTATAAGTGTAAAATACATACCCATGTCAAAGACTTGGTGCCAAAAAATGTAAAATACCTTATTTTTATATTGATTATATGTTGCCATGAGAATATTTGTATCTGTTGGGTTAAACACAATCTATTGTTTCATATTTTTGCTTTTTAAAATGTAATTACTAGGGAATTTTAAATTACATACGTGGTTTGCAGTATATTTCTATTGGACTGCACCAGTCCAGAGCATTCTTGAAAGATGGCTACCCACACCCTTTTTTGGTTTTAATCATAAGAAAGCTCTTAAAAGCATGTCTTAAGATTTCAGAAATTGGTAACTTTCCCTAAAACACTGCTTTCTATTTAATTGACAAATTCTTCAGATTAAAAGAATAAACCCAACACTAGCAACTTACAGAAAGTAAATTTCATAAAGTGGTAAGATCTGATGCATTGTTTAGTAATAATTAAGATGGTCCTTAACTAGAAAAGGTGATCTTTACCCCTCAATTCTAGTTAGAACTTTGTTTTGGGACATCTGGTATACCACATATGTGCACACAGAAACACAAACCTATATACACCTACAACTGAGATCTTAGAGATGGATGTCTCTCTTCTGAAAGCCATTCTTCACATGGAGGAGGCAGAATCATCCACTGAAAGTGAGAAGCTATGGGATGGAACCAAGTCCCACAAGCTTGGCTGTGTGTTTATTTCTAGGAGCCAGAGGTTAGTGAATTAAAAAGCGCGCAGCCCTCTAACCATGGCATCTACCTTCCTTCGGACACCCAGGAGCATGCGGGCTCTGGGAAGGCATCCTCTATGCCACGCCTGACTGTGGATCCCCAGGTAAAAGGCAACCACCACTACTATGTTCAGTGGATTCCTGGGCTATATTGAATTGGTGGGTTATGAAAACACATCTGACATCTTCAGGTGAGCCCTTGACTTGCTCCCACGCCTCTCTAAGAGCTGACTCATGGGCCTTCTGTGGAGCATGCTCCTCCACACTGTGTTTCCAATGACAGTCTAGCCACAACAGGCCAGCCAGCAAAAGGTGGGGGGGCTTCTGGATGGGCTCCACATCCTCACAACTCCACTGGTTAGGCAAGAAATACTCTCCAGGATGTCCCCCATGGGTTTTTCCTTCCTTTTCTCTGTTCCTAGCTCTTCTAGCACACACACAGTTACTTACACACACAGCTCTGTGTCAGGACTGTCTGTCCTAACTAGCACAGACCACACCTCATTCCTTTGTCTGTTTTCCTGGCTTCTTTTTTTCTGTCTGTCTGTCTTACATCAAAGTTTTGACAGAGACAAGAAATTTTTGTGGATCTGTTTTAATATCTGTGGCAAATTAAACTGCCCGAGTTTAATGTGGAGCTGGGGTGGGACTGATGGAGAGAGCAATGAGCCTTGCAGTATCCATTCAGTTACCAGCTCTCCTAAGCTCTAGTGCTGTAGGGCAGTGCCTTCTCTGAGGAGAGCAAGATTCAAGAGGGCAAAGCCATGCCTCTTGCATCGTGGAGATTTTCTGACAGTAGCCCTCACTCATTTCAAAGCAGCTCAAGGTTCACGGCAGGTCCTGGCTGGGTCCCTGGGGTAGATGGCTCTGGGCAGCTTGCAGAGGACACTTAGCTCCCTGCTCCCCTGAGCATGACGAGGAGCCCTGCAACAACCCGGTGACCATGTTAACGTAAAGATGCTTTCTGGAACAGCCTCCTCCAGCATAAGGTCTGAACAAGAGGTAGTCGCGGGAGGTGACAGTTGGCAATCTTCAACCATCTAAGTCTTCTGTCTTCCTTACTTTTAGACTATTTCAGTAATTAATCCATATCTTGTGTTCCTGGGCGGGGCGGGGGCTCATGTTTCCAGGTGGTGACAGACCCCAGCTCCATGAGACGTTCATTTTCCACCATTCGCGATAAGCGTTCGAATTCCTCGTGGCTGGAGGAATTCTCCATGGAGCGAAGCAGCGAAAACACCTACAAGTCGCGACGCCGGAGTTACCACTCCTCCCTGAGGCTGTCAGCCCACCGTCTGAACTCTGACTCAGGTGAGAAGGTATTCACTCTCTGCGGTGCTCCTCCTCTTGAAGGGCTGATCCTGACAAGAACTGAAAAATCATGGCAATCCAGATAAGAATCCAGATAAAAGAGGTTCCTTATCTGACTCACATCATGAAACACAGCAACAAAACTCTCCCTAGTCATCACAGAGGCTAATGAGATTTCTTTCTGCCAGACCAGGCTGTAGAAATCATGAAAGTGGAGGTTTCTCAAGGGCCTTCCACAAACCACTCCTCTGCCTTAGGGATGTATGAGAGACCCCCTGGCAGGCGCTGGGCTTCACCCACCAACTCCACTTCAACCCTGACAGTGCTACCTGGAATCGGTTTATGTATTTGAGTTTTATGTTTTAAGGGAAGGGGTCATGTTGATAAAAACAGAAAATCACTAGTTTGGTTCAAGCTGTTCTTGAGCCAAATAGCTATTCAAGCTATTTCTTCATTTTACTAAATGAAGAAAGAAAGATAAAAAACCAATGACATGCCCCATATCATAGGGCAGGTAAGTGGCAGAAAAGGAGGACTGTAACCTGCCAGACTCCTCTGTGCATAGGATTTCCCAGGCAAGAACACTGGAGTGGGTTGCCACTTCCTCCTCCCGGGGATCTTCCTGAGTAGAAGTGAAATCCTTTGATTTCAGTCTCAGGACAGTACAGTAACTGTATCCATTATTTCATTCACAGAAGCTTCTTAATTCCCTTCCCCTAATGCTATTATTCACCCTGAAAAGTTACACACCCATGTTTAAGACATAGGGGATTGCGGGGCCACACTGCTGGCAAAGATTCTACCTTAATTATATCTAGCACCAACAGAAGCAGAAGAGAACAGTTGCATCCTTGGATCTGTAAGTCTTTCCAGTGACAACTTGCACACTTACCTCTTCACAAAAGGTTAATTTTCCAGCCTTTCTCTTCTGCCTCCCTTTCAGATCACCTGTTGACATGCCTGCAGAAGTCAGTGTCCTTGAGAGGCTCGGTCCCAGGCTGAGAGTTGTTCAGCAGCCAGGATGGGCAGAGTCAGGATTCACTGCTTTTTCATCTCTCACAGGCCACAAGTCCGACACCCACCGCTCAGGGGGCAGAGAGCGGGGACGATCGAAAGAGCGAAAGCATCTTCTCTCTCCCGACGTCTCCCGCTGCAACTCCGAGGAGCGAGGGACCCAGGCCGACTGGGAGTCCCCGGAGCGCCGTGAGTCCCGGTCTCCCAGTGAAGGCAGGTCACAGACCCCCAACAGACAGGTGAGCGTGGAGAGGAAGGCAGGCCTCTGCAGGAAGACAGGGAAGGGGGGGCTTTTAACCCTAGATGCAAAATGTGTGCATCCAGCACTCACGAAGACCTCACCTTCACAGGAAACTATATCCATTGTGCAGAGGTTAGCTCCTTAATACTTATGGATTCAGAAATGAGATAAATTACAGAAAATCAGAGAGTACCCCAAGAAAGACAGTGGTGTCTAGCAGTCAGTCCGACTGGGTACTCAGAATTCAGAGTTACAGAGTCACAACAAATAAGTTCATAAATATCTCAGCCAGATTTCAGAGGAAAGGAAGGTTTTTTAAGGCAAAAACTTTTTTTGACTAATTGTATGATCCTTAATATTGGTTGGAATGGTGATTCCTTTCTCAACACAGGATACAAAAGATCAATTCAATTTCATTTATCTAGCTTCCAGCCATCCCAAGAGGAAGACCATCTCTCCTCCTGCCCTGTTGCTGAAACAAAGCCCAGTCTAAGAAATAGCTACCAGAGCTGTGTGAAAACATTCCCTGGCCCTGTTTTCCTCCTCACCACCGTCCCTGGCTCCCTGCCTTACTTCACTCCAAGGCTGTCAGAGGCCAGATGGCAGACCCACTCAGTGGCAATGGGGAAGAGGAAGGGCTTCCATACACAGCTTTTAGAGGCTGTTGAGAAGGGTACTTCTAGAGCAGTGGTGGTGAGGTTCAGTGCAGAATGGAATCACCTGGGCTTGTTATAACTGCACATTCCTGAGACCTTCTGCTTCAGCAGTGACACCCATTGGAAAGGAGAACCCAGAAATCTGCACTTGGAAGGACCCAAGAATCTCCAAGAAGATATCAAGCAGGTGGTTCCTAGGTCACACACACCTTGAGAAATGCCTCCCTGGAGGTCCATTTACCGGCTCAGGGACCTTGGGGACTAGGTGAGCAGGTCAAGTCAGGCCTGAACCAGCAGATGGAGTAGCTGGGTATACAAGCTGAGCTAACATCAGCACACCAATGAAAACACAGATGCAGAAGGAGAAGATGAGGGAAGGTATTCGCCATGTCCTGAGATCCAATTCCTAAGAACTTACCCCAGAAAGAGCAACTCTGGGGCATTCATTCCCCTTCCATGGAGTTGTCTTTCCTAAAACTTCAAGGCTTTCTTTTAGCGTGCCATGTGATAGAGCTTTCTGAATCTTTGCTACTCACTGTGTTTATTCCATGGAACCCACATCTGAGAGCTTGTTCTTGGTAGAGATGAAGGATCTCGGGCCCCAGCCAGACCTTCTGATGCCAGAGATGCATGTGTGCTGATCGCTCAGTTGTTTCTGACTCTTTGTGACCCCAGGGACTGTAGCCCGCCAGGCTCCTCTGTCCATGGGATGTCCCAGGCAAGAATACTGGAGTGGGTTGCCATTTCATCCTCCAGGGGATCTTCCCAACCCAGGGATCGAATCTGTGTCTCCTTCATTGCAGGCGGATTCTTTACCCGCTGAGCCGTCAGGGAAGCACAGAGATGCGTAAGCATACTGAAAGTTGATGCGCCCAGTAGTACTGGCTCCTCAGTCTCCTTTCATCTCTGCATCCCTGAGTGGCTGTGATTGGTATTGCATTGGCCAAAAAGTTCGTTTGGGTGTTCTGTTACATCCTCATGAAAACCGTGGACGACCTTCTTGGCCAACCCAATAACAGGGGGGATTCCAGTGGCTCTCAGTAGGAGGGGTTAGAGAGCTTAACCGGGTCCCAAGTAGGGAGGATGCCAAACCCAGGCTAACGTGCCGTGTTTCTCCCGCCACACAGGGCACGGGATCCCTGAGTGAGAGCTCCATCCCCTCCATCTCCGACTCCAGCACCCCACGACGAAGTCGGCGGCAGCTCCCACCAGTCCCTCCCAAGCCTCGGCCCCTCCTTTCCTACAGCTCTCTGCTGAGACACGCCGGGAGCATCTCCCCACCAGCTGATGGGAGCGAGGGTGGCTCCCCACTGACCTCCCAAGCTCTGGAGAGCAACGACGCCAGCCTGCCCGAGTCTTCCAACCCCCGGCAGGGCCACCCTTCCCCACAGCGCTACATCTCCGAGCCCTACCTGGCCCTGCACGAAGACTCCCATGCCTCGGACTGCGGCGAGGAGGAGACGCTCACCTTTGAGGCGGCCGTGGCCACCAGCCTGGGCCGGTCCAACACCATCGGCTCGGCCCCGCCCCTGCGGCACAGCTGGCAGATGCCCAACGGGCACTATCGGCGGCGGAGGCGCGGGGGGCCTGGACCGGGCATGACGTGCGGAGCTGTCAGCGACCTCCTCAGTGACACGGAAGAAGACGACAAGTGCTAGAGGCTGCTCCCCCCTCCGATGCATGCTCTTCTCTCACACGGAGAAAAACCAAGACCCGAATTGGGAAGCCAGTGCGGCCCGGGGGGGAGGAAGAGGGAGGAAGGAGCTGGAAGGACACCGCGCAGTTATCAGAGGAGAGGAAGGGAAGGACAGAAGGCAAACCACTCAAACCCACCAAATCGCTGTATTTCCCTTTGCAAGATGGGCACTGCCATAGTTCTGCCTCTTTGCTGGGGAAAGAAAAACACAAGAACCACGGAGGGTTACTCCCAGGGGAGAAGGGACACGCGGATGGCTTTGCCTCCCCTTGCCCCCATCCCAGTTTTCTACAGCCGTTGGGGGGAAATCGAGCCAGCCTGTGTCTGTGCGCATTGCCCTGAGAAGCCCGGGAGACGTTCTGGCTCTTCACCGGGGGAGTCGTGGAGACCCCGGGAGAGGAATCGCCTCCCTCACCAGCTCTTCCTCCTCAGCCAGCACCACGGCCACCAGGGCCGCCGCGACAGCATCTCATGCGTTTCCCTGTGGCTTGCTTCCCCGCAAGAAGCACAGGCTAAGTTCAGGAGCATCGGATGTCAAGGGTGGGAGGCACAGAGGGAGGAGAGCGGTGAAGGGGAAGGGGTCGGGGTGCCGTGATGCCGTGATGGCAGCAGCAAGGGCTGGTCTGAATGAGCCAAGCCATAGTCCGGCAGCCCTCACTGTCGAGGCAGGGGCGCTGGTCGCTACAGTCCTGTCTGAGCCTGTCACCCGCTCAGGAGGTGCTGTGTTCATTAGGATAGGCTAAGAGGTTCCCCCTAGTCCAGGGAGGTGCCTGAGGCGCTCTGGTGAGGGTGATATTCTCAGAGTATGGAACAGTCGGTGTGGCCAGGACACCAGATGATGAGAACAGAGGTCAGCCTTAGCGCTGGCGCCCCATGCCACAACAGGCCTCAGTCTGGGAGATGCTGGGCACAGGGGAGCCCTGAGAGGGGGTAAGTGTGGCGGAGGCACTTCAGGGACTCAGCAAGAGTCAGTTTTCCAACCAGTATGGAGGTAATTCGGTATGTGGAGCGGGGCGGCACTGTCTCACACATACTGGCTGAGTGTCAGCCCAGACTTTGAGCCAGGCCTGTGCTGTGCCAAGGCCAGTGAGCCCCAGTGCCAGGGACCTGGCCACCCCCCTAGAGGGCCACACACACCTATACAAGGTGGGCTACACGTCACCTGCTAGGGACTTCCGTAGAGATGAGAAAGGCCAAAACCAGAGACACTTCGATGAGAGAATCTGAGTTTACTGAGCTGTTCCTGTGAGGGAGGGACCCTCGGACGGGCAGCTTCTGCAGCTGGTGTGTGGTTGAGGATCAGTCTGTCAGGATACTTGAAGGTGATGAGTAAATATACCTCAGCTTAGACCTGGGCTGCTGCTTCTAGCCAAGCAGGCTCCGGTGGGGCCTCAGAATACAAAGTGATAGGCCTGGAGCCCCGGGGTCCTGAATACCCTCCTGGGCGTGACCCCTCCCCGGAGTAGGAGCTGAGCAGAAGACAACCTCAGGACCTTGTTCCTAACCCCTCAAACTCAGAAGCATTGAGAAAGAGCGCCCTTTCTTGGCCAATCAGTGCTCCTTTCACTGTATCGATTACCCATTTGGGGACCATCCCTTTACACCCCTCTCCAGTTCCCCAGCAGCATCACTACTAGGTGGAAGGATTTCCTGGAGGCGGGGTACCAGGCAGGGCCCTCCTCCCCCAGCCAGGAGCCGATGGAGCCTGCCTCCCGGGGCTCTTCCCCGGGGAGACTCAGAGGCTCCCCGGCTGAGATTACAGTGGATACTCTTTATCCTCCTCCAGCCCTGGCAGTCACCTTTTAGGTAGGAGCTGTCGGTGGCTGTTATTTTTCTTAGGAAATTGGGGTGGTTTGTTTTGTTTTTTGGCTTTGTTTTGTTGTTAAAAAATAAGGTATCATCGTATCAGCTCTGAAAAGCCAGATTCAACGCTGTGGCTGCAAAATCATTTCTGATGGCCCTGCCTTCTGCCCTAGACAGGGATGGCGCTTCCTGGCCGCAGTCAGCCCCCAACCAAAGTAGTCCCCCCGCCAGGAGACCAGTGAGGCAGACACATAGGCCACCCGCTCTGAAGCACTGTTTTCCCTTTCCTGTCCGGCTCAGCACACGTGTGTGCCCCGGGGGTCATTGGGATTGGGACCGTGTAGCACCCAGACCCTAACAGGCTGGGTTGTAACCTGAGACTCAAGATGCGGGGCCTTGTGCTATCTTAAAGGTTTCCTCCGCGCAGTGTCATTTCCTGCCCAAGTGCTGCTATTATGGGCTGCTTTGCACAAAACTGCTTGCTTCCACCTTGGCAATGCAGCTTTTCCAGCGAGCTCGTCACACTGTGTTTTGAGAAAGGGCGTTGAAATGACCCCTACGCCATGGCAACAGGAGACATGGAGGCTGGCAAAATTACCAGAAGTGGGATTTGCCTGCATACGACATTACAGACACTGTGTGCTGTGCCAGGAAGCCTTCCTGGACACCTGAATTCCAACTCACATCCACATGAGCACCTGGCCCCAGAGAGGGGGGCATCGCGCACTGTGGATGCAGGTCCCTGACCAGCCCCCTGGGCTTTTTTTTAGTACACATGAACTTACCAAGGCATCTCTTTTATTCCACTTCCCCTGACCGAGAAATCAGGTTCCTTCTCCTTTAGCCTGCATTTGCCCTTCTGTTAAGACCAGAAAATAAAAGACAATTTTCTCTTAAGTCACGGAACACATTAGCATAATCTTATAATGGTTTCCTTCCACCTCTGAATAAATATGAACCCAAACCTTGCCTGTCACAGCCAACCAGGAGATTCATTCCTGGGTATCAGATTCTGCCTCTTTCCCTTGAGAAGAGGCCCCTTTTGAATCGCAAAACCTCTGCGCTTCTCTTTGCATTAAAAAGTATGGCAGCATCTTGAAAAATTCCAAGTGGACCTCCACCTTGCTTGAGGTACACAGCATGATCAAGCTTATTTAGCACTGTAGGTCCCCTCAGAAGAGTCTTTAGCTACATGTCCAGTTTCCTTTGCTAATAAGAGTCTTCAGGATCCCCTCAAAATAAGAAGGGAGGTGATGGGGAAAGGAAGGAGGAAAAAAAGGAAAGAGAAGGAAAAGAAACCAAGGCAGAGAGAGATTCTAACTAGCTTTGTGTATAGATACTCCTCTCTTCACTTAAGTTTCCAGACAGACTTCTGGTGGAGAATTCTCTCTTTATATATGTACTGTCCCTCTGCCAATCTCAGTCACCGAGGGGGCCAAGTGCCAGCAGACCTTCAGACAAGGGGGTAGAGCTCTAGGCCAAGGTGCCCTGTGGGCTGGAGTCAGGATAGAATCCCCTACATTGTGAAGGGACGGTACCCTTGAGGGTCCCCCACACTCAATGTGAACCATGAACACTGCTGCCCAATGTGGGGCTGTGTCCTCCTCTAGCTGAGGAATCTGTTTCTATTCTGGGTTTTGCTTCTCCCCTTCAGTGTTCCTGAGGTTCTGAGATCCCTAATACTACTAGTTCTATGAAGCTGAACTCTAGATCTTCTAGTTTTGCCTTCCCTTGACAGGGATCACAAGGAGAAGACCCCATGTTCCACCACCTGGTCAGCACGCATCCTTTATACCCATCCTCTTTCACATGGGCTTTATGATGAGCCTGAGTGTCCTCCCAGCAGAGCCCCCATCTTGCCACATATTAGCAGTGACACAGCTCCCAAGAAGGTTTTGTGTGTGTGCTTACTTGGCTCAGTCATGTCAGACTCTTTGTGACCCCATGAACTGTAGCCTACCAGGCTCCTCTGTCCATGGAATTCTCTAGGCAGGAAAACTGGAGTGGGTAGCCATTCCCTTCTCCAGGGGATCATGTTAAGTCCACCCAGTCCAAGCTTATCTGCTGACCTAGCTGCTTCTGCTGGGCTCTCTGCCTTTTCAAGCATGCTTGAGTCGCATGAAATACAGTCAGGGACTCACCTGGTGATTATTCCTGAGATGATCTAAAACAGTATGAGCTGTAGAACTGCTGGTGTGTATGAGATGTCCACATACTCGACGAATGCCCACTGCAGGGAAATGAGGTCTCTTCTGGAATAATGAACAAAATAGAATAATTCTGATGTTTTAAGAAAATTTGCGTTTTTTTTTTTTTTACTACATCCTTATTTCTAAAGCCTGCTCTGGATGTCTCATTTTTGGACAGAATATTTCTTTAGTGGATCATGCCAGGGATAAATTGAAAAATTTTTTAATTTCTTACCTCATGAGTGGAGAAGGCAATGGCAACCCACTCCAGTACTCTTGCCTAGAGAATCCCATGGACGGAGGAGCCTGATAGGCTGCAGTCCATGGGGTCGCTAAGAGTCGGACACGACTGAGCGACTTCACTTTCCCTTCTCACTTTCATGCATTGGAGGAGGAAATGGCAACCCACTCCAGTGTTCTTGCCTGGAGAATCCCAGGGACGGCAGAGCCTGGTGGGCTGCCATCTATGGGGTCGCACAGAGTCGGACATGACTGAAGCGACTTGGCAGCAGCAGCATCTTATGAGGTTGTATTGGACAAAGGCATGTGTATCTCAGGAGGGGAGCAGAAAGTCACCTATTTTGCAGGGATTTTATGAGACCTGAAGATTAAGGAACTTTCACTGCTATTCTTACCAGTTTCATGTCTGTTAATGTTTTGTGATCCTCAAAGGCCCAATGTCAGTGAATGCAAAAAATCAGGGTGAGGAGAGACATGTCCATGCCTTGGGGTAGATTGTTCTTCACTTGCTTCTCACCTATCCTGTCATCTTTCCCTCCTGAATTCCAGAACACTGAGCACTGTTCTGGAGTTTCAGGAGGGGACTTTATGCTGTCAGAAAGGAGGACAACATGGACCCCCTGCAAGTGGACAGTCAGGGCATGAGGGTTTAACTCCAGACACCCAGAAGGGGTCAGGTCCAGATTGGATAACTATATATCCACACTAGAGACTCTTATTTTAACAAAACCAAATGAAATTAACTCAGGAGTTATGACCCAACCTTTCCATGAGGCAATCAAAGGAGATCCCACATCAATAAACACTGCCCCTGTCCCCTGTGTGGACATGTTGATTCTTGTTTTTTCCTCTCTGAACCACCCAGGACATCGTAGCCAGGTTTAATAACCCAACAGAGCACCAGCCAATGGTTCTCTGCTGAGTCCAGGAGCAGGCTCACCTCCAGCCTGCCGCGCTGATTGTCAGCTGTCATGTGCTGCAATTCACCCGATCAGAGAACACAGACATACCACTTGTGGGGCAGAGGGACAAAAGACTAGGAAAAGACAGAACCATCTTCGGTGTCTGATGGCCTCTTTTTCTTAAGTCTGTTCTGCTTTGAGCCTCTGAAGCTTATGCATCTTAGAGAGATCACTCCAAGCCAAAGAGAACAGATTCATAGATCCTCCCATCCTATCCAAGGGCCTGGAACGCTGCCCTTAAAATTCACACCACCTAAGAAGCAGGAATGGAACTCAGATTAAAGTCTGATCACGTTGCTGGGGTGTCCCCAAACTGCCTTTCTATTTTTATAGTCTTGTTTCCTTCTACTCCCTTCCCACCCCATGCCAGAAACATGGCTAGTATCTTGACCTTCTAAATGCAAGAAGAGATTTTATAATAAGCTGTGCTATTATGTAAATTGCTGAGTTGGAATTCTTTTTTCTGGGGGTTTGAAAGAGTTGAGTAGATCAGGTAAAAAGAGAAAAGGGGATTTGTGTTTATTTTAATTTTGTTTGATTTTGTTTTGGTTTGGCTAGTTGCAGTTTTTGGTAAAAGACCTACTGTAGAACAGCAGAGAGGGATAAATATGTGCTCTGCAGTTTTTCTGAATTAGCTTCTCTTTAGGAATTAATTCCCGTCCAGTTTAATGATGTGATACTTAAGTAAAAAATCTGAGGTTACACAGTACCAAATCTAGCTTCTCCCTCTGGTTTCCTGTTTATCTTCTTTTTCCTTGTAAGTCACTTTTGTCTCTGGTTTCTTTTCCTTTTAGGAACTTAATATGTTATCTAGAATACTGAGAAACTATGAAAACATAGGGAAAGCCCAGGAAATAATAAAATGGATGTAGGATTTCTATAGGACATCTTTAACTAATAAATAGAAAGTTTATGTCTTTATGAAAAGATTAAAAAAAAACCCTTTTAAGGGCAAGTAATTTAGGAAATGAAAATTATTGGGAGTCAAAAATAAAAAATGCTACCCCAGCCTTCTGTAGTAACTTATGCCTTCAGCATAAGTTTTCCCTTATTGGGAAAATTAAAGTACTAATGCTTGGCTAGTTCATGGATGTGTCAAATGTTTGGAAGTTAATAACTCAGCATTTTAATAAAGCACTTATTCTCTACAAATCAGTTTAGAAAAGTCTCCACTCCCTATATTCCATTTAGTCTTGGCATTGCTCTAAGCATTTTTTTTTTTTAGGAAACTTCATGTTTAGTGAAACCTCAATCCAGGATTTGCTTTAATTTCACCCTCTATTTTTGCCATCTTCCCCTTCCTCCTTTTCTTAGCTTTCTAACATCAGAAATCCAGACTTCCTTGTTTTTAATCCAGGAAGGCAGCTGAGTATTCTTGCTCAGAGCTTCCCAGTGCCATCTTTGTGGACACTGAGCCAGTCTCAGGTCAGATGCTCACAAACTAACACGTAGGATCCTCCTGAGACACCTTCTCCTACTCAGCACTGGAAATCTGGATGGAGCTTTCTGTGTGTGTGTGTGTTCTGCCAGTTTGTCAGAGATAAGAATGGATTATTCTCTGTGTTCTGGACCAGGTTCTAGAATGTATACCAGGCAGTACCACGTCCTTCTTGGTTCACTCAGAGGAGGACCCCCAACCTGCAAGGGGACTAACTAAGTCAAAGCTACCAAATTCAGCTTTGACTTCTGGTGACTCAAGTTTTCTTTCCAATACTCTAATTTCTTCTAGCGATGGCCTGCATCACACCGAGAACCGCCACTCAAAGCAAGTCTATTAGATACTTTGATAAGAGATGAGCAGGAAAAAACACACTCCAAAACTTCAAAGTGCCATTAATCAACTTTTAAAAATAAAGGTAACAGGAAATGAGGGCTAAATAATGTAATCTAACTGCCAATTAAAGTCTACTGTAGTCTGGTCTTAGTTACATTTGATATGGAGCTATATAGCGTTAAGCAGATCCCAACAGATTTAGTAACAACATAGGTATTGTATTTTAATGGCTACCAATGGAGATATGTGCTTAGCCTGCAGGCCAAACATCAATCAGTGTTTTTCTATCCTGGGGTTTTGTCACCAAGCCAAAATTTATACAAAGCCACCCTAAGTGCTGTTGATTGCAAAGGAACCTCCCTCTTGGTGGCATTAGAGAGCTATCCAGCCAGCTCGACTCAAACTGAGTACATGATTTGGAACTCACACATAAAAACAAATGGAGGAGAAAAACCTAAAGCAATTAGTGTGCAGAGCATCTCATAGCTAGGAGTAGTGGGGTAGAGGTGAGGAAAACAAGCTCTACAACAAAAACAAGGTTAAGGTGGGAAATACCAACTGGTTCCAGAAAGAGGAAGGCATGTGACCTGGGATCCTCATTTATGCCAGATCACGGATCAACTCGTTAACATGGTACTAGAGATGGCTTCTTTCCACTCTAGGTAGTGGATTTAAAGGCCTCAGGGGATTCATAGAGCCCTGAAAAAATTTTCCTGGACTTGGGAGATGGAGAGAAAGGAGGTTCTTGCTTTCAAGCAGCCTGAAGACAATCTCAGTGACTTTAGCTGCTCTTCGATAAAGTAGTGCCAACAGTGGACAGATTTTGTTCTTCCTAGTGGCACAAGTGTCATGGGAGGGGAGATGGAGGAGGGGAGGGGAAAGGGAGGAGGGGCGGTGAGTGGCACAGGAGAGGAGCTTTATCATGATTAAATGTCATACTCCACACGGCACTCTACTAGTAGCCTCAGAGGATAGTGTTACAAGAAGTGGACAACAGGGTGTCCAGGTCATACCCTCTGTCCTTTGGGATCCAAGCTCAGGACATTCCCCCCTTTGGTTTGCTCTTAGAGGATGTGCACATCAGATGGGATCGAGAGGGAAACTGGGTGCTCTGCCTTAGGCTGTTAAAACGCTGCCACCTGTGTTATAAAACATGTGCGAGTCAAGGCACTCCAGACGCTTCCTTACAGGCAGCATCCACTGCAGTGCGGCGTGCCAGCCTGACGCCCCTTCAGTGACCATGTGTGACTGGCAGCCAGTGCTGGCCCGCCCACAGTATCGGTGCATCTCACCCAAAGCCAGAGTTCAGCACTGCATGTTGACCAGGTGGATATCCTGTAACATAGATGCTCGTTTGGATCCAAAAGGAAAACCATTAAAAATTAAAGAAAGACAAACAACTTTAATGTTTCTTTGGGGGGGTGTGGTCCAAGAAAATAAATAAAACCTTGTAAAGAATTCATCAGCCTGATTTCCTTCACTCATTCAATATGTTTCTTTGAAAGTGAAGTTGCTCAGTCATCTCCGACTCTTTGCAACACCAAGGACTGTAACCTACCGGGATCCTCTGTCCATGGGATTTTCCAGGCAAGAGTACTGGAAAATTTCCTTGCCAGTTCCTTCTCCAGGGGATCTTCCTGACTCAGGAATCAAACCAGGGTCTCCTGCATTGCAGGCAGACGCTTTACCATCAAAGCCACCAGGGAAACCATGTGTTTCTTTGCTCCCACTCAAAAAGGAGATCATGGGAGTGAAACTTTGCTCTCGGGGATGCTCGGTGGGGCAGGGGGGATGGGAGTGGCAACAGCTTCAAGACGTGGATGTCTGCTCAGCCCATCTGGTTATGAGGAATTCCAGGGTTTCCCAAAGTTCCAAGGACATCCTGTCCTAGAAAATGTTCTTCTTTTATAAATGTTCATCTTAGAAGAAATAAAAAACAAATAACCAGACAAACTAGTTCCCTGAAGCTGAAAAACCTGGGCAGATTTTTCTGATCAGAAAAATACCATCTCTGGGGGAAGAATTTAAAAACAGGCAGAGGGCTTCTCTGGTGGCTCAGTGGTAAAGAATTTACCTGCCAGTGCAGGAGACACAGGTTTGATCCCTGGTCCAGGAAGATCCTAGATGCCCATGGGGGTAATGAAGCCCATGCACCACAACTACTGTGTTCTAGAACCTGGATACCACAACTACTGAGCCCACATGTCGTGACTACAGAAGCCTGAACACTCTAGAGCCTATGCGCCACAAGAGAAGCCACTGCACAGGGCTGGTGGCGCAATGAATAACACGTGCGACTACAGATCAGAAGATCAGAAGAGAAGCCACTGCAATGAGAAGCCCATGAGGCGCAACTGAAGAGAGTAGTCCTACTCACCACAACTAGAGAAAAGCCTGTGCAGCAATGAAGACCCAACACAGCCAAATAAAATTATACACACACACACACACACACACATATATACATACAGCTTAAAAAAGGCAGAGAATCTCTTTATGGAACACAGGGCTTCATGAATAAAACTAAACAACCTCCTTCCCAAAAGGGCTGCCAAGATCAGGAGGGAGCAGACTCCCCAAGATTTTCAGGAAATGCTGTCCATTCTTCCCTTCCACTCATATCATTCCTCATCTAACCACCATGGCTCCTTTAATAAAAAGAATCAATCCCTGGGTTCAGTGATCCCTTTGAGTTTCCATGCTGAGAACACCTGTTTTGTCTCATTCTCCCCAAAGAACCATCATCATCTCCTACTCCTAGTATTGGGCTTATTATTTTAATCTGAATAATTCTCTTATCAATTAAATAAAACCCAGAATTCTAGGGTAAGCCCCCCATTTTTGCAGTTCCATCAAAAATAAATTCTGAAGCCCTAAGAAACATAATTTTGTTAAGTGAGAATTATTGCACCACATTTTTGGATAGTTTTGACTGTGAGAAAACGGCCTAGGTCCTTGGAGGCTGGATCGGAAATCTCTAAATTCTTGTCCAATGCAAATTTTGTGTGTTTTCTGGTTGCAATGTTTTTCCCATAGTTTCCATCACTGTTGGAGCTGGGAAGAGTGAATGTCAGCCACAGTCTTCCTTGCTGCTTCTAAGTCGCTTCAGTCGTATCTGACTCTGTGCGACCCCATAGACGGCAGCCCATCAGGCTCCCCCGTCCCTGGGATTCTCCAGGCAAGAACACTGGAGTGGGTTGCCATTTCCTTCTCCAATGCATGAAAGTGAAAAGGGAAAGTGAAATTGCTCAGTCGTGTCTGACTCTTAGCGACCCCATGGACTGCAGCCTATCAGGCTCCTCCGTCCATGGGATGTTCCAGGCAAGAGTACTGGGGTGCCATTGCCTTCTCCAGCAGTCTTCCTTACCCACATGCTTTTATGGTGTTACCAGCAGGTGTGTTCAGGCAAAGGGTGGTTTGTAAGGAGTTTCCGCAGGGATCGATAAGGGTTTGTTTGGCTCCATTCTCATCTAGACCTTAGGTCCATAGTATTTCCAGGGTAATGGCACTAGGGAACATATATAAACAAAAGCAGACACTATTCTGAACTTCTTTCTGGTGCTTCTGTGTTACGATTCTGAGCATCTCTTGATTACCCTAACACATGATCTTTAACCTAAATTTTCTACAATATTAAAAACATGTCTTTACTGGTATACCAAGTTCCTTTGCTGATAAGCTAGGAAAACTCCCAAACCAAATACCAAGATGTCAGTTCCTTAAACACAAAATATTGGGATGAGTCACAGGTGTAGATGACTCTAGAACACCTCAAGTTTATGAAGCAACACAAAGAAGAGAGGCTATAAATGCAGGTGCTGGAGTCAGACCCAACTGAGTTCAAATATGTGCACCACCATTCATGACCTGTGGGTCCTTGAGCAAGCCACTCAACCTAACACTTTGTTCATCTTTAAAATGGAACAGTAAGAACTTCCCCAGTGGTCCAGTGGTTAAGACTTCATCTTCCAATGCAGGGGGTGTGAATTCGATCCCTGGTTAGGAAACTAAAATCCTGCATGTCTTCTGGCCAAAAACCCAAAACATAAACCAGAAGCAATACTGTAGCGCATTCAGTAAAGACTTTAAAAATGGTCCACATCAAAAAAAATCTTTATAAAATGGAAAAATATAACAACTACCTCATAGGGTGGTTGTATAGACTGGACTAGTTATTGCATATAAAGAGAATAGCCAGGACTTCCCAGGTAGTCTAGTCACTAAGAAACCATGCTTCTAATAAAGGGGGTGTGCAGCCAATCCCTGGTTGGGGAACTAAGACCCCACAAACCTTCGTGTTCACCCCCAGCCCAAAAAAGGAAAGGAAGAATAGCCAGGGCCTGCCTGCCCCATGACAGGCATTTGATAAAAGTCTGGGAACACTATCCCTGCCATCACTGTCACATAAAAGCACACTCCCCAACTCCCCTAAACCCAAGAAACTTAACAGTTCAGCGTGTGTGTTAGTCGCTCAGTCGTGTCCAACTCTTTGTGACCCCACGAACTGTAGCCCGCCAGGCTTCTCTGTCTGTGGAATTTTCCAAGCCAGAATACTGGAGTGGGTTGCCATTCCCTTCTCCAGAGGATTTTCTTGACCTAGGGATCGAACCCTGGTCTCCTGCATTGCAGGCAGATTCTTTATCATTTGAGCTACAGGGAAGTCCTACAGAAGAGTATGCCAGGTGGGCGTTCCCCTTCTGTCAGTGAAACACGGAGGACAATCTGATCCGTAGACAGCTTTCTAATGAGAAGGGAATAAATTAAGCTTTAAAAAGTAAGCAAATCATTATTATATATCTATTTTTAAATAATGCCTCCATTCTTGTTTGAGAAACAAGCCCTAATTTGCTTATTCTTCACTTCTATTTTCCATTTTCATTTAATAACAAAATGGGAGGAACTTTAATGGGAGATAGTAATTGTAAAAGTAGCAATAAAGTAAATGACAACATTAAAAATACTACATACACAAGAACGTAGCAATATTCAAGGCAATTTGAACTAAGAAGCAACTCACAAATTAATGGTACATGCAAAAAACATCATAGATTTCAGGATCAAACAGCCTGATTGTTATTCCATAAAAAGAAAGAAAAAAATTATAAAAGTCCTTTTAAAAAACCATTGCTAGGTGGTCAATAAAAACTATTAGTTCATAAGGCATCAGCTCTGGACAAAAATAAATTGCAATGCTTTGCAGGAATAGAGTACCAAGAAGGCAGAGCAACATGAGTCAACAACTAAGTCCATCCAGGAAGGGGATTCTCATGCCTTAGGGCCTTGTTTCCAAATCTGTGGCCTGATGTTTTCAAACTGTGATGCTGGAGAAGATTATTGAGAGCCCATTGGACAGCAGGGAGATCAAACCAATCGATCATAAAGGAAATCAACCCTGAATATTCACTGGAAGGACTGATGCTGAAGCTGAAACTCCAATACTTTGGCCACCTAATCAAAGAGCGAACTCATTGGAACAGACCCAGATGCTGGGAAAGGTTAAGACAGGAGAAGAAGGGGGCGGCAGAGGGCAAGATGGTTAAACAGCATCATCAACTCAATGGACATGAGTTTGAGCAAACTCTGGGAGATAGTGAAGGACAGGGAAGCCTGGGATACTGCAGTCCATGGGGTCGCAGAGAGTCAGACATGACTTGGAGACTAAACAACTGCTTCTGCGTGCTGGACCACATATGTACATAAAATATCTATAGTCTCAAGCTGCTATTTAAATTATTCAGTAACACATGGAAATCATAGAACCAGAATGTTAACACAGGAAGGAGCTTAGGTGTCAATTCTGGCCCAAGCCAGTTCATACATGAGAGATGTAAGATTTAGAAAAACTCTAACATGGGTTTTTCCAGAGATCAAGGAGGTCTCCTGTGAATCTGGACAAACACAGTAGGCTCCAGCCACTCTAGAACAACTTTCAAAAAAGAAGAAAACAGCAGAGAAATACTGAGGAGGCCTTCTTGCTCACATGTCCAGAAGACTCCTTTGAGAATCTAATGGAAGCTATGGACTATCTCCCTTGATAAAAGCACAAAAAGTCCAAGTCTTCACATCCACCAACCCCACCCAGAGCCTGTTTATAACTCCCCTGTGACAGTCCCAGGAGGTATTAGGGAAAGACCAAGCACAAAACAGAGCTACTTGCATCAAAGCAATTTAAAGGAAGAGCTGTGACATCAAACTATTTGGACCCAGAAATAAAGGATGGAATCCAGGCCCAGTTCCCAGGCATACTGGAAATATTGCTTTCCTCACCCTTGAGAGCTGAGATCTGATTGCTTGACTTGGATGGGAGTACAGTGTGGGCTGGGAAAGGTTTGAGAGGGGGAAAGGGTGCCTTATGTAAACACAACTCAATAAACACATTGACACAAAGCAAGAGATCTGGGCCCAAATTCCAGTTATACATCGTATAATGCCTGCAGCCATGTTACTTGACATGACACTGCAAGATGAACCTCCCCTCCCAGGTCAGTAGGGGTCCAATGTGCTACTGGAACAGAGCAGAGAAATAGCTCCAGAAAGAATGAAGAGGCCGAGCCAAAGCAGAAATGACAGCCAGCTGTGGATGTGACTGGTGGTGAAAGGAAAGTCTGATGCTGTAAAGAACAACATTGCATAGGAACCTGGAGTGTAAGGTCCATGAATCAAGGTAAATTGGAAGCGGTCAAACAAGACATGACAAGAGTGAACTTTGACATTTTAGGAATCAGTGAACTAAAATGGACAGGAATGGGTGAATTCAATTCAGATGACTATTATATCTATTACTATGGGCAAGAATCCCTTAGAAGAAATGGAATAGTCCTCACAGTCATCAAAAGAGTCCAAAATGCAGTACTTGAGTGCAATCTGAAAAACGACAGAATGATCTCAGTTCATTTTCAAGGCAAACAATTCAACATCACAGTAATCCAAGTCTATGCCCCAACCACTAATGCCGGAGAAGATGAACCTACAAGAACTTCTAGAACTAACACCAAAAAAAAAGATGTCCTTTTCATCATAGGGGACTGGAATGCAGAAGTAGGAAGTCAAGAGATACTTGGAGTAATAGGCAAATTTGGCCTTGGAGTACAAAATGAAGCAGGACAAAGGCTAACAGAGTTTTGCCAAGAGAACACACTGGTCACAGCAAACACCCTCTTCAACAACATAAGAAAAGACTCTGCAAGTACTGAAATCAGATTGGTTATATTCTTTGCAGCCAAAGATGGAGAAGCTCTATACAGTCAGCCAAATAAAGATAGGGAGCTGACTGTGGCTCAGATTATGAGCTACTGTTTGCAAAATTCAGACTTTATTTGAGAAAAGTAGGGAAAACTACCATGCCATTCAGGTATGACCTAAACCAAATCCCTTATGATTATGCAATGGAAGTGACAAATAGATTCAAGGGATTAGATATGATAAAGTGCCTAATGAACTAGGAATCGAGGTTCATAACATTGTACAGGAGGTGGTGACCAAAACCATCCTCAAGAAAAACAAATGCAACAACGTAAAAAGGTTGTCTGAGGAGGCCTTATGAATAGCTGAGAAAAAAAGAGAAGTAAAAGGCAACGGAGAAAAAGAAAGATGTACTCATCTGAATACAGAGTTCCAAAGAATAGCAAGGAGAGATAAGAAAGCCTTCCTCAGTGAACAATATAAAGAAATGGATGAACATAATAGAATGGGAAAGACTAGAGATCTCAAGAAAATAAGAGATACCAAGGAAACATTTCATGTAAAGATGAGCACAATAAAGGACAGAAACAGTAAGGAGCTAACAGAAGCAGAAAATACTAAGAAGAGGTGGTAAGAATACACAGAATTGTACAAAAAAGATCTTAATAAACCAGATAAGCATGATGGTGTGGTCACTCACCTAGAGCCAGACATCCTGGAGTGTGAAGTCAAGTGGGCCTTAGGAAGCATTACTAAGAACAAAGCTAGTGGAGGTAAAGGGATTCGAACTGAACTATTTAAAATTCTAAAAGATAATGCTGTGAAAGTGCTGCACTCAATATGCCAGCAAGTTTGGAAAACTCAGCAGTGGCCACAGGACTGGAAAAGGTCAGTGTTCATTCCAATCCCAAAGAAGGGCAATGCCAAAGAATGTCAAACTACTTCACAATTGTGCTCATTTCACCTCCTAGTGAGGTAATGCTCAAAATCCTTCAAGTTAGGTTTCAACAGTACATGAACTGACAACTTCCACATGTACAAGTTGGATTTAGAAAAGGCAGAGGAACCAGAGATCAAATTGCCAACATCCCCTGGATCACAGAAAAAGCAAGGGAATTCTAGAAAACACCTACTTCTCCTTCACTGACTACACTAAAGCCTTTGACAGTGTGGATCACAACAAACTGTGAAAAATTCTTAGAGAGATGGGAATATCAGAACACCTTACCTGCCTCCTGAGAAATCACAAGATCAAGAAGCAACTACTAGAACCAGACATGGAACAACAGACTGGTTCAAAATTGAGAAAGGAGTACATCAAGGCTGTTTATTGTTACCCTGATTATTTAACTTATATGCAGAGTACATCATGTGAAATGCCAGGCTGGATGAAACACAAGCTGGAATCAAGATTGCTGGGAGAAATATCAACAACCTTAGCTACGCAGATGACACCACCCTAGTGGTAGAAAGTGAAGAGGAACTAAAGAGCCTCCTGATGAAGGTGAAAGAGGAGTGAAAAAGCGGACTTAAAACTCAACATTCAAAAAACTAAGATCATGGCATCCAGTCCCATCACTTCATGGCAAATAGATGGGGAAAAAAAGAGAAACAGTGACAGATTTTATTTTCTTGTGCTCCAAAATCACTATGGATGGTGACTGCAGCCATGAAATTAAAATACCCTTGTTTCTTGAAAGAAAAGCTATGACAAACCTAGACAGCATACTAGAAAGCAGAGACATCAATTGGCCGACAAATGTCTGTATAGTCAAAGCTATGATTTTTCTGGTAGTCATGTAAAGATATGAGAATTGGACCATAAAGAAGGCTGAGTGCCCAAGAGTTGGTGCTTTTGAACTGTGGTGCTGGAGAAGACTCTTGAGAGCCCCTTGGACAGCAAGGAAATCAAACCAGTCAATCCTAAAGGAAATCAACCCTGAATATTCATTGGAAGGACTGACGCTGAAGCTGAAGCTCCAATCCTTGGCCCCCTGATGCAAAGAGCTGACTCATTTCCAGATCCTGATGCTGGAAAAGATTGAGGACAGGAGGAGAAGAGAGTGACAGAGGATGAGATGGTTGGATGGCACCACCAACTCAATGGACATGAGTTTGAGCAAACTCTGAGAGACAGTGAAGGACAGGGAAGCCTGGTATGCTGCAGTCCGTGGGGTCTCAAAGAGTCAGATATGACTGAGCAACTGAACAATAGAATCCTTAGGTTTCCCAGTATGGAATTAGGATAACAAGACCAACAACATTGCATTGTTGTATTTAGGATTAGAGATAACAGCTGATCTTTGAGCAATGCAGGGGTTAGGGGCCCCAAACCCATGTGCCATTGAAAATCTGCGTACTACTATCTCTCCATCAAAAATAGAGAAACTGATAGATGCCTCAACCTAGGGCAGGAAGCTGAAACAGTTTGGATAGAATAAGGATTTAAACCTTAGTTCTTTTGATTCCACATACTGTGATCTCTACTTGAATACAAATTTTTCCCCACATTTAATGATCTGTAAAATGAAAATACAGGTACTATTATATATTTATTGAAAAAAAATCTGCCTATAAGTAGAACCAGGCAGTTCAAACCAGTGTTGTCCAAGGGTCAACTGCATGCATACAGACCTGCATGGTGCCTATCACATAACAGGCATTCTATAAAACATGATTGCTGTTATTATTAATTCACTCACCCATTCATCAAATGTATTTATTAACCATGCGGTGTTGTGCAGAGCACTAGGGTTTTGGTAATGAACAAGCCAGAGGAAGCAGTGGCTTTGAGTTGTCCACCACCTAATGAAATTTTAGACAACAAGTAAATCTCTGTCCCAGGCTGTGATTCTTATAGGGTAGGGAAGTTTCAGGGTGATATGGAAGCACCTAAGAGGGGCTGAGGAGTCAGAAAGAGCCTCCTGGAAGAGCCAGTATTTGAACTGAGGGCTGAAGGGCGGCAGAGGTTAGTTGGGCCACAGGAATGGGGAAGAGAGTGCCGAGTGAAGGTGTGGGAGAAAGTAGCCTGCTGTGGTTCAAGGGCAGAGCTCTGAGAGGATGTGTGAAGGGATAAGTTTGGAGCCTTAAGGGAGAGAACTTAAACCAGGTTCAGAGCTTAGCCTTCACATAACCACCATGTTAGTCAATGGCAAGTTTTGAATTATGAGAAGACTAGACACAGATACCACATGGGTGAGCCAGAGTGGATTTGCTTGCCTGAAGGATAAAGAAGAAAGCCAGGAGAGTCAGTATACACCAAAGAGAAATAAATGTTCTCCAAGGCACAGACACAGTCTTCTGGCCACCACATTCTGTCCTGGGAATACACAGCTAAGACAATAATGTGAGTTAGCGAGGGTCACGTCAAAACCTTTGGAGGCTTAACCATTTCCTCCAGGTTTTCCATTCCCAGGCACGACACCGAAGCTATTCTTGGTGTAGGTTATCTGGAGCAGTGTCAAGGGACGTCTCCCGCTGCTGCACCCCATCAGTCTTGAAATCGCACTGTGATGACAAGGCTTGTACAGGGTAGAACACCTGGGCTGGAGGGCAGTTCCCATTTATCACACTTGGCCCTACCCTCTCCCTGCCTACCACGGTCCACCACATCAGTCCCTGAGTTTAGTGCTGAGAAAGCCAAGAGGAGCCAGTTTCTCAGGAGACTGTGGGAGCCGTGGTGTAACACACCCTCCAACCTTGACTCTGTTTGTCCCCAAGACTTCCTCCTGAAGTCAGTGAGCAGCCCCTGAGGTGGTTAGAAGCAGAGGAAAGACACAGTTTGATCTGTAAAAACAAAAACACTTTGGCTGAAATGAGATGAACTGGGTTCAAAGGGGAGAGATCCATTATCCCAGACGAGGATAATGAGGGCAGAGATGGAAAGAAGTGGACAGAACTGAGGAGTCTGTTTAGGGGAGGATTAGGCAGGATCTGAGGATGGGTTGGTGTGGCACATGGACGCACGAATCTGTAGTTTCCAGTGAGTGAGCCAGCGAGTTAGTTAAGATGATGTGTCAGTTTCTCTTTGCTGCTGCAACAACTCATACAAACGAGTGGCCTGAAACTGTGCAAATTTATTCTCTTATAGTTCTGGAGGTCAAAAGGACAAAATCAGTTTCACAGGACTGAAGCCAAGATGTATGCAGGGCTGGTTCTTCCTGAAGCCTCTATGGGAGAATTCTTTGCCTGCCTTTTTCTGCTTCTAGTGGCCACCTGTATCCTTTAGCTTCTGGACCCTTGCTCCGGCTTCAAACTGTATCACTCCGAGCATCACAGTACCTTCTCCTCTCAGAAGGCAGCCCCTCACTCTTAAGAAATGTTGCAACTACATCAGCCCTTACAAGTTATTGTATATCTATTTTTAAATAGGGCTTCCCTGGTGGCTCAGTGGTGAAGAATCTGCCTGCCAATCCACCTACGGGAGACATGGGTTTGTTCCCTGGGTCAGGAAGATCCCCTTGAGGAGGAAATGGCAACCCACTCCAGTACTCTTGCCTGGAAAATTCCATGGACAAAGGAGTCTGGTGGGCTACAGTCCATGGGGTCTCAAAAGAGTCGGACATGACTGAAGCGACTATACAACAGTAACAATAATTTTTAAATAATTCTCCCACTTTTGTCTCAAAGACAAGTCCCAATTTGCTTATTCTTCATTTCTAATTTCCATAATCATTTCACAACAAAATGGGTGCTGCTCTGCCAGATAGAGGTACTCGGAGAGGATCTTCAGGCAGCATGATTGGCCACCAGCTGCTAACTTCCCTTGAGACAGGGAGAAAGCTGGGATAGGAGAGGGAGGAAAAGGAAGAAGTATTAACACAACCAAAGTACAACTTTACCATTACCAAGCATCACCACCGAGTCACCAAGCATGGCAGAAAGGTTCTTTTGTAATTGGAAAAATCAGCAGGTTAGTCACATACTAATCGAGACCTATTTTTGCTTGAATTAGGTCAGTCTTCGTTAAATGCCTCTCTAGAAATAGGCAGAGGTCGAACTCTCCATGGGTGGTTTGCACTGATGCAGCAGAAATGACTCACATTCGCTGCTGCTACAAGCTACACAGATGGCTGGGAGCGGCTGATGGAAGCTGCCCTGCCAAGTCCCCCAAGACTGAAGCCCACCCTCCCACCATCCCTACTTCAAGCCATGCAAGTAGACTGCAGGTGGGCAACCGTGGTTTCTGAACTGACCCTTATGCTGGGGGGCACAACAGTTTCTTAATCCTCTGCTATCAGAATGCCAGGAATTATATCTCAGCTAGCTGTGTATTTGTGACTGGCACAGAGAAGGTCCTGGCATCCTGGTAGACTGGCATATCTCTCTAGCGAAATAAATAATCACTCCAGTTGGGTTCTCATGAGGTGATAAACTTGTTTCGGCTTGCCTGAAAGATTTGCATCCTGGGTAAACCAATCATTGGTCAGTCTAGAGCTCTTCAGAAAGGGTAAGATGCAGGGCCAAATGTCTACTTGAAAGATATTCCAGGTTCTCCACAGTGTATGAAATAATGTTCAAGATGAAAGGGATATTAGTGAATATCTGATCTAGTAATTCTAAACCATAGTGTACATCAGAATCCCCTAGGCTATTTACTGAAAATGCAGATTCTTGAGTGCTACCTCCAGAAATACTGATAAAATAAGTCTTGGTGGGCTTCATATTTTGCCATTTTATAAGCATCCTGGATGATTCAGATTAAAATGGTCCAAGAGGCCATGTTTGAGAAACAGGAATTTAATTCTAGCCCTTCATTTTATTGATAAGAAATCTGGAAATTAACACAACACTGTTAATCAGCTATATTTCAATATAATATAAAAATTTCTAAAGAACGAAATCCATCCTGCGCAAGGCCATACAATAGGCCAATTACAGCCTGATCTAAAATACAAACTCAAATATACATTCTCTTCCAAGTTCAGTTATTTCCGTTTAGAGCATTTGGGGGCTATGTGAGCCTTCCTTTTTGAAGAAGTCTGTTTATATCGTCCATCCAGAAAATATCATCTACCTGAGAAAATATTTAACAAAAAGGAAAACTAAGATTTATTGGATGTAAGCACATTTATAGGGCTTGGGCTTTCTTTTCTGTTAGTAGCTGATGTCAGGTTCAAAGGAAAAGAAGTATAATGCTTTGTTTTCCTTCTTGAAGGGTTTCTTAGAAACATCAGCTGCTTTGAGCCAGTCTGCTCTTATATAAAAGGTTTGAGACCTCACACTGACTCAACCAGAATAAGTGATGTTAATTATAAAGGTATCTAGGGTTAAAACGGAGAAGGCAATGGCACCCCACTCCAGTACTCTTGCCTGGAAAATCCCATGGATGGAGGAGCCTGGTAGGCTGAAGTCCATGGGGTCGCTAAGAGTCGGGCATGACTGAGCGACTTCACCTTCCCTTTTCACTTTCATGCATTGGAGAAGGAAATGGCAACTCACTCCCGTGTTCTTGCCTGGAGAATCCCAGGGACAGGGGAGCCTGGTCGGCTGCCGTCTATGGGGTCACACAGAGTCGGACACGACTGAAGCGACTTAGCAGCAGCAGCAGGATTAAAACAGAACTTCCCTGGTGACTCAGATGGTAAAGAATCCACCTGCAACGCATGAGACCTGGGTTTGATCCCTGGGTTGGGAAGGTCCCCTGGAAAAGAAAATGGCAATGCACTCCAGTATGCTTGCCTGGAGAATCCCATGGACAGAGGAGCCTGGTATACTACAGTCCATGAGGTCACAAAGAGTCAGACACGACTGAGTGACTAGCACACACAGGATTAAGACACAGTCACAAAATCCTTAATTCAGGCTCCAAAATTTGTCCTTTGTGAAATTGGACCCAGGGCATTTCCTGTCAATGAGACTCTTCTCTGGTTTGCCCGTACCCTGTACAGCCAGTCTTTAAATCAAACAGCAAGCTTTTGAAAGTAGTATTTTAAGGTATTTATGCTCAGTCTCTTAACTGTGTCCCATTCTTTGAGACCCCCCATGGACTGTAGCCCACCAGGCTCTTCTGCCCAAGGAATTCTCCAGGCAAGAATACTGGAATGGGTTGCCATTTCCTACTCCAGGGGATCTTCCTGATCCAGGGATCGAATCCAGCATGTTTTGTGTCTCCTGCATTGGCAGGCAGATTCTTTACCACTGTGTCACCTGGGAAGGCCTACTATTTTAAGGTGGCTCTGACTAAATAGGTGGCCATCTGAGATGGACCCCATTTGCTGCTGTTTTATTCCCCATCTGCGTAACTCTCATCTACCACACATAGACACGTCCTCTGGAGCTAATTCCTCTTCCAGAAGACAGGTCATCAAATGTTTAAAGACTGTTGCCAAGACACCCAGGATAAACATCCCTAATTCACCCAGGTGTCCTCTTTCCAAATTCCTCCTCCTCCTCAGGGTATGATCTTGAATCCTGCTGTCTTATTGAAGTGTGTCATGCAGACCTGAGCCCAGTTCCTTGGCCCCACCCTCTCCCCTCACATCAGCATCCATCATTAGAACTGGTGGAGAGAGGTGAACAGAGGTGAATGTTTCACATGGAGACTTGAAGTTATCAAGACTGAAAAGAGTTTGTGAAAAGGGGCCCACCCCAAGCATGGAGGGAGAGAGCGTCCATGCCTCCCACATGCCAAGTAAGAACTAGGGATTGCTTTAGCAGTGCTGACAGTAAACTGAAGTCATGTGGATTTGTCTCAATTAATCAATTTACAGGGACTTTCCTGGTAGTCCATGGCTAAGACTCCGTGCTCCCAATGCAGGCAACACAGGTTCAATACCTGGTCAGGTAACTAAATCCCACTCGTTACAACTAAGAGTTTGCATGTCACAGCTAAAGATCCTGCATGATGCAACTAAGACCCAGTGCAGCCAAATAAATAAATAATTTAAAAAAAACAAAAAACAAAACAGCTTTAGATACCGTTCCCATATTGCATGGTGCATCCATTTACAGTTATAACTCAGTATTTTTAAAAATTATATTCAGAGTTGTGTAACTATCACCACAATTAATTTGACAACATTTTCATCATCCCCCAAAATATAATCGAATTTTAAATAATATCCTAATCAATTTATTTCCTAATTATTGATCATCATTTATAAGACCTTCACACTATGCACTGATACTTAAGCACACAGTATGAGAGCATGAGGAAAAGAACAAGGCAAGGCAATGCACTTCTTAGAGACTGTATGATCCTGTTGTGCAACATTAACTACTAAATATTTCAGTTTCTTAGAGGCTAAGAACAAGGACTCTGGGGCAAAGTTGGTTGGGTTCAAATTCTGGCTCACCACTTACTGACCTTGGGAGAGTCAGCTCCATCTATAAAATGAGGATGAGAATTGTTCTCATCTCATATGGTTCTTATAAAGATTACACAGATTAACATGGAAAGCATGTAGAAAAGACTCTGGTTCTACATCACTGTTGCTAATCTAATTATTGCATATATACTTTACTATTATGGATACTGACCAGGGTTAACCCTTTGTGACACTATGCATTGTGAGATTTTGCATGTATAGCTAATCTGTTAGCAGTTCAGTATGTACTAAAAGTCTGTGGTTAGAATTAAAGTCCCTGTGAAATTATTAGTCATTGGGCAGTCTATCTGGGAGAAAAATCAGACAGTTTAGTCTTATTTCATGAACACAAAGAAATTTACATGAGAGATTCCAGTGACCTCCTCCTTGGGTTTGATTAACTCACTAGAGTGACTCACAGAACTCAATAAAACATTTTAATTTACTAGATCACCAGTATATCATACAAGGATTTAATTCAGTAACAGCCGGATAGAAGAGATGTGTAGGGCAAGGTATGAGGAAGAGCACACGCCCTCCCTAAACTTGCCCTTTTGGTAGTATTTTGGAATGAGATTAATGCAAATCTTATAAAACGAATTGGGAAGCATGCCTTCCTTCACTGTTTTCTGAAAAGTTTTTTGTCGAGTTCACATCTCTTCCTTAACATATCGTGTCTTTTTATTAAAAATGAATATTTTGTAAAAAGCATATAGTTGGGCCTTGCTTTATTTGTTTTTTAAAATCAAATCTGACAATCTCTGTGTTTCAGTTCAGATATTTGTATCATTTCTACTCAATATAATTATTTACATGATTATTCATCTATTTTTTCAAGTATTTTTTCTACCTTTCCTTCTCATTTACTCTTTCTCCATTTATACATATGTTAGACTACTTATTATTTTCCACAGGACACTGAGGCTGTGTTATCTTCTGTCAATCCCAGTCAGTGAGATTTTAGTTGCAAATATTTTACTTTTCTTATCTGAAGCTCCATTGACATTTTTTATATCTCCATTGATTTCCTTTAAAAATTAGAAGATAGTTACAGCAACTATTTTACATCCTTTTTTTCCCTCCTAATGCTATCATTTCTGTTCCTGTTGACTGATTTTTCTCTAATCATGAGTTGCTTTCCTGTTTCTTGGAGCATCCAGTAATTTTTATGGGATGCTGAACTTTGTGAATACTTGTTGTTGAGTGTCTGGATTGTGCTGTCTTTCCTCAAGAGTTGGTCAGGCAGTTAGATAACTTATAGATCAGTTTGATCTCTTTAAGGTCTGTCTTTAAGCTTTTCTAGAGCAGACCTAGAGTAGCTTTCACTCTATGATAGCACAGCCCTAGTGCTAAAGTGTAGGGTCTACCATGAATGCCCTGGTGTGATCACCAATGGCTCTCCAATTTGACTGGTCATAGTTTGAACACATCGTCACAGCTTAAACATTTCATTGACCTGTATAAGCTCTGGGGATTATTCTGATTACAATTCTCTTGGGTATTCTTTACCTGACTTTGTATGGTTTCCTCTATGAATATGCAGCCTTGTGCTCAGCAAAGACTCATGAGAATCATTTTTTAGGCTTCAGGAGTTCTTTCCCTGTTCACATTTTTCTGAAATTTTGCACTGCACATCCACCACTGTAGCTGCCTTGAGTTCTAATTTCCAAATAGCTATCTGCTGAATTCATGAAGGTCACTATGCTCTGCTTGAATTGACCCCCCTCCACCTAGGCCCAGAAGTTGCCTAGAATTCCATAAGTCTAGAAGTTACCTCCATGCAGAAATCCAAGATGATCACAGGGCTCACTTTACTTATTTCTCTCCATTTAGCTAATAGGGGTCATGGTCCCTCATGCCTATTATAAAATGTTGGAAAACATGTGTTTTGTACTACTATAGACTGAATGTCTGTGTCTTTCCAAAATTCGTATATAAAATCTAATGTTCAATGTTATGGTCTTTGGAGGTGGGGCCTCTGGGAGGTGTTTAGCTTATGACCATGAATCCTTATAAATAAAATTAATGCTCTCGTAAAAGTGACCCCTCAGAGCTCCATACGCTCTTTCACTATGTAAGGACAGTGAGAAGACTGTCATCTATGAACCAGAAATGTGCTCTCACCAGATACCAAATCTGCAGGTGTCTTGATTTTGTACTTTTCAACCTCCAGAATTGTGAGAAATAAATTCCTGTTGTTTATAAACCACTCAGTCTATGATAATTTGTTAAAGAATGCTGAATGAGTTAAGACACATATTTTACAAATTTTCTAGTTGTTTATAAGCTGCTTTCCTGATTCCTTGTTGTTGTTCAGTTGCTAAATCGTGTCTGACTCTTTGCAGCCCCATGAACTGCAGCATGCCAAGCTTCCCTGTCCTTCACCATCTCCCAGAATTTGCTCAAACCCATATCCATTGAGTCAGTGATGCCATCCAACCATCTCATCCTCTGTCGTCCCCTTCTCCTCCTGCCCTCAGTTTTCCCCAGCATCAGGATCTTTTCCAATGAGTCAGCTCTTTACATTAGGTGGCCAAAGTATTGGAGCTTCAGCTTTAGCATCAGTCCCTCCAATGAATATTCAGCGTTGATTTCCTTTAGGATTGATTGGTTTGCTCACCTTGTAGTCCAAGGGACTCTCAAGAGTCTTCCCCAGCACCACCATTTTAAAGCATTCCTTTTTATTCCATCATGTCTTTAAGCGGAAGCGTAGTCATAGACCTTTTATGTAACCCAATGGCTTCCCTGGTGGCTCAGATGGTAAAGGATCTGCCTGCACTGCAGGAGACCTGGGTTTGATCCCTAGGTTGGGAAGATTTCTGGAGAAGGGAATGGCTACCCACTCCATTATTCTTGCCTGGAGAATTCCATGGACAGAGGAGCCTGGTGGGCTACAGTTCATGGGGTCATAAAGAGTCAGACACGACTGTGTGACTAATAGAAAGTTCATATACAATGTAAATAGTGAAGAAGGAATAGGCAAAGAAAAACAAAGTGAAAGAGCGAGTTTGCAAATTAAGAGTTTAGGCCCCTCAACTTTTACCCCAAATCTTTGTTCATCTTTAGTGTTGCTTTGAAAGTACAAAAAATTAGATATTTTAGCAAGAGTTTTGTCTCATTGACCTATAGATAAATAGCACCTATTCTAAAAATAATTATGCTAACCTAGTAAGCAAAAGGGGTTACGTGCCTTGAGCGAGGTTCTGAGATGACCTGTAAACTGCATATATTTAAAATTAGTTATGAGAAATAAACCCATCCTGGTGTTCCCAAAGTCCTTTCCACGTTAATACAGACCAGACTTCCCTGTGAGCCTGACAGGACAGTAAAGATCCATTGACACATCCCTGAATGTGTGCAGAAGAGTACATGAAGACAGAAACCAAAAATTTGCAGCCCTGGTAAGATTTATAACATAACTAAGTAAATAAGTCAATAGTGTCTAAATAAAGCTGAAAATAACCTCTGCTGAAAACTTTCCTTTAAAAGTCCTCATATGTTATCATTTAGTCTGAACTAAATGCTACTGGGAGAAACAGGTAATATCTATCTATCTATCTATCTATCAATCTATCTATCTATGGACTACTCTTACTACCTCTCAGACTGGAGCTGTAGCTCATCCATAGGAATGATTATGTCCCATAGATTTAAATGATTAGCACCATCATTCCCAAGCACAGTCTTCTTACAAGTATTCATAAGAAAGAAAACACTTTTTCTTCTAAATTTAATAACCAGGGCCTCTTGGGGGACTCATGCCTTGCTTTGATCTAACTTGCAGAGCCATAGCAGTTACTGTTGAGAAGGAACGACTTTTAGAAAGAACTATATTATCTATTCAAAATTGTTTTCTGTCTGAAAGTCTGCCAAGTCAATAAGTAGGGAATACACAGACAGAGTATATGTCTATATTCTCAAAAACTCAAATGTACATGCATATTTAAAAGTTCATTTCAAATGGAAATCCTTTATTGAGTTTTTCTAAATTCTGGAAACTATGTTAAGTGATATAAAGGATATACAGATGTTAAATAAAGCATGGACTTTGAATGAAGTAAGTTCACAAGTCAGAAGAGAGATCATCATAATGTATGTAATTCTAACAGAAAGCAAAGAATAATAAGGTATAAAGTGTTAAGGAGTGACACACCCACAACCCAAGGGAGTGAAGATGCCTGGCACATAATAGGTTCTCAAGTATTTATCTGTGGATAAATAAATTATGAATATATTTCTCTGATCATATATCTTAAATACTATCATCATTGCATAAACTATTATTTGGAAGGGAACAAAGATTGGGGACTAAAAAACACTAATAGTCTGATCTTTCATTCATGATTCAGACCTGTGTAGTCCCGAAATATCAGAAAGAGATGTTTCTAAATAATTTTTCTAAGTATTTTCTCTGGGAGTTATGTCATAGTGAAATACTGTGTTGGTATGTCATCAGTTATCAGTATTAGGTACATTTTGCTCTCCACCTACAGTACACGCCCAGGAAGAATGGTCCCAGAGAGCTGAAGCATTACATACAGGCAGATGGCAGATCCAGCCTGGATATTAAAGAATATACTAGAAAAAGAGAAACCAAATTAATTTCTGATGCTGAGACATGCTAGAGGAATGTGAACTCCTCTAGGACAGGCAGTATGACTTCTAGAATTCCATTCCTCTTCTTCCTTTCAATGCAAAACTGTCTACTTTAAAAAAAAAAATGAAGCTATAGGGACTTTGGCTTCTCTGCAGTAAGATGGAATAATAGGAACCATATCTAACCTTACATCTAAACAATTAAGAAAGGAACTAAACATATGAAACAGGTAAGGCTTGCAATACACTACATATCAGACAATAAAGGCATGTGATCCTTGAGATATAGGAAACATCATAGTCCTATGAGAGGTAATGGCCATAATGCAGGGTGGAGGGATGTGAGGGCAGTCATGAACTCCCTGAATTGAGGAGAAGGCAAGGAGAGTTTGTAGGAAACCATGGCAATTCAACTTGGTAAAAAGAGAGTACCAGAAAGGAAACTGCTACACAGAGAGAGAACTTGGGAGATACACAAAGATTTACTCTTGAGTGTTTAGCTAAATACTGATTAGCACATGCATATGAGGAAACTACTCAAGGCTGGGCAGTCCTAGTTGAAATAATTAGAGATCAAGGTGTCTGGTGATCAGACAGGGCTTGGAATAATGTCTATTCACAATGGCCAGACTGAAAAAAGGAAAATTAAGGACGCTTTGTAGACACAAGTCTCTTGCATCATTAATAGGGAATAATTAACCATGGGTTGATAACTGCTCCAGTCTTTCCTTATAAATCTTAACAACAAAACTTGAAAAGATCAAACAATTTTCATGTAACATAACTACAACCCATAACAAAGCTCAAGAATATTCATGAGACTATAAAAATATCCAGCATCCGACAAAGTAAAATTCAAAACATCTGACATCTAGTAAGAAATTGACAGAATGCAAAGAAGCAGGACAAATGCAACCCATAGTTAGGAAATAAATTAATAAAATGAAATTGACTCTAAATTGATATAGATGTTAGAATTAGCATACCAAGACATTAAAGCAATTATTGTACCTGGGTTCCAAATGCTCAAAACTCAAGAAGAGACATGGAAAACATATAAATGACTAAAACTGAGCTTCTAGAGATGGAAATTAAATAGGTGAAAAATTAAATAGGTAAAAAAATAAATTGTATGAAATGAATAGCAGATTAAGCTTAGAAGGAAAATTAGTAAACTTCAAGATACAATAAAAGAAAAAATTTAAAAACCATATACACAGAGAAATGAGAAGTTAAAAATGTAAACAGAGAGATTAGTTCAAGATGGTGGAGTAGAAGGACATGAGCTAACTCTTTTCTTATGAAGACACCAAAATCACAACTAACTTCTCAACAACCATCAACAAAAAACCACTGACACCTACCAAAAAAAGATACCCCAGATCCAAGGACAAAGAAGAAGCCACAATGAGACAGCAGTGAAGTGATCTCACTTAGTCGTGTCCAACTCTTTGCGACCCCTAGGTCTGTAGTCTGCCAGGCTCCTCCATCCATGGGATTTTCCAGGCAAGAATACTGGAATGGGTTGCTACTTCCTTCTCCAGGGAATCTTCCCAACCCAGGGATCAAACCCTGGTCTCCCACATTGCAGGTCAACTCTTTACTATTTGAGCCACCAGGGAAGTTCAATGAGACAGTAGGAGGGGCACAACTGCAATAAAATAAAAACCCATACCCACCAGGTGGGCAACCCACAAACTAAAAAATATTATACCCCAGAAGTTATCCTACAGGAGTGAAAGTGCTGAGCCCTACATCAGGCTTTGCAGTCTAGTAGTGTGGTAACCGGAGAAGGCAATGGCACCCCACTCCAGTACTCTTGCCTGGAAAATCCCATGGATGGAGGAGCCTGGTAGGCTGCGGTTCATGGGGTCGCTAAGAGTCGGAAATGACTGAGCGACTTCACTTTCACTTCTCACTTTCACACATTGGAGAAGGAAATGGCAACCCACTCCAGTGTTCTTGCCTGGAGAATCCCAGGGATGGGGGAGCCTGGTGGGCTGCCATCTATGGGGTCACACAGAGTCAGACACGACTGAAGTGACTTAGCAGTAGCAGCAGCAGCGTGTTAACAGGAGGAGGAGGAGTCCCCAAAGAACTTGGCTTTGAAAGCCAGCATAGTTTGATTGCAGGACTTCCATAAAACTGGGGGAAAGAGTAAGTAACTCCATTCTTGCAGGGTACGCACAAAGTCTCATGTACACCAGAACTCAGGAGAAAAAAAGCAGTGACCCCAGAAGAGACTGGGCCAGACTTAGCCGCTAGTACCAGAGGGACTCTGATGGAGGTGGGGTGGGGATTGGTTGTCACTCACTGCAGGGGCAGAGACACTGGCAACAGCAGTTCTGGGCAGTAGTCATTGGTTTGCAGGCTCCCAGAGGCTGCCACTAGACCCACCAAACAGCCTGTAGGCTCCAGTGCTGGATCACCTCAGGCCAAACAACCAACAGAGCAGAAACACAGCAACCCCACCCATTAGCACACATGTGGCTTAAAGTCTCCCTGAGTATGGCCCTGCCCACTAGAGAGACAAGACCTAGCTCTACCCAGCCCTGGGTAGGAATCAGCCCCTTCCATCAGAAAGCCTTCACAAGCCTCTTAGACAGCCGCATACACCAGAAGCCAGAGAGCAGAGGCAAGAACGACAATCCTGAAGAATGGAAACCACGACGACAAAGTCAGAAAAAATGAGATGGCAGAGAATACGTCCCAGATGAAGGAACAAAATGAAACCCCAGAAGAATAACTAAGTGAAGTGGAGATAGTCAACCTATCAGAAAAAAAGAATTCAGAATTATGATAGTGAAGATAATCCAAGGTCTTAAAAGAAGAATGGAGACAACAACTGAGAAAATGCAAGATATGATTTAAAAAGACATGGAAGAACTAAAGAACAAACAAAGAAATGAACAACACAATAACTGAAATGAAAAATATACTAGAAGGAATCAATAGCAGAATAAGTGAGACAGAAGATAAAATTGGTATGGAGACACAAAATGCCCTCAATAGACAAAGCAATCTTGAGAAAGAAAAACAGAGCTGGAGGAATCAGGCTCCTTGATTTGAGACTATACTACAAAGCTATAGTCATCAAAATAGTATGGTAGTGGCACAAAAATATTTAATATTATCAAAACAAACAGCTCAATCAAAAAATGGGCAGAAGACCTAAGTAGAAATTTCTCCAAAAACATACAGATGCCCAGGAGGCACATGAAAAGCTGTTCAATGTTGTCAGTTATTACAGAAATGCAAATCAAAACTACAATTAGATATTACCTCACACCAGTCAGAATGGACATCATCAAAAAATCTACAAAAAAAAAAAAAAATGCTGATGAGGGTGTGGAGAGAAGGGAACTTTCTTACACTGTTTATGAGGATGTAAATTAGTGCAGCCACTGTGGAGAACAATATGGAGGTTCCTTTAAAAACTAGAAATAGAGCTGCCATATGATTATTCAATCCTACTCCCGGGCACATATCCAGAGAAAAACATGGTCTGAAAAGATATGTATGTGCTCCCCAATGTTCACTACTGTACTGTTTACAATAGCCAAGATATGAAGCAACCTTAATGTCTATCAACAGAGAAATGGATAAAGAAGATGTGGTACCTACACAATGGAATATTACTCAACTATTAGAAAGAATGAGATCATGCCATTTGCAGCAACTTGGATGGACCCAGAGTGAAGTGAAGTAAGTTAGACAAAGAGGAATATTGAATGGTATCACTTATACGCAGAATCTTTTTTTAAAAAAATGATAAAACAAGCTTATTTACAAAACAAAAAAAACCTCACAGACTACTTAGAGAAAAAAAATTATGGTTACCAGAGGAGAAGGATGGGAGGGAGGGATAGTTAGGAAGCTTGGAATTGACATGTAGACACCACTTAATTTAAAATGGGTAAGCAACAAGGACCTACTGTATAGCACAATAAACTCTGCTCAATATTATGTAACAATCTAAATGGGGAAAGAATTTGAAAAAGAACAGATACATGTATATATATAGCTGAATCACTTTGCTGCACACTTGATTGCTAATCAAACATACTCCAATATAAAATAAAGAGTGAAAAAGTCTACACAAATTCTTTGAGAAAATCGAAAAGAAGGAAATACTCTCCAAGTCATTCTATGAGTTCAGCATTTAATGTAAACCAAAACAAAACAATTATAAGAAGTGAACCACCTATCAATATCCCTCATAAACATAGATGCAAAAGTTATAAGCAAAATTTTAACAAATCAAATACAACAATATGTAAAAAAAGATCATGGCCAAGTGAGGTGTTCCAGGAATGCGAGGTTGGTTTAACATGCAGAAATCAATGAGTATAGGAGGATTCTGGGAAGATGGCAGAGTAGGAAGCACCAGAAATCTGTAACGTCACCTAGACAACAACAGCATTAACAGAATCTGTGTGTTGCAACTACTGTGGAACACTGGAGTATAGACTGAAAAGGCTTGCCGCTTACAGGAAAAGTCTTTGATGGTAAATTGCAGTTAGTTTCAGTCAACTTCAGTTCTTGACACACTAGCAGCTATCCATTTCCAACTCCTCCAACCCCTGGCAGGCAGCCATTTTTTTTCCTGGAGTCACTTACATACAGTTTGCAGAAGCCAGGGTGGGCAAAAAGAGCCCAGTCCTCTAAATGTGAGGTAGCTCTTGAACTGCAGATTCTGATCAGAGATTTGCAAATGAAGAAGTGATAGCTTAAATTGTTGTATCTCCCTTTTTTTTTTTTTCAAGCTCCTCCTCTGACTAAAGTGACTCAATGATTTATAAAGAGTCAGTGCCATTTTCCTTCCTTTTTCTTTGTTTTACCCTTTGTGAGGCAGGTATTGAAGCAACAATATTTAAGGGGAAATTAGAAAGTCACTGTGTATTCCCAGGGAGGCCACAGGCTCAGAAAAGACCTGAGAAGACTTTGTGTTTATATCTAAAGTGATTTGTCACCCAGAGATAGTCTAGAACAATAAAAGAGCAAAACCAAATCAATAAAAACAGCAAACCATGGGGAAGGCAGAGAATCATTTTGAGAAATACCGCATTATTAGATTCAATGTCCAGTTGCCAACAACATCACAGGCATACAAAGAGACAGGAGAATGTAACCCACTCAAATTAAAAAGTAAACCAACAGAATTGTCTCTGAAAAGGAACTGATCCTGTATCTACTAGACAAAAATTTTAAAACTGTTCTAAAAATACTCAAAGAACTACATTAAGACAAGAAAGTCAACAAAATAATGAGCAAAATGGAAAGATCAATAAAGAGATATGAAATCTAACCAAAAAATAAAAAATAATAATTTAGAACTGAGACATACAATAACTGAAATGAAAAATTTACTAGAGGGATTCAAAGGCAGATTTGAGCAGACTGGAGAAAGAATGAACCTTAGTTGACTATAAAATTACTGAATCTGAGGAACAGAAAGAAAAGAGATGGAAAGAAAGTGAACAGAGCCTGATAAACCTTTGAGACAATATCAAACGAAATGAACCAATATATACATTGTGGAAGTTCCAGAAGGAGAAGAGACAGAGAAAGGGGCAGAGAGAATATTTGAAGAAATAGTGGCTCCAAATTTTATGAAAGACATGAATACATCCATCAAGAAGCTCAACAAACTCTAAGTAGGATGAACTTAAAGAGACCCATACAAAGATATATTATAATCAAACTGTCAAAAGCCAAAGGCAGAATTTTTAAAGCAGCAAGAGGAAAGAAACAACTTGTTACATACAAGGGATCCTCAATTATATTATCAGCATAATTCTCATCTGAAAATTTGGAGGCCAGAAGGCAGTGGGCTGATATAATCAAAGGACTAAAAGTATCAACCAAGAATCTTATAGCTGGCAAAACTGTTTTTCAAAAGTGAAGGAGAAATAAAGACATTCAGATAAACAAAAGCTGAGTTTATAACCACCATATTTTTCCCTGGGGGGGGGGGGGAAGATGTTAAAGGGAGTCTTACAGGTTGAAATGAAAAGATACTAAGACTATACACACAAGAAAAATGAAAAAGGAAATTAAATGTTTCACTACAAAAAAAAAATCAACTAAATAAAAGAACACAGTAACGCAGGTGACTGGGGACAATAAAAAGCCATAAGGCATATTAGAAGACATTAGGGGTAATTACTGTAAATGTAAATAGACTAAACTCTATCAAAAGACATAGATTAGCAGAGTGAATAAAAAACATGTCCCAAGCATATGCCATTTACAATAGACTTACTTTAGATAAATGATACAAATAGTTTGAAAGCTAGAAAAGGATATTCCATGCAAATATTATAGTCAAAAGAAAGCAGGAGTGGTTATAATAATAACAGATAAAATAGACTTTAAATAAAAAAAAGTATACAAGGGCTTCCCTGATAGTTTAGTGGTTAAAAATCTTGCAACCAGTTTGATCCCTGGTTTGGGACGATCCCGCATTCCAAGGGGCAACTAAACCCATGAGCCACAATTACTGAGCCAGTACTCAAGAGCTTGTGAGCAGCAACTACTGAGCCCACAAGCTGACTACGGAAGCCTGCGTACCTTAGAGCCCACGCTCCACAACGAGAGAAGCCACCGCAATGAGAAGCTTGCATATGCAGCTAGAGGTAGCCCCCACCTGCTGCAACTAGAGAAACACCTGTGAAGCAACAAAGACCCAGCATAGCCATAAATAAATAAATAACTCTTGGAAAAAAGTGTACAAGAGACAAAGAATGCTATACATTAATAAAACTTTCAACGTAGCAAAAATATAATGATTATAAACATTTATATAGTAAGTAACAGGTTATCAAACATATAATGCAAAAACTGACAGAATTAAAGGGAGAAATAGACAGTTCTACAATAATAGTTGGAGACTTCAACACCCTACTCTCAAATGGATACAGCAATCAGACAGAAGATAAGAAAGAAAACAGAGGACTTTACAACACAATACATCAATTAGATCTAACATATACAGCCTCTACCCAAGAACAGAACACACATTCTTCTCGAGTGCACATGGAATATTTTCCAGGACAGACCATAGGTCAGGCCAAAGGTTAAGTCTCAATAGATTTTAAAAGATAGACTCATACAAAATATCTTTTCTGACTACAACAGGATGAAATTGGCAATCAATAACAAAAGGAAAAACTCTACAAGTTTGTAGAAATCAAACAACACATTTTTAAACAACCAATGTAAGAAAGAAGAAATCACAAGAGAAGTTAGAACTTAGAATTGAATGAAAACAAAAGCACAACAAACCCAAGGGTACAGAAAGCAGTACTAAAGGGGATATTTCTAATGTTTACTTTAGAAAACAAGAAATATCTCAAACTAACAACCTAACTGTACAACCTAGGGAAGTAGAAAAGGAAGAAAAAACAATGCAGAGGTAGTAGAACTCAATAATAAAAATTAGAGAGGAGATTAACTAAATTGAGAATAGAAAAATAATAGAAAGAAATCAATGAAACCAAAAGTCGACTTTTCAAAAAGATCAACAAAGTTAACAAACTTTAGCTAGATGTACAAGAAAAAAAAGAGAGAAGACTCAAATTACTAAAATCTGGAATGCAAGTGGGGCCATTCCCACCAATTCTATAGAAATAAAAATAATCATGAGAGTACTATGAGCAATTGTATGCCAACTAATTGAATAAATACATGAAATGGAATTTTCCTAGAAACACAAAATCTATCCAGAATAAATCACTTAGAATATATATATATGTATATATATATATAACTAGTATATATACTAGTATATAGTATAGTATACCTAGAACTAGTAAGGTAAAACTATAACTATAGTATACCTATACTATGTCCCCCTAGTAAGGGGACTGAAACAACAATCAAAAGCTTGGTTGCTGCTTTCCAACCAAGCAAACTCTGAACCTAATGGCTTCACTGATAAATTCCACCAAATATTTAAGGTAGCATTAACAGCAATACTTCTCAAGCTTTCCCAAATAATCAAAGAAGAAGAAAAACTCCCTAACTTATCCACTAAGGCCATTATTAACCCGACAGCAATGCAAAAAAAGAAAACTATAGACCAATATTCCTTATGAAAATTTATGCAAAAATCCTTAACAAACTATTAAGCAAACCAAATTCAGCAGCATATTAAAAGTATTATACACCATGACCAAGTGGGACTTATTTCTGGAACGTAAAGATGGTTCAAACAGAAGAAAATCTCAGTGTGATACACCACATTAACATAATGAAGGGGGAAAAAACTACATGATCATCTCAGCTGCTGCAGAAAAAGCATTTGGCAAAATTCAAAACTCTTTTCTCATGATTAAAAAAACCCAAATTAGGAACCAAAGGAACCCAGCTCAATTTAATAGAAGCATATATGAAAAATCCACAGTGAATTTCATACTGAATGATGTAAAATCAAGAGCTTTTCTTCTAAGATCAGGAATAAGGCAAGGATTCCCACTTTCTTCACTCTATTCAACATAATACTAGAAGTTTTTGTCAGAGCAATGAGGTGAGAAAAGAAAATGCATCCAAATTGGAAAGGAAGGAGTAAAATAATTTCTGGTGTGGATAATATAGTCTCATACACAGAAAATCCTATAGATTTTCCCCTCCAAAAAGACACCCTGTTAGAACTAATAAACAAATTCAGCAAAGTAGCAGGACACAAAGTCAACATACAAATATCAGTTGCATTTCTATACACTAACAACAAAAAAAGGAAATTAAGAAAACAATTTCATTTACTATAACTTATGGTACAAAAAAATATGAATTAACTAGAGAAGCAAAAGGCTTGTACAATGAAAAAAATTTTCTAAGAGAAATTAAAGAAGATGTAAATAAATGGTAAGACATTCCATGTCTGTAGACTGGAAGACTAAATATTAAGATGTTAATACTACCCAAAGGGATCTACAGATTTAATACAATTCTGATCCAAATCCCAATTATCTTTTCTGCAGAAATAATGAAATCCTAAGATTTATATGGAAACTCAAGGGACCCCCAAAGAGCCAAAACAATCCTGAAAAAGAACCACCAAGAAAGTGACTCACAGTTCCTGATTTTACAACTTATCACAAAGCTAGAGTAACCACAACAGTGTGGTACTGACATAAATTGAGACATACAGACTTGTGGAATAGAACAGAGAATCCAGAAAAAACATCCTGGTATATGTATGTGGTCAAGTGAGTTTCAACAAAGGTGTCAAGAGCATTCAGTGGGTGAAAAGACAACCTTTTCAACAAATGGTTCTTGAAAAACTAGATATCCACATGCAAAAGAATATAATTAGATCCCTAACTAATTTCATAAATTCAAATTAACTCAAAATGGATTCACGACCAAAACACAGAACCTAAACTCTAAAATTCTTGAAAGAAAACATAGGACAAAATCTTCAAAAATTAATTTGGCAATGATCTAGGGTATGACAACAAAGACAAAGGCAATAAAAGAAAAAAACAGACAAACTGAATATCATAATTTTTTTAAAAAAAATTATACATCAAAAGATACTATCAAGGGATAAAAAGGCTATCTACAGATTGGGAGGAAATATTTGAAAATCAAATATCTGATAAGGGATCAGTACCCAGAATTTATAGAGAATTCTTAAACTCAATAACAATAGCTAAAAAACCAATTAAAAATAGGTAAGGCACTTGAATACGCATTTACCCAAAGAAGATAAAAAAACAGCCAATAAGCACAATTAAAGATACTCAACATCACTAATCATTCAGTTCAGTTCAGTCGCTCAGTCGTGTCCGACTCTTTGCGATCCCATGAATCGCAGCATGCCAGGCCTCCCTGTCCACCACCAACTCCCAGAGTTTACCCAAACTCATGCCCATCGAGTCAGTGATGCCATCCAGCTATCTCATCCTCTGTCTTCCCCTTCTCTTCCTGCCCCCAATCCCTCCCAGCATCAGGGTCTTTTCCAATGAGTCAACTCTTTGCATGAGGTGGCCAAAGTATTGGAGTTTCAGCTTCAGCATCAGTCCTTCCAATGAACACCAAGGACTGATCTCCTTTAGGATGGACTGGTTGGATCTCCTTGCAGTCCAAGGGACTCTCAAGAGTCTTCTCCAACACCATAGTTCAAAAGCATCAATTTTTCGGCGCTCAGCTTTCCTCACAGACCAACTCTCACATCCATACATGACCACTGGAAAAACCATAGCCTTGACCAGACGGACCTTTGTTGGCAAAGTAACGTCTCTGCTTTTTAATATGCTATCTAGGTTGGTCATAACATTAGAGTGATGTAAAAGAGCAATGCCAAGAAAAACTACAATGTGATAGCACCTCATACTCATTGGGAAAGGCATACATTTAAACAGAAGCTTTCCAGGTGGCGCTAGTGATAAAGAACCCTCCTGCCAATGCAGGAGACAAGAGATGTGGGTTCGACCCCTGGGTTAGGAAGATCCCCTGCAGGAGGGCATGGCAACCCCCTCCAATATTCTTGCCTGGAGAATCCCACAGACAGAGAAGCCTGGTGGGCTACAGTCCATAGGGTCATGCACAGTCAGACATGACTGAAGTTACTTTGCAACAACAAAAACACCACATGGAAGAATTAGAACACTTGTGCACTGTTCGTTGAAATGTAAAATGGTGCAGTCACTGGGGAAAACACTAAGGTGGTACCTCAAAGAGTTAAAAATAGATTTACCATAAGATCCAGCAATTCCACCACTGGGTATACATTCAAAAGAATTAAAAGCAGAGTCTCAAAGAGATATTCGTGCACTATCTTTATAGCAACATTATTCACAATAGCTATAAAGTAGAAGCAACCTAAATGTCTATCGATAGATGAATGGATATATACATAATAACAGAATATTATTATTCAGCCTTAAAAATTAAGGAAATTCTAATATATGGTTCAATATAAATGAGCCTTGAACCTGTATTATCCTAAGTGAAATAAGCCAGTCATGTACAGAAATACTGTATGATTTCACTCAGATGAGGCTACAAAAAGTATAGAATGATGGTTGCCAGAGGCTGAGGGGAAAGAAAACATGGAGAGTTCTTGTTTAATAGGTACAGGCTTTAAGTTTTGTAAGGTAAATAGTGTTCTAGATGGATGGTATTAATATAAATGGTTGTACAACAATAAGAACGTACTTAATGCCACCAAGTGTAAACTTAAAAATTGTTAACATAGTAAACTTTATGTATTTTACCACCAAACTGTAAAAGACTTCTCTCTGATTTGCCCTCAGCCTCACTGAAACTATACAATGAATTTTTTTTTATTTCAGCAGCAGACTGGACACAGGAGAAGGTAGAATAGTGAAGTGAAGATGCATCAAGAGAAAAAACTCAAATTGAAAAATCAAGAGAATGAAAAAGTTTAAGAAAAGAAAACAGAAGAGAGTAATACATGCATTAAAGTGAAGTGAAGTCACTCAATCATATCCGACTCTTTGCAACCCCATGGACTATAACTTACAAGGCTCCTCTGTCCATGGGATTTTCCAGCAAAAGCACTAAAGTGGGTTGCCATTTCCTTCTCCAGGGGATCTTCCTGACCCAGGGATAGAACCCAGGTCTCCTGCATTGCAGGCAGACGCTTTACCATCTAAGCCACCAGGGAAATATAATGTATTGAACACAGTAAAAATAAATAAATAGTCTATCATAGGTATGCTTCCCAGGTGGTGCAGTGGTAAAGAATCTGCCTGCCAATGCAAGAGAAACAAAAGATGGGGGTCAGGAAGATCCCTGAGTCAGGAAGACTCCCTGGAGGAGGAAATGGCACCTGCTCTGGTATTCTTGCCTGGAAAATTCTTGCCTGTACACACATGCACAGACGTCATAGATATAAGTCCCAGAAGGAGAGGAGGGAGACTAGGGCAGACCTAACAACTGAAGAGATAAAGGATCAGAATCTTTTGAATGATTAAAAATATTCAGCAATCTCCCAAGAGGATGAATACAAGGAAAGCCAATCAAAGCACATATAGTTAGCCTGTTGAAAACCAAAGACAAAAATAAGAACTGCTAATTCCAGTTTTCCCCAGTAGCCAGTCCTGCCTGGGCCAAGTCTGATATCTAGTCCTTTTCCGGATTTATCAAATGCCTCCAGGAAATAAAATGATGCCAACTTCAGCTCATATAGGTACTGGTCTTTCTCCCTCCAGAATTTTATGCTATTGAGTCCCTACTGCTTCCACATTTCTTTGGTGTCTTAAAATAATTTTTGGAATTTTCCTATTATTTCTATTTGGGGAGCAGAATCTCATCTAAATACATACCTTTGTTCTGTTTGCCTATTCATGGAGAATGTGGTTTTCCTAAAGATTTGCCTATTTATTGTGGATGGGGTCAAAGTGGAGAAAGAAAGAGAATAGGAAGGTTGTCTGAAAATCATCTAGGGAGCTTTGCAGGAAGTATGGGAACATCATAATGGAGAGGGCAAAAAACCAGATATATGTTTAAGTGCTTTCCAAATGATCCTGACATCCCTCCATCACTCATTCCTGAGTATCAACAGACTTTAGAAAAAAAGAGCACATCACAGCCACATGAAATTCTAGCCCATGTGAAATTATATAGTTGACCCTTAAACAGTGTGGGATTTAGGGGTGCTGACTCTGCGCAGTTGAAAATTCATATAAATTACAGTTGTCCCTCCATACCAATGGTTCCTCCATATCTACAGATTCAACCAACCAGGGATCATGTAGTACTGCAATATTCACTACTGAAAAGAATCCACATATAAGGGGACCCTTGCAGTTAAACCCATGGTGTTCAAGGGACAATTGTATTTCTTTTCGTAAGTTAACAAATACTGATGTACATAGTGATTCCTATGCTGCTGCTGCTGCTGCTAAGTCGCTTCAGTCGTGTCCGGTTCTGTGCAACCCCATAGATGACAGCCCACCGGGCTCCTCCGTCCCTGGGATTCTCCAGGCAAGAACACGGGAGTGGGTTGCCATTTCCTTCTCCAATGCCTGAAAGTGAAAAGTGAAAGTGAAGTCGCTCAGTCATGTCCGACTCTTAGTGACCCCAAGGACTGCAGCCTACCAGGCTCCTCCATCCATGGGATTTTCCAGGCAAGAGTGCTGGAGTGGGTCGCCAGTGCCTTCTCCAAAGTGATTCCTATAGGGTAGTTAATATAAAGCTACTCCTGAGTATTCAACTCATTCTCAGAAACCCCAAACTATTTTCAGGTGCCAAAACTGATGACCAAAATCTGGACTAAGGTGAAGTCACCTGGTTAAATGGCAGCCAGTCAGCTGGTCTTCCCTGATGCTACCTGATCTTGCGATGGGAACTCTTGATTTTAGGCAACAAATTTGTGGGAGGCCTAATATCATAAGTTCTTTCCAGTTCCTACCCATAAAATGGGGATAATACCTTCTACATAAGGTTGTTGCGAGAACTGAAAAGGTAACAGTGATAAAGAGCCTGGTACATCCTTAGTGTGGCAGATTAGTTTGGAAGTCTGGGGGCTCACCAATCCAACTTTTTATGTACAGAGAAATGTTACACTTCCCAGCCTCCTCTGAAATAGATTGAGGCCACCAGATTCTGGTTAGTAGAATGTGGATATAAGTGATGCACATCATTTCCAGGTTGGCTGTGAAAGTCCCTACACAATTTGTGACCCCTGCCCCACCCTTTTCTCTTTCTATGGTGCTCTTGGAAGCAACATGTTTAAATAGCAGTTTCACAGGATGCAAAGGTACTAAGCCCTGTGGTCACTGCCAAGCAGAGAGACCCTGATCTTCATAGTGCACGCGTGCTTAGTCGTGTCCGATTTTCTGTGACCCCATGGACTGTAGCACAGACTCCTCTATCAGTGGAATTTTCCAGGCAAGAATACTAGAGTGGGTTGCCACTCCCTCCTCCAAGGGATCTTCCTGACCCAGGGATCGAACGCACATCTCTTGTGTCTCCTACGCAGGCAGATTCTTCACCAACTTCATTTACTAATTGACCTTCATTAGATAAGGGCATAAGGAAGAAACGAATCTTGTGATTCTTAGAGCAGATAGCATGAATTCCTCTAACACAGAAATTGGTATCTTGAATTGGGATGCTACTAAAAGCAAAAGCCCAGAATTTGTGCCAGACCGTAAAAAATGAGTGGCAAGCAAACCATTGTTGGAAGCTAAAAAGATTATATTAAACAAGTGTCATACACCTGATGAAACACTAGAACATGAAATACAATGCTATAACCTGGATGTCAGATCACGTGTCTAACGACCTCGTAGCTTTAGGGAAGAATGTGGAAAACAGGATGCTACCAGTATTTATTGGACACTCTTGGTTGCTTTTGATGAGGTATTACCAAAAAAAGAGATGAATTCAGACAAGAATCAACTTGTTCGCAAGCAGAAATAAAATGAACAGAAAGTCCAGAAATCCAGGGCTTTGCAGGATTGTAAAATCTGGTTCTTCTAACTCTAAACTGTTAGACATGGGTTTTTTGAAGCCTCTGAAGACAAAACCCTTGTAAAACTTCTCAACTGATAAACATGACTAGGGAAAAGATCAGATTAAAAGTTCCAAGTGGTTTCATGATAGTCATATTTTAGCTATATTTAAGTTGAGACAGAGAGGCATGGAGGTAAAGAAACAATGATTTTCAAAACCATATCTGAGAACTATATTTCAGGAGAAATCTGGGTATGTTTACTCACATAAGAGATGAATTTGAAATAGATTATAGAAGCCCCCTATGTTTTTGAGGGAATTATGTTTCCTAAGAATCCATGAATCTGGATTTTAAAAAGTATTTGATTGTTCAAAACTTAAAAACAATCCTTAAGACTTCCATAAACATACATAGCATGCTTTATAAGCTACACAATCCCCCTAAAGAGCATTTTATATATTAAGAAACACCTCAGACCGGTGAGCCATCTCAAAGAACCAGGAGCCACAGAGAACAATGAATAAAAGAACTGTTCCCAGAATCAATATAATAAAGGAACCACCCCACCCCAAGGACAGGTGACTTAATGACACCTACCCAATATGTTTCAGAATTGCTCCACTCTCCCCTGCACCACCACTTTTTAAAAAACTTTTTATTTTGTATTGGGGATTGAAGGAAGGAGGAGAAGGGGACAACAGGATTAGATGGTTGGATGACATCACCAACTTGATGGATATGAGTTTGAGTAAGATCCAGGAGTTGGTGATGGACAGGGAGGCGTGGCGTGCTGCAGTCCATGGGGTCACAAAGAGTCAGACACAACTGAGTGACTGAACTGAACTGATAGCCAATTAACAAAGTTGTGGATGTTTCAGACAGACAGCAAAAGGAATAGCCATACATATATACGTGCCCATTCTCCCCCAAACTCCCCTCCCATCCAGGCTGCTACATAACCCTGAGCAGAGTTCCATGTGCTGTACAATAGGTCTTTGTTGGTTCTGAAGGGCTGTTTATTGTGGTTATCCCAGTCCAGTCACATCAGTGTGTTCTGTTTGTGTGCGGAGGGATAGGGAATGGTGAAAAGCATGTAACTTTCTTATCTCATCAACTGCCAAGCTAAGAAAACCAACATGTGGGCTTGATGGAAATGGCTACATAAAATTGGGTTCCTGAGCTTTAAGCAGAGAGCATGGACTGGGTGGGGCTTTGAGTGGCCCCCTTGGTGTGCACGTCCTATGTATGAAAGTAGGAGTGAAAAAGGCTTCCATGGTCAGGTTGGCAGCCTATGGCAGAGGCTTGCTAGATACTCATCAATCCTGTTTCCGTCTTCTTGACACAAAAGACTACATTTCCCAGTATACTTTATAGTTAGGTTGGAACAACAAGAATGTCTTCTGGCCAGTGGGATGTGGATAGAAGTGATCATACTTGGTCTTTGTACCATCTAACAAGGTGGTCACTAAATTTAAGCTTAAATAAAATAAAAAATCGAATTTCTCAGGAGCAATACATTTCAAGTGCTCGTCCCACATGTCTAGTGGGATTTGCACCATAGCAGCTGGTACAGATACCAAATGTTTCCTTCATCACAGAAGTTCTATTCAGCAGTGCTGCTAGAGTCCTGCTGCAGTGACCTTGGCAGTCATTTTCTAATGAGATGAAAGCTCAGGAGGCCCAAACAATGGGGAGAATGGTGGCTCTAATGATTAGGACAAATTTTATAGATTTAAGTTTCAATTAGAATAAAAATGTATCTCTTGTTAAACAAGTGACCAGTGGATAAAACAGTCCTATTTATGACTGCAGCAGATAGCTGGGGACAAGGGGAATAATGTTTGCTGCTTTAATAACAATGTTATCAACACTGAAGATGTTAGTATCCTTTATCTGTTTATTGTATTTGCAAAGTGCTACGTACATAAGCCAACAGATTATCCTGACTTCTGGACTGATTATCCCCTCAGAAATCTTATTACCACACTTGAATTATGCTCTCTACCAAGGAAGAGTTTGTAAATCAAAGGGAAACCTCAGGGCTTGCTAAAAGACATTACAAATCAATAAAGTCCTGCAATGACTGAAAAAGTGCTTTTAGAAAATTGAATATTATCTAAATTATGATTAGGGCCAATGGCTGCTTGTATGAAAGATTCTTTATGACAAACCTAGACAGTGTAGGTTTAAAAGCAGAAACATCATTTTGCCAACAAAGGTCCGTATAGTCAAAGCTATGGTTTTTTCAATAGTCATGTATGGATGTAAGAGCTGGACCATAAAGAAGGCTGAGTGCCAGAGAATTAATGCTTTCAAATTGTGGTGCTGGAGAAGAATCTTGGTAGTCACTTGGACTGCAAGGAGATCAAACCAGTCAATCCTAAAGTAAATCAACCCTGAATATTCATTGGAAAGACTGATGCTGAATACTTTTCCAATACTTTGGCCACCTGATGTGAAAAGCTGACTCATTGGAAAAGTCCCTGATGCTGGGAAAGATAAGGGGCAGGAGGAGAAGGGGGCGACAAAGGATGAGATGGCTGTATGGCATCACCAACTCTATGGACTTGAGTTTGAGCAAACTCTGGGGGAAAGTGAAGGACAGGGAAGCCTGGCGTGCTGCACTTCATGGGGTCACAAAGAGTGAGACACAACTTGGCGACTGAACAACAACCATCAAAATTCTTTCCACCCCTCCACTCAACAGAATCAAGTTAACAGAGCACTTTGTGAAAATAAAATTAAGTGGATTTTTTTTCCTAAAGAAAATGTTACAGTAATTTCCAACATGATGTACTCTCTTTCCTGATTCAGTTTTTTGAACACTTCTCCAAAAGAAACTAATGGGTAACAAGCATCATTCATGACCTTAGCTTTCTCTCTGATGCTTCTGACAAGGTCAAATGGCTCATGTTAGTCTGGAGCCACAGGTGTTGTCTATTTTTTTTTTCCATTCATGAGTATGTGTCTATATGAACCTATGGATAAATTATGCACCTTCCTTTTTAAGATTTTGCCTTTCTGTACATCTAAATTCAAGCATGCTCATACACACACACACACACACAAACATATCACACCAGTAGCAGCAGCATTGTGAGGGGAAAGACAAATAACATGATTCTACCAGTATCTATGTGACCATAGGCATAGTCACTTAATTTTTTAGGACCTGTTTCATTCTAAAATGCACTCAAGAATGGAATAATCTCTAAGATCCATTCTTTTTAACTCTCATTACTTATGACTTTAATGCAAAGTAAAACCAAATAGAAAAATATATCAAGAAATATTCTACTTAAATTTCATTTCCCAGTTTAAACATTTATGAGATTTAGGGAAGAATATTTGACTTATTATTTATTCGTGTCTATAAACAAATTAAAGTTTCTTTGAATTTACCTAAGTATTCTTGAATTCACAGAAACTTTGGCTATAAGGGTAAACTCTCAAACCAGTAAATGTCAGGATTGATGGGCTGATCTTGCTGGCTGGATAATCCAGGATGACATTTGCTGCGATACAGAATTTGACCAAACCAAATGTGTATTTTTGTCCTATAAATTGAAAAATTGTCCTGCTGACATTGTTATCTCATGTGAGGCTTCATCCATCTAACTTTGAGTCACTCTAATCTCTCAAATAGCTTTCTTCCATCGGGTTCTTTTTAAGTAACATAAATGATCATATGACCTCAGAGAAAATACTCGATCTTTGTCAGTGTCCCTTAATACCTCCAGAGGAAAACAATGTTTAGTCAGGAGACAGGACTATAATGTGGAAATAGTGTCACATTGGGAACCAGGAAAACAATCTGAGTTTCATTCAGAAAGTTTCCATTCAATCTTTTGAGTTTCCATTCAATGAAAAACATTTATTGAGTAATCACTACATCCAAAAACACTGGACTAGGATTTGGGGATATAGTGGGGAATAAGACAGAAAAGGCTTACTAACTCAGGAAGGGGGGAAGATAAGCATTAAACACGTAATTCGAAGTGTGATAAGAATTTCCAAGGGGGATATAAAGGGTACTATGGGAACACAGAAGAGAAGACTTTACTAAGTCTAAGGGATAAGCTGAGATCAGAAAATTAAGTGAGAGTTGTCCAGCGGGAGATAAAGGAGAATTAATCCAAGCAGTGGGGAGAGCACGTGCAAAGGCTTAGAGGCAAAGGAAAGCATCATGCGCATGTGGAAATAAGGGAGGCTGTAACCAGCCAGAGAACAGGGGGAAATAGCCTGAGATGAAGATGAGGTACCTAGGAACCACAGTGTGGAAGACTCTGAAGTAACATTACCAGCTGTGACGTCAGGACCTCTTCTCTCTCAAATAGATTTGAGAAATTCTGTGACCTCTTCACCTCTCCAGGCCACTGTGCTACAGGAGGTTACAGTAGGGGGACTGTACAGAATCTTCTAGCTCAAAGGCTGAAAGGTCTGTGGCATCTAATTGATCTATGTCTCAGAAGTTAACTAGCTTAAATTCAAGGGTTGAGAGACATGCAGCTATTTAGGGTAAATATAGCTTGATGTCTCAAGCAATTTTTCACTGTTCCATGAATTTTATGGATGTCTCAACACAAGACAAGGACATCAATTGTCATGCTGTGTGGTCTAGTCATGAAGTGGAGATTCTGAGAATATGAGGTCGTCAGTCCTGCTTTGGGTCTGTTGCGGACTTACCCAGATGATTATTAATTTCCACCTTATCAGTTCCATTCATCCCTCTGAACTCTCATGGGTGTACTGAAAATGCTTCTTTTAGAATTGTTGTGGTTTAGTCACTAAGTCGTGTCTGACTCTTTTGTGACCTTGTGGACTGCAGTCCACCAGGCTTCTCTGTCCACAGGATTCCCCAGGCAAGAATACTGGAGTGGGTTGCCATTTCCTTCTCCAGGGGGTCTTCCTGACCCAGGGATCGAACCTGCATTTCCTGCATTGGCAGGTGGATTCTTTATACTGAGCCACTGGGGAAGCCCCTCTCCTAGAACAGTCATGATTAAGATGTATAAGATGTTCTTAGTATATATGTAGAATAAAAGGTATGGGCAATATAATTGGTTCAGTTCAGGTAAATGATCTGAATTTCTGCAAGATCATATTTCTCCATATTCTTATGTGTTAGGTGAAATAATTTGACCTGGAACAAAGTTCTAGTAAGCAGATTCACAGAGGGAAAATAGCAACTGCCAAGAGTGCAGGCCTTGCAAAATCAGAAAAATGTCTTTTTTTGTTCTGCTATATTTAGAACACCTAGACAGTGTCAGGGCCATAACTCAATAAATATTTATAGAAAATGCAAATTTATCAAGATGTCTCTTAGTATAGTTTATGTTGACCCAATTTACCTTGGTAAATATGCAGCAGAAACTCATAAAAATCATAGAGGATATTAACTCACATTTCTAGAAATGATCCATTTTCTGTTACCCATTTTGGTTTACTTTGTATAGTTCTTGACTTCCTTGGTTTTTTAACCTTAGTTTGGCTCAGTCACTTGATGTTAAATTTGCTCTAACCACTCCCGTCTTTGATAATCCATTTTGAGCTCACCATCCCAGCTGAACCGGCATCTTACTTTCTACCAAAGGCTAATATTTGACCCTTGGAATATCACACACTATGACAACAACCTTTCATTTAAATCTTCTGGTGATACAGAATAAGCTACTAATAAAAGCAAGGTGCATACATCACTAGGAAGCCCTTCATTGTATTATGGCAAAAGTTGCTTCCCTCAGCTTTAAGTCATTTAAGGTAATTCTTTCCCTTGGAGAAACAGAATAAGTCTACTCCCTGTTTCTCATGACAGTAATCCAAATAAGTGAAAGTTAATGATTATGTTCTTCCTCAAGCTTTTCTTCTCCAGAAACTTTCAACTATCCGTTTTTCCAGTGGTCATGTATGGATGTGAGAGTTGGGCTTGAAGAAAGCTGAGCGCTGAAGAATTGATGCTTTTGAAGTGGGTGTTGGAGAAGACTCTTGAGAGTCCCTTGGACTGCAAGGAGATCCAACCAGTCCATCCTAAAGGAGATCAGTCCTGGGTGTTCATTGGAAGGACTGATGCTGAAGCTGAAACTCCAATACTTTGGCCACCTTATGTGAAGAGTTGATTCACTGGAAAAGACCCTGATGCTGGGAGGGATTGAGGGCAGGAGGAGAAGGGGACGACAGAGGATGAGATGGCTGGTTGGCAACACCGACTGGATGGGCATGAGTTTGAGTAAACTCCGGGAGTTGGTGATGGACAGGGAGGCCTGGCGTGCTGCAATTCATGGGGTCGCAAAGAGTCAGACACGACTGAGCGACTGAACTGAACTGAACTCTAGGTTAGACAAAGGGCCATAACAGTAGGAAGGAAATACCTTCTTTTTTTAAATGTTGCTTTTTATTTATTTTTTAAAAAACATTTTATTATTGTTTATTATTTATGTGAACCAGTTTTAAAGGCTTTATTGAACTTTTATGTTTTGGCTTTTTGGACACGAGGCATGTGGGATCTTAGCTCCCCAACCAGGGATCAAACCACACCCCTGGCATTGGAAAGTGAAGTCTTAACCACTGGATCACCAAGGAAGTTCCATAAATATTATCTAATTTTGGATTATGGAGGAAGGAAAAAACAGACTCCCTACATTGTACTGCTTATCTGACTATCGAAAATAAAGATATTATTTTTTCCTGATGGTATTCTTTAGCCCAGAGCAGAAGCTCTTAAGTTTGGTTGCTTCTCAGAGTCATCTGTTAAGCCTAATTCAATACTGCTTGAGAGAGGATTTCTAGGACTTCCACTTAAGACTAAGAGTAACAGGGATCATGTTTATTCTCCCACTGGAAACAGCCAAAACACGGCCAAAACATATAAAGCAATAGTTTCAAAGACCTCGGGATAAGCAAACAAAGGACACTGATCTCTGAGTCCCAGGAAAGAAACAAGCTAAGTCTACTGATTAGCCCAGCTTGCAGCCAGGTCATTGCCAGCTTCTAGTACAGGTTGGAGCACTGTGGACCACTTGAACTGAAGAGGGAAAGCCAAAATTTTGGTGAAATTAAGTTGGTAGAATTCTCAGGACAAAGTATCAGAGAGAAAAATGTGATAAAGAGAGAGTGTGTGTGTGCCTTGAATATTTGCAGAGAGCGTGTGCTAAGTCACTTCAGTCGTGTCTGACCCTTTGTGACCCCATGGACTGTAGCCTGCCAGGCTCCTCTATCTATGGGGATTCTCCAGGAAAGAATACTGGAGTGGGTTGCCATTTCCTCTTCCAGGGGATCTTCCCCACCCAGGGATTGAACCTGCATCTCCTGCATCTTCTGCATTGCAAGAAGATTCATTACCAGTAAGCCACCTGGGGAGCCCATTTGCAGAGTACCCCTTGAGTATTCACCTGAATATTGATCAGGGCTTCCCTTGCGGCTCAGCTGGTAAATACTCTGCCTGCAAGGTAGGAGACCTGGGCTTGATCCCTGGGTTGGGACGATCCCCTGGATAAGGAAAAGGCTACCCACTCCGGTATTCTGGCCTGGGGAATTCAGTGGACTGTATAGTTCATGGGGTTCAAAGAGTCAGACATGACTGAATGACTCACTCACTCACTCACATGTGCATAAAAAAAACTACCTAAAACTAGGGTGAAAAAAATCTGAAAGGATTAAAGGTGACAGTGTCCAGTACTCACACAGGGCCAAGAATAGTGTCTATTCTCAACACCCAGAATGGAAAACCTTAAGATTCAAGGGTAGATTAAACAGAAGCTTTCAGTCATAGGGAATAATTAGCTCCTAACTGATAACTACTTCAGTCCTGCCTAACAAATCTTAAGAGCAAATCAGAAAGAATTAAAGTGTTTCCAGGTAACTTAATTTTGTTCCAGAAGCCCAAGCGTATAGAAATATCCAGCACTCAACAGGGTAAAATTCAAAATGTTCCAGCATCTAATTTAAAAAAAAAAAAAAGCAAACCACCAGGCATAAAGAGAAGGAAGAAAATGAAATCCATAATAAGATAAATAAAATAATTGAAAAGAACCCAGAACTGACATAAATACTAGAACTAGTAGATAAGGACATTGCATTTATACACTGATTTTATATAATTTGAAAGTTAATTAGAGACATGAAAGATATTTTAAAAGAGCTAAAGAAAACTTACAGAAATAAAAACCACAATGTCTGAGATAAAAATTCACTGGTTGGGAATAATAGCAGATTAGAATTGACAAAATAAAAGATCAGCAAATTATGAAGAAACAGCAATACAAACTATTCAAAATGAAACATACAAAGATAATTTTTAAAAATGATCAAAGCACTAATGAGCTGTGGAATGTCTTCAAGCTGCCTGTTATATTTTTAATTGGAGAATTCAAAGTGCAAGAGGGTGTCATAATAAATATTTGAAGAAATAATGACTAAGATGTCCCCAAATTTGATGAATACAATAAAAATACAGATGCAAGGATTTCAATAAAATGCTTATCACAGAAACATTAATAAAATTACATCAAGATACATTAAATAAAACTTCAAAACCAGTGATAAGGAGAAAAATCTTAAGAGCAGCCAAATGAATAAAAGACATATTATTTGCAGAAGAATAAAGATAAGGAATGAAACAGATGTCTCATTGGAAACAATGCAAGTGAGAAGACAGTGCAATCACACTTTAAAGCACTAAAATAAAACAACTGTCAACCTAGAATTTTAGGCCCAGAGAAAATAGCTTTTAAAAATGAAGGCAAAATGCTTTTTTCAGACTAAGAAACTAGAAAGACTTTTTTTTTTTTTTTTGGCCAAATCTATGCTATCATAAATGCTAAAGGAAGTCCTTCAGGCAAAAGAAAAGTGATACCAGATGGAAATATGGTCTATAAAAATGTATGAAGAACACCAGAAATGGAAAATATATGGATAAATATTTATGATTTTCTCCTACTCTTTAAATCACTTAAAAAGACAATCATCTTTTAAAACACAAATGATAACAATATGGTGCTTAGTTTATTGTGGTTTTATACATATGTAAAGGTAAAATATTTGACAAATAAAGTACAAAGTTGAGGTAAGCAGAAATATACTATTGTACAGTTCTAGTATACATGAAGCGGTGAAACAGCCTCAACTATGGAGTTTGGTAAGTTAAAGTAGTGTACTATATATTCTTCCACAAACACTAAAATAATAAAGCAAAGAGTTATAAATAATAAGCTAATAAAAGCAATAAAGCAGAATCATAAAATCCATTCAAGTATTCCCAAAAGAAAGCAGAAAAAGAGGGAAAGCAGAGCAGAGAAGAGCACAGGGAACAAATACTAAACAAAAAACAAGACAGAAAAATCCAGCCATATCAATAATCACAATAAATAGAACAGTCAAAATAAGACAACTGAAAGGCAAAACGTGTGAGTGTACAAAACCTGAGACTTAACTATATCACTTGCAAATATTTTCTCCCACTCAGTATATTGCCTTTTAATTATGTTTATGATTTCCTTTGTTGTCCAAAAGCTTTTAAATTTAATTAGATCCCAAATGTTTATTTTTGCTTTTGTTTCTGTTGCTTTTGGAAGGAGATCCAAAAAAATATTGCTCAGTTTATGTCAAAGAGTATTCTACCTGTTTTCTTCTGGGAATTTTATGGTTTCTGATATTACCTGTATGATTAAATGGTCTTCAATCATTTTAAGTTTATTTTTGTAATATGGTGTGATAAAAATGTTCTAAACAAATTCTTCTATATATCAGGTTTCCCAGAACCACTTATTGAAGACATTCTTTTCTCCATTGTATATTCTTACCTCCTTTGTCATAGATTAATTGAGCATAGGTTTCTTTCTTTCTGTTACACTGATGTATGTGTCTGTTTTTGGACCAGTACTGTACTGTTTTGATTGCTGTAGCTTTGTAGTATAGTCTGAAGCCAGGGCATGCAACACCTCCAGCTCTGATCTTCATAATCAGGATTGTTTTGGCTATTCATGTCTTTGGTGTTCCCACAGAAATTTTAAAATTACTTGTTCTAGTTGTGTGAAAAATTCCATTGGTATTTTGATAGGGATTGCATTGAATCTACTGAGATTGTTTTGGATAGTATTAATATGGCCATTTTAATACTATTAATTCTTCCAATCCAAGAACATGGTGTATCTTTCTATTTGTGTCATCTTCAGTTTCTTTCATCAGTGTTATACAGTTTTCGGAGTATAGGTCTTTTACCTCCTTAGATAAGTTTATTCCTAGGTATTATAATCTTATTCTTTTTACTCTGATGGTAAATGGGACTGTTTAATTTCTCTTTCTGACAGTTCTTTGTTAGTATATAGATATGCAATGGATTTCTGTATGTTAATTTTATATCCTGCAACTTTACCAACTTCACTGATGAGCTCTAGTGACATCATTAGGATTTTCTACATACAGCATCATGTCATCTGCAAACAGCAACAGTTTTACTTCTTCCTTTCCAATTCAGATTCCTTTTATTTCTTTTTCTTATATAATTACTTTGGCTAGGACTTCCAATACTAGGTTGAAGAAAAGTTAGAGTCAGCATCCTTATCTTGTTCTTGATCTTAGAGGAAATGCTTTTAACTTTTCATGATGAGTATGATGTTAGCTGTGGGCCTGTCATATATGGCCTTTATTATGTTGAAGTATCTTCCTTCTATCCCCACCTTCCAAAGAGTTCTTTTTATCATAAATGGATATTGAATTTTGTCAAAAAATTTTTCTATACCTATTGTGATGATCATATGATTTTTATTTTGCAATTGTTAATGTAGTGTATTAGAGTGATTGATCTGCAGAATTTAAACCATCATTTTTGGTCGGGGGCATGGAGCACAGCAGTGTGTGCTCGGATCTTTTGAAGGAGTTCACCATTCATTCCCTCCACCATTGTTCAGTCTCAGGTCAAACAACAGGGAGGGAACACAGCCCCACCCATCAACAGAAAATTGGATTAAAGATTTACTAAGCATGGTCCTGCCTATCAGTACAAGACCCGGTTTCCCCCAGTCAGTCTCTCCCATCAGGAAGCTTCCATAAGCCCCGGATCCTTCTCCATCAGAGGGCAGACAGACTGAAAACCACAATCACAGAAAACTAACCAAACTGATCACATGGACCACAGCCTTGTCTAACTCAATGAAACCATGAGCCATGCCGTGTAGGGCAACCCAAGATGGACAGGTCATTGTGGAGAGTTTTGACAAAATGTGGTTCACTGGAGAAGAGAAAGGCAAACCCCTTAAGTATTCTTGCTTTGAGAGGCCCATGAACAGTATGAAAAGGCAAAAAGATATGACACTGAAAGATGAATCCCCAGGTCATTAGGTGCCAAATATGCTGCTGGAGAAGAGTGGAGAAATAACTCCACAAAGAAGAGATGGAGCCAAAGTGAAAACAATGCCCCGTTGTGGATGTGACAGTTGATGGAAGTAAAGTCCAATGCTGTAAAGAGGAATTGCATAGGAACCTGAAATGTTAGGCCATGAATCAAGGTAAATTAGAAGTGGAGATGGCACTACAAATAGGAGATGGCAAGAGTGAACATAAACATTTTAGGAATCAGTGAACTAAAATGGACTGGAATGGACTAATTTAATTCAGATGACCATTCTATATACTACTGTGGGCAAGAATCCCTTAGAAGAAATGGAATAGTCCTCATAGTCAACAAAAGAGTCTGAAATGCAGTACTTGGGTGTAATCTCAAAAATGACAGAATGATCTCTGTTTCCAAGGCAAACCATTCAATATCACAGTAAACCAAGTCTATGCCCCAACCAGTAATGCTGAAGAAGCTGAAGTTGAATGGTTCTATGAAGACCTAAAAGATCTTCTAGAACTAACACCCAATAAAAGATGTCCTTTTCATTATAGGGTACTGGAATGTAAAACTAGAAAGTCAAGGGATACCTGGAGTAACAGGCAAATTTGGCCTTGGAGTACAAAATGAAACAGGGCAAAGTCTAACAGAGTTTTGCCAAGAGAATGCATGGGTCATAGCAAACACTCTCTTCCAACAACACAAGAGATGACTCTATATGTGGACATCAACAGATGGACAATACATAAATCAAGTTGATTATATTCTTTGCTGCCAAAAATAGAAAAGCTCTATATAGTCAGAAAAACCAAGACCAGGAGCTGACTGAGGCTCAGATCATGAAATCCTTATTGCCAAATTCAGACTTAAATTGAAGAAAGTAGGGAAAGCCACTAGACCGTTCAGGTATGACCTAAATCAAATCCCTTATAATTATACAGTGGAAGTGACAAATAGATTCAAGGGATTAGATCTGAGAGAGTGCCTGAAGAACTATGGATGTAGGTTTGTGACATTGTACAGGAGGCAGTGATCAAGACCATCCCCAAGAAAAAGAAATGCAAAAAGACAAAATAGCTGTCTGAGGAGGCCTGACAAATAGCTGAGAAAAGAAGAGGAGCTAAAGGCAAAGGAGAAAAGGAAATATATACCTATTTAAATGCAGAGTTCCAAAGAACAGCAAGGAGAGATAAGAAAGCCTTCCTCAGTGATCAATGCAAAGAAATAGAGGAACACAACAGAATGGAAAAGACTAAAGATCTTGTCAAGAAAATTAGAGATACCAAGGGAACATATCATGCAAAGATAGGCTCAATAAGGGACAGAAATGGTAAGGACCTAAGAGAAACAGAAGATATTAAGAAAAGGTGGCAAAAATACACAGAACTATACCAAAAAAAATCTTCATGACCCAGATAATCATGATGGTGTGATCACTCCTCTAGGGCCAGACATTGTGGAATGCAAAGTCAAGTGGGCCTTAGGAAGCATCACTATGAGCAAAGCTAGTGGAGGTGATGGACTTCCAGTTGAGCTATTTCAAATCCTAAAAGATGATGCTGTAAAAGTGCTGCACTCAATATGCCAGCGAATTTGGAAAACTCAGCAGTGGCCACAGGACTGGAAAAGGTCAGTTTTCATTCTAATCCCAAAAAAGGGCAATGCGAAAGAATGTTCAAACTACTGCACAATTGCACTCATCTCACATGCTAGCAAAGTAACACTCAAAATTCTTCAAACCAAGCTTCAACAGTACATGAACCATGAACTTCCAGATATTCAGGCTGGATTTAGAAAAGGCAGAGGAACCAGAGATCAAATTGCCAACATCCATTGGTGCCGGGAGCTGGCACATGAGATCCTACCCATGAGGTCATGAGGGAGAAAACCTGACAGGCAAGGCGGATCAGGTTTTCAGGGATTCCAAAAAGCTGCCCCCAGCACTCACCTTAAAGATGACATCTGTCTTTCTGATGCTTGTTTCAATAGACTACTCCCTAATTTCTGTGACACAGGCAGAAGGCCTTCCCTGATCTCTTCCCAAATAAGAATCAATTTAAAACTTTAATAAGTTTCCTGGGTGGTGGTATTTTATGAGATTATCCAGGGTGAAAGGAGTGTTTTAATTTAAACTCCTTTGCTGGCATTCTAGTTCGTTTGGCAAATGCATTTATGCCTTTGGTACTAATATGCATGACTGCTTATAATACCCTAATCATAAAACAGCATAAAGAACTTGATCATATAAAGGCCCTAATAGACATAGAGCCTTTTGGGGGGGTGAAGGAGTCCTATTAGAAAACATAAGAAAAATTATTCTAAAGGTGGTTATTGGGTTAACATTTGCTTGCTGTGTTTTTGTTCTTAACGTGCTAAGGTTGTGTTATAGAAACCATTGTTAATATAGTTATAGATCTAGAAAAATAAGAGCTTAGCCCCAGTGTGGTAACAATGAAACGGTTGTTAATTGTCAGCCAGGAGTGCTAGGCAGAAGCTGCCTCTCTGAAGCTGCAGAGTCTGTATGGGGTAAAACTCTTAGATAAACGCAACTGACAACTTCTGCAGAAGGATTAATTTTTGTGTTAACAAGGTTATACTTGTACTCTGTACTGTTGCCCTATGAGACTGCTACCTTTCAGTTAAGGTCACCATAGAAACAGAAAATAGGTTTACATTCACCTGACTTGCATAAAATGTTAATAGGCCCCAAGGCCAGAAGATAATGTACAAGACCCTCATAAACAAATAAGTATGCAGAAAACACCCTGGTTTCGTGAAGAACAAGCTGATGTAATGTTAAACTATCTTCCCCTTAGAAATATACTAACTTAGGGTATAAAAGCCACGGTAAAAAATAAAGCATTGCCAGACCCTGCCAGACTCTGCTGCACCCCCCGTCTGATCACTCTCTCTCTTTTTCTCTCTCTCCCTCGCAGACTTGGCCCTATCAAGGCTGGTCTCACGTGTCTTCTCTCGCCGACACCGTTCATCCCGCGGGTACCCCCTGGATCCTGCCAAGGCTAGACCCCGGCATGTTGGATCATAGAAAAGGCAAGAGAATTCCAGAAAAACACCTACTTCTGCTTTCTTGATTACACAAAAGCCTTTGACTGTGTAGATCACAACAAACTGGGAAAATTCTTCAAGAGATGGGAATACCAGACCACCTTACCTACTTACTGAGAAATCTGTATGCAGGTTTCTCACACACATGCAGAAGCAACAGTTAGAACCAGACATGGAGTAACAGACTGATTCCAAACTGGGAAAGGAGTACGTCAAGGCTGTATATTGTCACTCTGCTTATTTAACTTATATGCAGAGTACATCATGCAAAATGCTGGGCTGGATGAAACACAAGCTGGAATCAAGATTGCCGGGAGAAATATCAATAACCTCAGATACACAGATGACACCACCCTTATAGCAGAAAGTGAAGAGGAACTAAAGAGACTCTTTTTTTTTAAATTTTTTAATTATTCATTTATTTATTTATTTTTTTAAAGAGACTCTTGATGAAAGTGAAAGAGGAGAGTGAAAATGCTGCCTTAAAACTCAACATTGGAAAAACTAACATCATGGCACCTGGTCCCATCACTTCATAGCAAATAGATGAGGAAACAATGAAAACAGTGACAGATTTTTTTTCCCTTGGGCTCCAAAATCACTGCAGATGGTGACTGCAGCCATGAAATTAAATGACACTTGCTCCTTGGAAGAAAAGCTATGACAAACCTAGACAGCATATTAAAAAACAGAGACATTTACTTTGACAACAAAGGTCCATCTAGTCAAAGCTACAGTTTTTCCAGTAGTCATGTATGGATGTGAGAGTTGGACTGTAAAGAAAACTGAACACCAAAGAATTGATGCTTTTGAACTGCTGTGTTGGAGAAGACTCTTGAGACTCCCTTGGACTGCAAGAAGATCAAACCAGTCCATCCTAAAGGAAACCAGTCCTGAATATTCATTGGAAAGACTGATACTGAAGCTGAAACTCCAATACTTTGGCCACCTGGCCTGAAGAACTGACTCATTTGAAAAAACCTTGATGCTGGGAAAGACTGTAGGTGGGAGGAGAAGGAGACAGCAGAAGATGAGATGGTTGCATGGCATCACCGACTCGATGGACCTGAGTTTGAGTACACTCTGGGAGTTGGTGATGGACAGGGAGGCCTGGCGTGCTGCAGTCCACGGGGTCGCAAAGAGTTGGACACAACTGAACAACTAAGCTCACTGGCACCCATAGGATAAATTCCATTTGATCATGGTGTATGATCTTTTTAAAGTGTTGTTGGGTTCAGTTTGCTAATATTTTGTTTATGAGTTTTGCATACTCATCAGTGATCTGACCTGTAATTTTCTTTTTGGTGATTTCTTTGTCTCATTTTGAAAACATGTTTTGTTGGACTCATAGAATGAGTGCAGAAATATTCCTTCCTCTGTAATTTTTTTGGAATAGTTTGGGAACGGTAGTAATTGATCTGCTCATATTTTCTATTTCTTCCTAATTGAGTCTTGGGAGATTGTACATTTCTAATAATTTGTCCATTTCTTCTAGGTTATCCATTTTACTGGTATATAGTTGTTCATAGCAATCTCTATGTTCTTTTATTTCTGTAGTGTTGGTGGTAGCTTGTTTTCATTTCTGATTAATTTGAGCACTCTTTCTCTTTTTTGATGAGTCTGGCTAAAGGCTTATCAATCTTGTTTACCTTTTCAAAGAAGCAGCTCTTATATAGTCAAATGATCTTTGACATGTGTGCTAAGAACACACAATGGGGAACTATAGTTTCTTCAATTAATGGTATTGGGAAAAGTGTATATCCACATGCAGAATGAAACTGGACCCTCATTTCACAGCATTTACCAAAATAAATCAAAATAGTGTAAAGACTTACATAAGACTGGAAACTGTAAATCTACTAGAAGAAAACATAGGGGGAAATCTTCTTGACTTTGGTCTAGGCAATGATTATTTTAGGTACAACACTAAAAGCATAAGCAACAAAATAAAAAATAAATAAATGGAGATGCCACTTCATTAAATCAAAAAGTTTCTGTAAAGTGAAGTAAATAATCAACAGAGTAAAAAGGCAACCTATAGAATGGGAGAAAATACACATCAACCCTGTATCTGATAAGTGGTTAATATCCAAAACATATATAAGGCACTCATACAACTCAATAGCCAAACCCAAATAATCCAATTTTAAAATGCTGGAGAGAAGTGGAGAAACAGGAACCCTCTTATACTGTTTGTGGGAATGCAAACTGATACAAACACTATGGAGATTCCTTAAAAAACCAGGAGTGAAACCACCATATGACCCAGCAATCCCACCATGAGTCATAAACCCCGAGGAAACCAGAACTGAAAAGACACACGTACCCAAATGTTCATTGCAGCAGTATTTGCAATAGCTAGAACATGGAAGCAACCTGGATGTCCATCAGCAGACGAATGGATAAGGAAGCTGTGGTACATATACACAACGGAATATTACTCAGTTATAGAAAGGAACACATTTGAGTCAGTTCTAATGAGGTGGATGAACCTAGAGCCTATTATACAGAGTGAAGTAAATCAGAAAGAGAAAGACAAATATTGTATATTAATGTATTTATATGGAATCTAGTAAGATGGTACTGATGATCCTACCTGCAGGGCAACAAAGGAGACACAAACATAAAGAACAGACTTTTGGACTCAGTGAAAGAAAGAGAGGGTGGGGTGATCTGAGAGAACAGTACTGAAAAATGCATATAACCAAAAGAAAAAAAATGGGCAAAAGACCTGGATAGAGGTCTCAAAAAAAGACACACAAATGGCCAACAAGTACATGAAAAGGTGTTTAACTTCACTGATTATCAGGCAAAGGCAAATCAAAACCACTGTGAGCTATCTCACACCTGGCTATTAACAAAAATACAGAAGACATCAAGAATTGATGAGGATGTAAAGAAAAAGGAGCTCTCATACACTGCTGGGAAGAATGTAAACTGGTATAGCCACTATGGGAAAAGTATGAAAGTCCCTCAAAAAGTTAAAAATCAAAAATAAGAACCATCATATGATTCAGTCATCCCACTATTTCTGGGTATATATCCAAAAGAAATGAAATCAGATACGTCCTGAAGAAATATCTGTACTCCACATACTCATATCAGCATTGCCGACAATAACTGAGATATGGAAATGTCAAGTCAAGTTAAATGTCAGTCAATAGATGAATTGATAAAGAAGATGTGATTATCTATCTATCCATCCATCCACCTACCTACCTATCAATCAATCAAACGCATATAGGTCCAGGCCCATGCATGCACGTACACACACACCCCACACATAAAGGAAGATTATTTAGTCTTAAAAAGGGAATTTTGCCACTGTGACAACATAATGAACCTGGAGGACATTATACTAGATGAATGAAGCCAGACACAGAAAGACAAATATGGCATGGTCTCACTTATATGGGGAATCTAAAATAGGCTAACTTCATAGAAGTAGAGAATAGAATGGTGGCTGCCAAGGGCTAACAGAGGTGGAAATGAGATGTTGGTCAATGGGTACAAAGTTTCAGTTATGTAAGATGAGCAAGTTCTGAAGATCTAATGTATACAATGTGACTTTAGGACACTATGATTATATTGTATACTTGAGATTCGATAACAGGGTAGATCTTAAGTGTTCTTACCACACACAAACAAAACAGAAAAAAGAAGAGAAGAGGGGGAAAAAAAAGGTAACTATGTGAGGTGATGGATATGTTAATTAGCTTGATTTTGATGATTATTTTACAATGTATATATATATCAAATCAAATCAAATATATACTATTTTTATCTGCTGACTACATCTCAATAAAGTTACAGAAGAAAAAGCTCTGAGTACAAATGGCTTCACTTGTGAATTGTTTCAAACATTTAAGGAAGAAATAATACTTATGATATACTAACTCTTCCAGAAACTTGAAGAGGGGCTGATATTTCCCAGTTCATTCTAGAAGGCCATTAATATATGAATCAAAACCAGATAAAGAAAATACAAGAAAAGAACACTAAGACTGATATCTTTCCTAAACACAAATGCAAAAATTCTAAACAAAATTTTAGCAAATTAAATCCAATGATAAAAATACCTCATGATCAATTGGCATTTCTTAACATTTCAAAATTAAAAAAAAAAAAAAAACAAAAACATTTCAAAATTAGTCAGTGGGTTTCCCTGGTGGCAGTGCTGAAGCCACCTGCCAGTGCAGAAGACATGGGTTTGACACTTGATCCCGGAAGATCTCACATTCTGGGAGCAACTAAGCCTATGTGCCACAACTACTGAGCCTGTGCTCTAGAGTCTGTGACTCTCAACTACTAAATCCTGTGTGCCCTAGAGCCTGTGCTCCACAAGAAAAGCCACTGCAGTGAGAAGCCCACACACCGCAACTAGAAAATAACTCCTGCTTGCTGCAACTAGAGAAAAGTCCACAGAGCAACAAAGACCCAGCAGGGCCAAAAATAAATAAGTAAAATTACTTAAAAAATTAGTGTATTTCTCCATTCACCATATTAACAGACTAATAAAGACCACCTATATAATTATTTCAATAAATGCAAACAAAAAAATCAATAAAATCCATCATCCATTCCTTACAAAAACAATTAGAAAACAAGAAATTCTTTCTCAAGCTGATAAAGGGCATCTACAAAAACCTACTCCTAATGATGAAAGAATGACTATTAATGCCTAAGATTAATAACAAGATAAGGATATCTGCTGTCACTGCTTGTATTCAACATTGTTCTGAACGATCAAACCATTATAGTAAGGTCAGAGGTACACACATTATTAATGAGTAGGGAAACACAAGTTAAATCAGTAATGAGATATCATTACATACCTTTTAAAATGGCTTTAAAAAAGGATTTACCACACCAAGTAAGGTAAAACTTAAAGATGTAGGGCATCTGGAACTCTTTCAGACTACTGGTGGGAATGTTAAATGGTGCAGCCACTTTGGAAGATGGTTTGGCAGGTTCTTAAGCTAAAAATATAACAGCCATGTGCATGCATGCTAAGTCACTTCAGCCGTGTTCAACTCTTTGCAACCCTACGGACCGAAGCCTGCCAGGCTTCTCTGTCCATGGGGATTCTCCAGGCAATAATACTAGAGTGGGTTACCATGCCTTCCTCCAGGGGATTTTCTTGACCCAGGGATCAAACCTGGGTCTCCTTTGGCTTCTGCACTGCAGGTGGATTCTTTACCACTGAGCCACAGGGGAAGCCCATCATCAAGCTATTCCACTGTTGGGTATTTACCCAGTTCAGTCTAGTCACTCAGTCACGTCTGACTCCTTGCGACCCAATGGACTGCAGCATGCCAGGCCTCCCTGTCCATCACCAACGCCCAGAGTTTACCTAAACTCATGTCCATCGAGTCAGTGATGCCATCCAACCATCTCATCCTCTGTCATCCCCTTCTCTTCCTGCTTTCAATCTTTCCCAGCATCAGGGTCTTTTCAAATGAGTCAGTTCTTCGCATTCAGGTGGCCAAGGTATTCGAGTTACAGCTTCAGCATCAGTCTTTCCAATGACTAATCAGGACTGATTTCCTTTAGAATGGATTGGTTTGATATCCTTTCAGTCCAAGGGACTTTCAAGAGTCTTCTCCAACACCACAGTTCAAAAGCATCAATTCTTTGGCACTCAGCTTTTTTTATAGTCCAGCTCTCGCATCCATACATGTCTACTGGATATTTACCCAAGAGAAATGAAAAACATATATCTATATCATGACTTACACATGAATTTTCATAGAAGTTTAATTTGTAATTGTCCCAAACTTGAAACAACCCGAATATCCATCAATAACTGAATGGTTAAACAAACTGCCATATATTCATTCAATGAAACACTATTTGGTGATAAAAAGTAATAAACCATTGATCAAAGAACATGGTTGAATATCAAAAAAAATATGCAAGTGATAGAAGACAAAAAAGAATACATACTGATATTATTTACACAAAACTTCAGGAAATGATTAATATGTTGTGACAGAAATCATATCTGTAGTTATCTGATAAGGGAGTTAGAGCAGTGGAAGGGGAGAGAATTGCCAAGAGGCAGAAGGAAATTCTTAGGAATGATTAATGTGTTCATTTTCTTTATCTTGGTGATGGTTTTTTGACAAAACTTACCAAACAGTACATTTTAAGTAGGTTTAGCTCCCTGTATGTCAACTAAGTATCAGTAACTGTTTTGTTGAAAAAGAGAATCTCTGGGATGGAGATCCAGGTATACATATTTTATTCTTTTATATTAAGTTATAGTTGATTTATGATATTAAGTTAGTTTCAGGTGTACAATATAGTGTGTATATATATATTCATATAGATATATATTTAAATTTTATATAAACGAGAGGAGAGAACTACTGACTTAAGATGGAACGGTTGGAAAAGGAGAAATGATGACCCTCCAAGAGAGTTGACCTGCGTTCCCTTGACAACCACATTGCAGTGGCAGCCTGGCAGTGTCCTATCTCCAACGAAGCTCTGATGCTCAGCTGTACACCCTTGCCTGGAAGTGCTGGCAATGCTGTTTTGTCTTGTAATTTTTTTAGCATAATGTTTCCATGCTTATGATCTCACTTGTAGCTCCCCAATTTTAGTCTGTCATAGAACAGTTGCTTAGTTACCTAGCTGGCTATCATCTGTCCTCTAAACATACCCAGTAGAACAGATGACAACACATTTAGAATTGTGAAACTGCAAAAAATTTTTTGTGGGAAGTCCAGTAAGACCATAAGGTAGGTGAGGGATCCTCCCAGCCCTCACTCACATTTTCCAGCGAAATGAAGATGGTTTGTTTCTTCAGTGGAAATAAGACAAAGACAGTTTAACCACCTCATGGTAGAGATGTAGGCGTTTTTTTTCCTTCAAAGCAGTTAAAACTAATATTTGTTCTCCAGTAAGTTGTCCACAAAAAATGATTGTAGGAGGAATGTCCTATCTTTGTGAAGTGTGTTCAGGAGTGATAAAAGAGCCTGTGATGAATGATCGCAGGAATGATTCTACTGGGAAAAACCTAGGGACCATATTTGAGGCTTTGTGAAATTCTTGAGCAAGAAGCTGAAGGCCCAAGGAGACTGTAAAGAGAGCTTTGGATAAGATAAGGCCTGACAAGTGACTGGTCAGCCGTACCCATACTATACTAATTGGGATCTGGCTGGACCTTCTGGTCTGAATCTCCAGCCATAAATGGAACCCCAAATGCCCTTCTCACATCCTACAATCCTGCTAACAATATATAAATGTCTTTCTCTATCAGATGGGAACTCCCTTCATTTCTGGCCCCCAGACTTGCAAGGGGACCTACCTTTCTCATGCTATAATCGATGGGGAGGGATCTCTGGATCCTATGTTATCTCCCTCTCAGAAATTTGCCCCTGTTGGTTACTTCTTCCTTCTCTTGTATCTTAAACCACTCCTTTCTATTGAGTTTCCTGTTGTTCATATTTAAATGAACTCAAATCTTTTCCATCTTAACATACAAACATAACACAATCTCCCTTTATCCCTTCTCATTAAGCTGCTATCCTCTCATCTCCCCTTCATAATTAAACTGCTCAAATAACAGTCTCTTATTCACTCTTTGACTCAAATACGCCTTTCAACACCAACAACTGAAACTCCTCTTACCAAGGCTGCTAATAACTGTCTTTTTAAATCTAATGAGCACTTCTTAGAGTCGGCAGACCAAACCTCTGTAGTGTGTGACAACACAGTTAAGTAGATTGGTTAAGATCGTGAACTGTTTAGTCATGAGGTCTAGATCTGAGTCATGACTCTTCCTCATACTAGCTTTGAGCAGGTTATCTAACTTCTTGGCTTTGGCTTTGTGAATAACAATACTGCCTGCCACATCAGTAAACAAAGGATGCTGCAGCTATCAAGTCATCATATTAAAACCATGCTGACAGTCCTCCTTGAGGGACCTCAGGATAGAAACAGGATGCCCACTATCTATCTAGTGGTCAACTGCGGCTGCCACCCCCACCAGTGCACCCTGAGGAGACTCAGGACGAGAAAGCACAGGATACTGGCCTCTGAGAGCTGTCATGCATATGAAAGGAATGATTTCAATGAGCAAAGACTCTTGCATCTTTCAATATAAAGAGAAGTGCTAAATTCCTTAACTTGAGATAATGCGGTTTTCTTTAATTAACAGTCATCTTTAGATATTCTGACTACTTAGTCTTTGTTGCAAAAATTCCTATGTATCCTTGCTCCTCCTCCTCCACTGCCTCTTCAGAGCAGTCTCTCTCTGCTATCTGTCCGAGTTATCTGAGATGCTATGTCCCAGGCTTACCTTCTCAGATTAAATAAAACGTAACGCAACTTCTAGATGTGCATTTTTTTCAGTCGACAGATTCCTTATCTATGAGGATGAAAGTATTCACCGGATGGAACTGTTGACAGGATGTGATGAACTGTATACATGTAACACTTAGAACAGTGCCTATTACATGGTGAGCACTGTTACTTTTTTTTTTTTCTTTTTGGCCTTGCTGTGTGGCATGCAAGATCTTAGTGCCCCAACCAGGGATCGAACCTGTGCCCTCTGCATGGGGAGCACAGAATCTTAACCACTGGACCACCAGGGAAGTCTCCTGTTACTATTTTTGACCTCTCCCTCTCATGTTCCTGAAACACTCTTTTCTGCCTTTCTGCACTTGTCCTGTTTTCCATCTACTTATTTAATTGCTTCCTCTTGTCTCCTTGGTAACTGCTCTTTTGCTGCCCATTCTGAAAGTGTTGGTGTTCCCAGGGTTCTTAAGTCTTCTCTCCTTACTTTCCTGGGGTGACTTACAGTAAACCAAGCTTCAGTTCCTTCCCATATTCAATGACTCCACACGTACCCTCTATGGTTCACATCTAACTACCTTGAACATCTCCATTTAATGCCCCACTGACTGCTCAAACTATACATGCATGCCCAAAACTAAATTTACTCTCTTCCCCTTGAACACTCATTTCCTGTTCTGTGTTCACTATCCCAGTGAATGACTGAACCATCTCTTCAGAAGCTCAAGTTATAACTTGAGTTGAACCTTCATTTCTTCATCTTACCCTTTACAACCCATCATTCATTAAGTCAGATGTCCTCTATAAATAATTTTGATTCTATTTCTATCGTTACTTTCAGTCTCTGGTTGAGGCTGCCACCATCTTTTGTCTGGATTATTATAAAAATGCCTAATTCATTTCCCTTCTTTCAGTCTTGTTTCTTTCCACACAGCACTTTGACTGCAGCCATAAGATCCTGCTACAATGCAAATCAATTCTTATCAGTTTCCTATACCAAACTGTTCAACATTTTGCCCCTTTCTTAAAATCTAAATTCCTAGGCATGGTGTTCAAGAGTTTTAAGATCTTTCACTTCAACCTCTTTCTGACCATTTTCTCCCTTAACTGCAGTCCTAGTGACTGTAGTCCATTAGACTAGGCTAAATTCAATTCCCCAAATGTTCCAGACTTACATGCAGCTCTCTTTCCCCTTCCTACTCTCTCCTACCATCATCTGGTTCATCCCTACCTGGTTCAAATGTCACCTCTCATGTTCAGTAAAATGCAATTGATTATCAATCTGTTAATGTTGACTAGTTTTGCATCTATTAATGAATCCTTTGAAAAGCTTATCTTTTAACAACTAGATGATAGGTTTACTGTAATTATTCCTATTTTGCTGATGATGAAACTGGGACTTAGTCCATGATGAAGTTGGGGCAATAAAGATTACTATTAAGTGGCAGAGAAGGGCTCTAAAAACAAAGTCCATGCTTTAAGTACTACCCTACCCCATCTTCTGTGAGAAGTTGGGGACCTTGTCTATTTTGTCCACCATGGTATTCAGGTAAAACATCGCCTGGCACAAGGCAGGTACTCAGTAGATATTTAATAACCTGTGGACTGAATTAACTGGTTGGAATCCAAGTGTCTGACAAATTTCAAAACTTGATTTTCTGACAATTCTATTTCCAAGGAAGTAGAAAAAAAATCAATCACACATATTGCTATTCCAGGGGATCAGGAAATGCATGAAACATACTATATTTGGATTTCAGTATGGTATTTGACATGCCACGTGACAAGGTCTCTCATGATACCCCTTTGGGGAAGAAAACAAAATATAAATTAGATGTCATTAGATGGTCAAGTTAGCTGAAATCCAAGGATGTTGACTTCCAAATTATAGAAAGTAAGACAAGACTCTGTCTTTTTCTTAATTTGGCTTAACATTTTAGCCTGCCTTATATACAGTCTTTGTTTTATTAACTATATAGCTCTAGGACCTAGAACAATACCTGGCATATAGTAATTGCTCAATAAATACTGTTTTAATGCATGAATGAGTGACTGTAGTGACATACTTGAAGACTGGATAACAGAATTGTAATAAACAAATGAAAATACACTGGATGACCTCTCAGCAGTATCTGATACAATGGATGACTGCCTCCTCCTTGAGAGTTCCTTGATGGTTTTCCATCTGTAACTCTGGGCATCCCCTTTCCTCCTCTTTCGTGGAGTCCTCTTCCTCTTCCAAAGTTTAAATGGTTGGGTTTCTTACATTCTTGTCTCTTCTTACCATCTTCTTACCACGGAACCTCTCCACCCCTCCCTGTATTCACTTCCTATCAGTGCCCTGTGCATTGCGTACTCAATCACTTCAGTCGTGTCCGACCCTTCCCGGCCCCATGAACTGTAGCCTGCCAGGCTCCTCTGTCTGTGGGATTCTCCAGGAAAGAATACTGAAGTGGTTTGCCATGCCCTTCTCCAGGGGATCTTCCCAGCCCAGGTCTCCCACATTGCAGGTGGATTCTTTACCATCATTCTTCAACACCTGAGCCACCAGGGAAGCTCATCAGTATACTGACGACTTCCAAATCTTTAACTAGATCTTCAATCTGTCATTCAGATTGACATTCTTATATTCAACAGCCTACTTGACATATCCCTTGTCAATTGAAGCTCATCATGTGCAAACAGAATTTATTACTCACCCTGCACCTAACTAAACAAGCAACAAAATCTGCTCCTCTGCCTAGATTCTCTCTCTCTGTGAGTATGCCAGGTGTTCATCCAGGTATTCAAGTCAAAATCTCACATATTATTTTTACCACCTTTATCCTTTACTCCCTCTAATCTTTCAAGAGATTCTGATATTTCTGCTTCTAAGTATCTTGTTCACCTTCTCTTCATTGCTGCTGCTGCTAACGTCTTTCAGACCACTGCCATCGCTCACCCGGAATACTGCAACAGCCTAACCGGTCTCCCTGCCTTCAACATTGTTTCTCTCTTCGGTCCATTCTTAACTGTGAGGCCAGAGTGATATTTATAAAGTAAAGATATGATGCCACTACCCTATTTATATCAATAGCTCTTTATTTCTTTTAGGATCATGTTTAAACTCCAACTTGGCTTACCTCTATAGCCTTGTTCTCTACTGCTGCTTCCTGATCCTATACTGCTAACCTGATTCAATGACTCCATACAGCTTCTCTCTTCTTTGATTAAGCTGTTTGGTTTGAGGAAGGAGATTATTCTTACTTTCTTTTTGCTCAACCGACACCTACACCTCTGTCACTTTTCAGCTAAAATACCCCTTCCTCCATGAAATCTTTCTTAATTGCCCAAACCTGAGTTAGAGACTCTGTCATAGCATCCTGTACTTTCTGTTAGAGCGCTTATCTTACCCACTCGTACTCATTGGACTCATTGTCCCTATTCCTTATTGAGTTGAAAGATTCAAGGACTGTGTCTACTATATTCATCAATGTATAGTCCCAGAATGATTGCAGAATAGCAAGAGATCATAAAAATTGTTTGAATGAATGAACAAGTTAATAAAGAGTCCACTCCTAAGAATACCCATCTAAATGCCAGGGTTGGCTCTTATTCCAAAAAAGCATCTGCATAAGCCAGGTAGAAGAGTAGGAGCTTAGCAATAAATAGCACATGTGAGAGAGATTAGGAATTGTGTAATGAAAGGCTGAGGATGAGTCAATACTCTGTAGCAGCCAAAAAACGGATTCAACTTTGGCAGCACTTACATGAACTATGGTATTTGAAAGATGGTAGCAATGGCTTTTCTACACTCATATTATAGCATAACTGGAGCTTTGTGATCACTTCTGAACACGGGGTTTGGGGTGTGGTAAAGACAAGTAGGAGACAGTAAGCAAGTGACTAGAAAGATGAAACTTCACGGAAAACTGTAAGACATTAATGAAAGAAACTAAAGACAAAAAGATATTTACCTTCATGGATTGAGAGACTATTTTTAAAACGTCTATACTACCCAAAGCAATCTATAGATTCAATGCAATCCCTATCAAAATTCCAATGGCATTTTTCATAAAAATAGAACAAACAATTCTAAAATTTGTATGGAATCACAGAGACCCTAATAGTCAAAGCAATCTTGAGAAAGAATAACAAAGTTGGAGTAACAAAGGCATCACATTCCCAGGTTTCAAATTATATTACAAAGTAATAGTAATCAAACAGTATGATATTGACATAAAAACAAAACAAAATATATATACATTTATATAACAGAATAGTGTCCAGAAATAAACATATGTATATACGGTCAATTAATTTATGACAAAGGAGCCAAGAATACATGATGGGAAAAGAATAGTCTCTTCAGTAAATGGTGGTGGGAAAACCAGACAGTCATATGCAAAAGAAAAAAACCAGACCACTCTCTTATAACATACACAAAAATTAACTCAAAATGGATTAAAGGATTGAATGTAAGACCTGAAACTCTAAAACTTCTAGAAGAAAACATAAGCAGTAAACTCCTTGACTTTCCTTTTGGCCATGGTTTTTTGGATTTGACATCAAAAGCAAATGCAACAAAAGCAAAATAACCAAGTGGGACTACATCAAACTGAAAACCTTCTGTAGAGCAAAGGAAACCATCAGAGGATGAAAAGGCAACCAACAGAATGGGAGAAAATATTTGCAAGTCATATATATGTAAGGGATTAATATCCAAAATGTATTTTTTTTTTTAATTCATAGAACTTAATGGCAAAAAAAGCAAACAATCCAATTTGAAAATGGGCAGAAGATCTGAATACACATTTTTCCAAATAAGACATACAGATGGCAAACAAGTACATTAAAAGATGCTCAATATCACTAATCATCCAGAAAATGAAAACCAAAACCACAGGGGAATACTACCTAACACCTGTTACAATGACTAGTATCCAAAAGATGAGAAATAACAAATAGTAGTGAAGATGTGGAGAAAAGGGAAACTTCATGCACTGTTTGTGGGAATGTAAACCGGTGCAACCACTATATAAAACTGTTAGGAGTTTCCTCAAAAAACTGAAAATAGAGCTACTGTGTGATCCAGCAATCTTACTTCTGAGTATTTATCCAAAAAAAAAAAAAAGGAAAACATTAACTTCAAAAAATACATGTAACCCCATGTTCCTTGCAGCTTTAGTTACAATAACCAAGTCACGGGAACAACCTAAGTGTCCACCTATGGATAAACACATAAAGAAAATGTGGCGTTTAAATATAATGGAATATTATTCAGCTATTACAAACATGAAATGTTTACATTTGTGACAACATGGATAGACCTTGAGGGCACTGTGCTAAGTGAAATGAGTCAGACATAGCAAGACAAATGCGGTATCATGTCATGTGGGTATGTGTGCAACATTGCTTCAGTCATGTCCAATTCTTTGCAACCCTATGGACTGTAGCCTGCCAGGCTCCTGCCCTTGGGATTCTCCAGGAAAGGATACTGGAGTGGGTTGCCACGCCCTCCCCCAGGGGATCTTCCCAACCCAGGGATCGATGTGCGTCTCCCACATCTCCTGCATTGGCAGGTGGGTTCTTTACCACTACCACCACCTGGGAAGCCCCGTATCATCTCATATACATGTGAAATAAAAGACAATTCAAAATTCATATATACAGACAATAGATTGGAGGTTGTCAGAGGTGAGGGATGGGGAGTGAGCAACATGGGTAAAGGTCAAAATGTACGAAACTTCCACTTATAAAATAAGCAAGTCATGGGCATGTAATTAGAATATGGTGATTATAGTTATTACAACTATGTTGCTTATTTGAAAACTACTAAGAGAGTATATTTTAAAAATTCTCATAACAAGAGAAAAAGTTGGTAAATATGTATGGTGAAAATTAATAATATTACCTAGGCTCCCCTGATAGCTCAGCTGGTAAAGAATCCACCTGCAATGTGGGAGACCTGGGTTCCATCCCTAGGTTGGGAAGATCCCCTGGAGAAGGGAAAGACTACCCATTTCAGTATTCTGGCCTGGAGAATTCCAGGGACTGTATAGTCCATGGGGTAGCAAAGAGTCGGACATGACTGAGCAAACTTCACTTTCAGACACTGTAGTGATCACTTCATAAAATATAAAAATATTGATCATTATGTTGTACACCTAAAACTAATAACAATGTTATAAGTCAATTATATCACAATTTTTAAAAATACACATTATTTAAAAAGTAGGCTCATGTAGAAAAGTATCTCTCTTTTAATCATATTCCCCATAGCTTATTTTTAAAAGCTGAAACCAAGTGAAGGGTGAGCCAGAAACAGATGAGCTACAGGCCAGACATTTACAACTGGACTCCTGTTCACATTTCTTGGGGCAGGAGGTAAGTGGGCTCCAGTCTAGATATTTATGAACAACCTCCAAAGTCTGCACTTTGAGATAGAAATAACAAGGGGAACAGGGTAAATAGATGGACTTTGTTTCCTGTGGACACTCTTAAGACAACAGGGCAGGGACAAAGAGTCAGCAAACCCTGTTTGAGTAAAAGATCAAGAAGTCACATATTTCTCATCCACGGGGCAAGGGAGACACTACACATGTGCAGAAAACCTCCCCAGGTGTAAAAAGGGGACACCAGACCATAATAAGTCATGTCAGTCCTCCCCCAGAGACCACTGTGCTAAAATCCATCTTGGCTGAGGGGTGTGCATGCACATAGGGGCGGGTCCAGAGGCAAATCATCTGTGGGGTCAAAGCAAGATGACTGGACAGAGGGAAAACAAAGAGCGGAAGACTGCCCCCTCATAAAAGGTTTCAACTTCCCAAAGGCGTGACTCTCTCACTGAGCTCACCCCAGCCTCTGTCCACACGTACTCTGCTTTTCTAACAAATGCTCTACTTGCCTCTCTACCTTCCACCTCCTTATGATGATTTTTTCTTTTCAAGGCAGACAAGGACCCGGGACCCAAACTCTAGCCATTGGCCAAGTGGTTAGGACTTGTGGTTCTCACCACCAAAGACCAGGGTTTGATCCCCAATCAGGGAGTTAAGGTCTTGCTTCAAGCTACTGCTCACTGCTGTCTGTGTGTCTCCTGTGTGTGTCCAGAATCAAAGGGCATCAGAACACACCACCCCACATATACTTTAGGTTGGCACATTGGCATATTGATTTGCGTGTGTGTGTCATGTCTGACTCTTTTTGACCCCATGGACCTATTGATTTTTTTTAGGTGAAGGCAATTGATTTTCAGGTGAAGGCAACCGAGAAACAACAGATGCAGAAAGGGTTCTCTGACCTCCCCCTTTCTATCTAAAAGCAGGTCATAAATTTTCCATGAAAAATATGTCATTCTTGCATCATGAAGAGGAGAATAATTTTGTCAACAGAGATAGGAAGTTGACACCAACTGAGTCTGTACCAATCTTACTAACATAACATTCAATTTCCATTGGATCTACCAATTAATTTCTAGTCACGTTCCTACAATATACCACCTCTCTAGCCCAAACACCTTTTTCTTTGTCTTAGCATGGCTTCACAATATATCACTCTTTGTTCAAATGGTATCTAAGGCCCTGGGTCTAACTGCTTCTTTGGGTCTCACTTCCTTCCATGCAGCCTCCCCCACCCTATGCCACATAAAAATATTAACATCAAATAAAATCTGTATGCTTTTTATCCTGCCAATCTTTTTGTCTGTTTAATTTATAGGCCCCCGATACAGAAACTAAGAGGATAGAGAAAAGTCTTCCCCTACATGTGAATTAATGAACTATCAAAGGCTGAAGAGAATCATGAACACTACTTTTGATCAGAGATGATTTCTTCCAATCCAGAGTTTCTAAAATTGTGACACTTAGGTTTATTAATCTAAAATTGGGATGCCTAAGAGAGTGATGAAAAGCAATAGGCCTCAAACATATTTGCTGATTGATCATGGACTTTATCAATTGATTGGGGCTTATTTCTTAAAAAGGCTGAGTGGTTTTCTTATTCCTGTCACTGCCACAGAATTTAGATATGGTTTTTTCATACCTCTTAATATTGCATAATTTTATATGTTAAATACTGATTTTCTGTTTTTCTCAATGCCTTGGAGTCTTATGGTGGAAAAGTGAGGACTCTTCAGTTTGAGCAATTTGGCTTCTCCATTCTCCTTTGGAAAAGTAGATTAGGTGCAAGGGTGTTTAATTACCTTCCAGTCTCTCTAAATAGGTGTGAGAGTCCAAGCTTTATGGTCCTTGATAGCTATAACCAGCTTATGTAAAGCTGTTCAAAGTAGCTCCTATGGCCTATTTCTTCTTTCCTTTCATTGTGAAGTTTTCTGAATGCCTCTAAGAGTCAACATTTGCATGCCCAGTGGGTATTGAAGTGGTCCAGAATATACTGCCCCAAAATATGCCACTTTGGCACAAGGATTATTTTGAGCTGAAGGCAACTGAACATCAACAGATGCAAAGAAAGAGTTTTCTGCTCTCTCCTTATCTGCTTAAAAGCAGGACATACATTTACCTTTCAGGAAGTTGCCCCCCATCACCTCCCAAAGGAAAAGAGTACTCTTATTATTAAAGATGGAGAGTTAACAATGAAGTGAGTTTGCATAAGCAGACCTTACAAAAATAACTCTTCTCTCCCATTAGTTCCCACCAATATTTCCTAGCCACCCTCACTATTTATCATCCCTGGGAGAACAAATCCCTTTTCCTTTGTTGAAATGGTACATCAGCCCCCGAGTCTAACCACTTCTTTGAATTTCACCTTTTTGTGAACTCCTGTGGAAATAAATATTAATGAAAACTGTGCCTTTTCTTCTATTAATCTATCTTTTGCTGGTTTAATTCACATGCCTGAACCTAAGAGGGTAGAGAAAAGGATTTTTCATCCTGGCAGTATTCTCAGTCCTATAACTGTGCTAGGTCTGAAACAGTTCACTCAAAGCATGATTTCTGCCCTTAGGGTAAATTAAATGAGATAACCGAGGTAGTACAATATCACATTGAGTTGTGTTTTTCAGTCACTCAGTTGTGTCCGATTCTTTGTGACCCTATGAATTGCAGTGGGCCAGGCTTCCCTGTCCTTCACTATCCTCTGGAGCTTGCTCAAACACATGTCCATGAAGTCAGTGATGCCATCCAACCATCTCATCCTCTGTTGTCCCCTTCTTCTCCTGCTCTCAGTCTTTCCCAGCATCAGGGTCTTTTCCAGTAAGTTGGCTTTTCACATCAGGTGGCCAAAGGACATTGAGTAGGTGCTCAATAATAGTCAAGTGTGAATGGAAAGTGGCTTTCCAGGTGGCTCAGTGGTAAAGAGTCTGCCTGCCAATGCAGGAGACACAGGTTCAATCCCTGGGTGAGGAAGATCTCCTGGAGAAGGAAACGGCAACCCACTCCTCTATTCTTGCCTGGAAAATCCCATGGACAGAGAAGTCTGGTGGGCTACAGTGCATGGGGTCTCAAAGAGTTAGACATGACTGAGTAACTGAGCATGCATGCAGGTGAATGGAAAAGGACTATCTTGCCTTTAGGCTTCATTATTGGGAACAACCTCTAAATATTGGCTAGTTTTCAATAGGCACAGACATTGCTAATGAAACCAATACAGACAGTGAAAGAAAGTATCTGTTCTCATTTCTTAATCTGGGCACTCCTTTCTTCCAACAAAACACTTCGCAGGTCTTGAGTAGCCTATGGAAAAGACAGAATCTCAAAGAGTAGGCATAGTCCAATGCAGTAAAGCTAATGGATCTCATTTATGAAACAGTTGAGAATAAGCAGTCTGTCACATCTGGGCTTCCCTGGTAGCTCAGTGATAATCTACCTGCAAGGCAGGAGATGTGGGTTCCATCCCTGGGTCGGGAAGATCCCCTGGAGGAGGGCATGACAACCCAATCCAGTATTCTTGCCTGGAGAACCCCATGGACAGAGGAGCCTGGTGGCTATATAGTCCATGGGGTCACAAAGGGTCAGACACGACTAAAGCAACTGAGCGCGCGCGCACACACACACACACAATCCGTCACATCTAATGCACAGACACACTCACTCAACACTATTTACAAGAAAGTGGATAAAACACTTGCTCCCTGTGAAAATGTATTTATTCCATGAAGTAAGATGATGGAAGCCAGATTGGTCACTGTGATTCCATGGACACCTGACTGGTTGATTGACAAACTGGTTATTCTAAGAAGAGCCTTTCTCCTGAAGGGTTTCAGATGTTCCTCATACACCTTAGAAGAAATTAATGCCACTTGATAAGAATATACAGATTTGGAATAGAGGGGGAGGAGCCAAGATGGCGGAGGAGTAGGATGGGGAGACCACTTTCTCTCCTACAAATTCATCAAAAGAATAACTGAACGCAGAGCAAACTTCGCAAAACAACTTCTGATCGCTAGCTGAGGTCATCAGGCGCCCAGAAAAGCAGCCCATTGTCTTCGAAAGGAGGTAGGACAAAATATAAAAGATTAAAAGTGAGACAAAAGAGCTAAGGACGGAGATCGGTCCCAGCAAGGGAATCTTACGCGGCCTTGCTTGGAGTAGGGTCCGGGCCTGAGTGCCCTGAGGGCAATCGGAGGGAGCTTCTGTGAGTTGCCAACTTGAACTGTGGGAGACCAAAGGGGAGACAGTAAATTAACCAGCCCGAACACACTGCCGGCCGTTCGCAGAACAAAGAGACCGAGAAAATCCAGAGAAGAGCTTGCAGGCTGCGGACTGGCCCAGCCCCGCCGGAGGCAGGAGGCAGGGGGGAGGGGAAGGTCGCGGCGAGACACAGGGCGCAGGCACCCGGCCGGCGCGGGCGGGGACTGGGGCTGGGGACGCGGAGGGCGGAAGGCGCGCGCACCCGACTGGCGCCGGCGGAAACTGAGCCTGGGTCCGCGGAAGGGAGTGAGTGCGCCACACCTGGGGATAGTGCGCCCATCAAGCCCCTCGCTGCCTGGACCGCTCTGACGGGGAAGGCACAGAGAGCAGGCGCAGCTTTTCCTTCCGCGCTTTTGTGGAACACCCCAGGGCTGGAACCTCGCGCAGCGCGGGCCGCGCTCCATATAGAACAGCCGGGAGCCTGAGCAGCGCAGATGGAGAAAGCAGCGTCAGCCCCTCCCGGCAGCGCCAGCCCGCCCCCGCAGGGCCAGCCCCTCCCCGCAGCGTCAGCCCCGCCCAGCAGCGCCAGCCCATCCCTGCAGCGTCAGCCCTCCCAGCAGCGCAACGAAACTAGCTACATGAATAAGAGTCCACCTCCGCCCGCCTGTGTCAGGGCGGAAATGAGGCTCTGAAGAGACCGGCAAACAGAAGCCAAATAAACAAAGGGAACCGCCTCAGAAGGGACTGGTGCAACAGATTAAAATCCCTCTAGAAAACACCGACTACACCGGAAGGGGCCTGTAGATATCGAGAAGTGTAAGCTGGAACGAGGAGCTATCTGAAACTGAGGTGAACCCACACTGACCGCAACAGCTCCAGAGAAACTCCTAGATATAATTTTACTTTTTTCTTTTTTTATTTTTTCTTTTTTATTATTTTTTCTTTTTTATTTTTTCTCTTTTATTTTCCTTTAAAATCCCCTATTACTCCCCCATTACTCCTTAACTTTCATTTCCATAGATTTTTATGATTTTTTTAATTAGGGGAAAAAAATTTTTTTTCTTTCTTTTTTACTTTTTTTTTCTTTTTCTTTTTTTTTTCTTTTTTTTTCTTTTTTTTTCTTTCCTTTTTCTCTTCTATTTTCTATTTTTCTTTTTCCCTTATTTCTTTTAAAGTCCTCTAGTACTCCTCTACTACTCCTTAATTTTCATTTTCAATACACTATAACCTTACAAAAAAAAAAGAAGAGAAGCCCTATTTTTAAACTGAAGATTATTCTCTCCCAATCTTGACTCTCTGTTTTCTACCTCAGAACACCTCTATTTCCTCCTTTCCCCTTCTCTTCCCAATCCAATTCTGTGAATCTTTGTAGGTGACTGGGCTACGGAGAACACTCTGGGAACAGACAGCTGCGTAGATCTGTCTCTCTCCTCTTGAGTCCCCCTTTTTTCTCCTCCTGCTCATCTCTATCTCCCTCCTCCCTCTCCTCTTCTTCATGTAACTCTGTGAACCTCTCTGGGTGTCCCTAACAGGGGAGAATCTTTTCGCCATTAACCTAGAAGTTTTCTTATCAGTGCTGTATAGTTGGAGAAGTCCTGAGACTACAGGAAGAATAAAACTGAAATCCAGAGGCAGGAGACTTAAGCCCAAAACCTGAGAACACCAGAAAACTCCTGACTACATGGAACTTTAAGTAATAAGTGACTGTCCAAAAGCCTCCATACCTACACTGAAACCAACCACCACCCAAGAGCCAATAAGTTTTAGAGCAAGACATACCATGCAAATTCTCCAGCAACGCAGGAACATAGCCGTGAACGTCAACATACAGGCTGCCCAAGGACACATCTAACACATAGACCCATCTCAAAACTCATTACTGGGCACTCCATTGCTCTCCAAAGAGAAGAAATCAAATTGCATGCACCAGTACACTGACGCAAGCTTCCCTAACCAGAAACCTTGACAAGCCAATCGTCTAACCCCACCCACGGGGTAAATCCTCCACAATAAAAAGGAACCACAGACCTCCAGAATACAGAAAGCCCACTCCAGACACAGCAATCTAAACAAGATGAAAAGGCAAAGAAATACCCAACAGGTAAAGGAACATGAAAAATGCCCATCAAGTCAAACAAAAGAGGAGGAGATAGGGAATCTACCTGAAAAAGAATTTAGAATAATGATAATAAAAAATGATCCAAAATCTTGAAAACAAAATGGAGTTACAGATAAATAGCCTGGAGACAAAGATTGAAAAGATACAAGAAATGTTTAATAAAGACCTAGAAGAAATAAAAAAGAGTCAATTAAAAATGAATAATGCAATGAATGAGATCAGAAACACTTTGGAGGGAACCAAGAGTAGACTAATGGAAGCAGAAGATAGGATAAGTGAGGTAGAAGATAAAATGGTGGAAATAAATGAAGCAGAGAGGAAAAAAGAAAAAAGGATCAAAAGAAATGAGGACAACCTCAGGGACCTCTGGGACAATGTGAAA